>NW_004567115.1:41350662-41445657 GCF_000260355.1 Condylura cristata | reverse complement strand
GGGCGGCGAGGGCGGCGCGCTGCGCAGGGCGCCGGCCTCCTGCTCCAGTCGGATCTGGTGCTGGAGCTGCTGGAGCTGCAGAGGGTCCCTGGGCGAGAGAAGAGGACACGCGGGTTAGCCGGCCAGCCGGGCCTCGGGCAGCGGGGCTGCGCCCTGCCCCTCCTGACCAAGTCGAGAGTGACCTGGTCTCCACGCCTCAGTGAGTGTTACCTAAAACTGGGCAAAATCGAGTTGGATCCAGAGCAGCTTAAGAATCACGATGGAAATCCTGTCTGCCTTCCAGAAGCCATATTTCATTTTCACAGAACCAGAAATATTAAAAGGAAAACTTTCAGCCCAAGTTATCAGTTCTCTCACTTGGAGCCAATTTTTTGGAAAAAGTTCTATCAGAATGAGTAAGTTAAAAACACCACTTGATTTAAGTTATTTTTGGCAGACGCAGCCTAGCCCAATTTGCCCACTTCAGTGATATCAACTCTGCATTCAATAAAATACACACGGGCAGATTTTTTTGTGTGTGTGGAGTCGGATGGGAGGAGATTCACTTTAATTTTGGCCTCAGTTCCCCCAAAAATGTGCAACGTTTTTAAGGTTAAACCATGCACTGTCAATTATTTATACAAACCTTAGCACATATTGATATTTTGTGCCAAATCCAAAATTCATGCAGAGGACAACTACTTTAACACTTCCGTGTTTGATATGCAGTAGCACTGTTTTGTTTAGTAATGTACTTTTAATTGCCCCAGTTTTTCCCTTGAGAAGAGACAGTTTGAATTTTAATGTCTGAGTTTGATGTTAGTAGCTAGCAGTCAGCTGAACTCTCAACTTTGTTTTACTGGCAAGCGGTCCCTTTGGCTGAGTGTCACACCCAAGTCCTGCACAGCAGTGACCAGGGACTGTCAAAAGACACTTGAACAGAAGGTGGCACTAGAGCCAGCAGATGAAACCAACAACTCTGTGAATGGGCAGCTGTGCTCTTAAGTCTTTTAAAACCAGAAACCACAAGCCCCCCAAGTACCTTACCCATAGGTATTTAATTTAAAATGAAGCTTTCAGAAATACAAACCAAAGTGAAACTGCTGATAAAAAAGATATGAAGAAATCTGTTATCAAGCATCACTCCATGTGGGAAGATCAGAAGTTCTAAAAATTCCTCCCCCTAGCTTCTGTTCTCCTCTACATTTGACTTGATTGCTCTTAAATTCAAGAAAAGAAAGAAATGTTCTTTGGGGCTGGAATGTATAGAGAGACACTGGTTCTATAAGCTCAGTCTGTGCTGAGCATAAAAAATTCCAACAACAAAGAACTCTGTGGGGTCCTTGGGAACATACTTTCAGCATGTGTAAAGCAGCCGCGCCAGGCTGAGACTCCGGCCTGGAGAAGTTCCCGGAGTCCAGCACATGCTCCTGCCTTCACGCGTGTCCAACTAGGCCGGGGCAGACTCAGAAATGCGCCCTCCGGCACCACAACCAGGGACGACACTCACTTGGGCTCCTGACCTCCCTGCCTTCATCTCTTCCTGACCGCCTAGCTTTGGGAATGCCTCCTCCACCTGGGGTGCTGATCAGCAACATTCAGCTGCCCTGCGCACCTGCGTGGGGCTGACTCACGTAGGCGTCCTCCGGGCGCTGCCCTCTGGCTGGCCAGCCTGCGCTCACCAGGCCAGGCCTCAGCCGTTTGTGAGCGATCTGAGGCCCGGCTTCCACAAACAGCTGTGTGCAGGGGGTCTGTGGCGACTGCTTGGTGCTCACCCCCCTCCTGTGGCATGGGGGACTCCTCTCCCCAGGGTGAGGAAGTGGCTCCGAAAAGCCAGTCTTCAAAGAAGCGGGGGCTGGAAGGTCCAGGCTGCCACCGGTTCGCTCCCAACACTGTCCTGGGCGAGCATTCTCATCGCGGCACAGACCCCCAAGCTTGCTTCCCTCGTGGGCGTGAGGCTCGCTGGGATACTACTTTAATAACAAATGACAGTTCAAGAAATTATTACTGCAGCACTGATGCTGAGGTATTCTACTGACTAGGTTACTAGCATATGTTTATTTATGCTAGTAATATAAGGAGATATATATTGCCGTGAAGAATTTTGCTAGGGTCCCCGGGAACCCCCCTTTCTGGCTTTGCACTGGGTGGGAATACAATTTTCAGGGCACTAGAAGGGTGGGAGAAGAGAGAGCACAGCCAGTTATTTTCAAGCTCAAGTGATAATAAAAACCTGAATGACACGGACCTGCTACCTGTATGCTGAGATGACAAAATGCACAATTTTAAGTCATTTTCTGACTTAAATCACTTCATTCCATTCTTTTTGGATGAAAGTTGACTTTCACAAGGATAAAACAGCAAAGCGAATGAAGGTCTCAGGAAGAGAAGATTTACTGTGGCTTTTGGAAATCACATAACTTTTATTCGTTATAAAAACGTATTACTCTGGTTGCCCCATTGCTTCTGCTATCCTTTCTTTGAAATAAGAAAATGAAACTGAACGGAATCTCTTGGAAAGACCAGGTAAAGACTGGAAAGTCAGGTGAAGAGCTCTAGCCGGCCCTGGTTGCCAAGGACGCTCTTAGGGTGTCACAGGGTAACATCTTCTGTTTTGCAAAACTGCATCAAACCCTGCTCCCGCTTTTACTCTTCTCTCCCCCACATGACTTTAAATCATAGTTTAGGACTCCCCCACTCTTACCCTTTAACTCTGAAGGTTTCCACACTTAAGGGCATTTGAGTCTGGGCATTTTGCTAGCACCTGTCAGTTCTTTTGTAAGTGGGCCATAGGGAGCAGGCTGCCCGCAGAGTCAGCCCAGACCTGCCTGTCTCTGGCTCACCACATCCCTCCACAGAAAACACCCTGGGCTTCAGTGTGATTTTCCAAACCACTGGTCATTTCCACTCAGTCGCTGTTTTCATTCTCTCCTTATGGCCACAGCACCCAGGGCCTTTAGTATCAGAATAAGTCAAGGTTTAATATCTCAAAATACCGGACTTTGAATTGGACACTTCTTAGGGTAGAATGGTACAAAGATGAATTCAGCCTGACTACCAGGAAGGATGTAAATACTAACTCAGTGAATCCCCTTCCACAGTCTAGGAAAATAAGTCCCCCGCCCACCTCACTGTTTAGGGCCACAGTTTTTAACAAGAAAGTTTTACAGACAGTGGAATGGGCAAAGACTTAGACGTGGCAGGAATAGACAGCAGAGAACTGATTTACCTTCCAAGCTGTAATCTGTCCTCTCCCTACATTAAAACTGCCCCGGGCAGAAAGCCAGCAGGCAGAGGCAGTGTGGGAGAGGCTGATTCACACTCAGCCCCTCAGGCTCAGGCCCCAACAAGACACCAGCATCTGGCAGCTACCCTTCACCGGGGAAGGGGGTGGTGGTGTGAGCGCAGGTGACTGTAGCTCGCTATTCAACCACCCCCACAGCAAGCAGCTGGCAGCGGTCAGGAGTGCAGTATGGGGAGAAGGGGAGGTGAGAATGGGGTGAGCCTGGAGCCCCACTGAGATGTCATGGCGGCCAGAGCCTGGCGGGGTGGAGGCAGAGATGCTGGGCAGCAGCGGGTCCTGGACTGACGTGTCACTGCCACCTGGGTGGCAGGAGGCTCAACCCGCTTCAAGATTCCCGCTAGGCCAGAGGTCACTACATGCTCAGGCCAGAACCTGCCATGAAGGGCTGGCTGGCTGCATAGCCTCACGCTACGCCCTCTCTCCAAGTGCCCAGTAAACAACAACACTTAGGAAAACACTGGTTATCAGACTATGTATCACTGCGCCCCAAGCTCGAAACGAGTGATGCGAAAGCAGACTTCTAGAGAACATGTTGCATGTCAATTGGAAATTCCCAGTATATGTCTCTGGAGCAGCGTCTGGGTTGCAAGTCATTTCTCTCCTGCTCCAACTAATGAAGATGGAGAATTTATAATTGTCTCGAGAAACTCTTGGGATCATGAAGATGGAGAACACTTGTGTTTCTACATAATTATGCTGTTGCTGGCTTACATATTTTCTTTCTTTCTTTTTTTTTAATTGCATGATACAGATGCTTTTGGAAGGTGAGGGCGCTCTGGGCGCCCTCTGCACGGTGACTCTGCTGGCCCAGGAGGCAGGTAAACGAGGAGCTGCTGGCTATTGCTACCACACATTCCTCTCTGCCTGGGTCGCCTCTGTATGGGGGAGTGCAACCAAATAATTCTGGGAACTGATCTGAGGCGAAAAGTCCCACACGGGCTTCCGTTCCGGAAGTGCTGGCAAAGCTCTGCCTAGGGCCTCACTACAGTAGTACTTGAATTGTCTTGTTCTTACTTATCACTCAAACTTCAGTTCACAAGTTCCTACCCTGAAAAGCACATCTGCCTACTTTTTTAGGGTAAATATCTAGCAACTTGCTTCATTTAGCACTAACCTACTACTGTGCCAGGGTCAGAGGCATACAAATCATACTGTTTTTCCCTTTTTTGTACTTTTGAGTTGAGTACTTCATATTGCATCAAACCAGGAACTGAGGAAATTTCTAGAATGAATCAGGGAAAAAACAACGTTTTGTTTTCCCTTTAGCGCCTAAAGATCAACAATAGCACTGGTCACATTTCAGCAAGGCTTTTGCTTGCATTTGAATCTGCACTTAACTGCAAACTTCTCTGCGGTCTGCAGTGGCCCTTGCTTATCTTCTTTCACAAAACCCAGTACGGCATCTGGCACACAGTAGGAATTTTATAAATCCACTGAGTCACAACCTTGAGAACCCTTATACAATCAAAATGAGTAAATATAAGGCTAAGTAAGACTGGGGTTAGAGGAGGTATAAGAGAAAAAAACAAGTATGCATTTAAATACTTTCTTCTAAAGTGGGGGGCAGGGCAGGGATAAAGATTTGGATTTTCTATAAAGTATATTTAACAAGAGAATGTCGGAATCAAACTAGGATTGACCAGTGCGTGGGAATGTAAGCTTAAAATGTATTACGGAGGACACAGGTTTTCTTCACAAAAGCTCCATTCTTTGATTTAACGCGTTTTGCATCTTTTGTGGATTTAGGCTGACTCTGTAGACAAGCCAGGGCGGAGCACAATCAATTACACAGGCCGGTTCAGGCCGCAGTGACCTGAAAGGAATCAGTACATGACTTGGGTCCTGTTAAGAAAGACTTGTCCTTTCCACTTAGAATGAGAACTGCGTTTGGCGCTGCCACAGAAAAACAGTGGCTCTTTATGTCTTCACACAGAAAGTGGCTCCCTACTCGAAGTCATTCCCTGTAGCAGGAAGAACAGGGAGCAAGTGCTGCCAATGTGTAATCCTCTTGGGCACCTCAGAGAACCAAAGGGCAGGCAGCCCTGTCTCTCGTGTGGCACAGGGCTAAGGACTGAGGCTAGGACCACGTATGTGGCTGGGCTCAGAAGGGGTGTCCCGCAGCGGCTGTGGGATCCGCTGTCTGTGGGGTTCGTGTCCTCTGGCTTTGCACAGGCCGCGGGGGATAGTCAAAAGCACTTGCTGTCCCCCGAGAGCAAAGGATCTTGAACACAGCACATGTGACGAGGGAGGGCCCGTGTACTCTGAGTCTCCTGATGCACTGGGCGACCGGCTCTGGCAGTTCGGCCTTCGCCTTTTTTGGGGGAGGAATGTGAGGTCAGCTTCTAAAAGCATCAACTCCACATCACACTAAATGCTTTAAATAATTTTAATTTCTATGGCTAAACAGGCCACTGGAGACAGGAGGGAGATATTAGCTGCTGATTCTTATAAAAACTGGTAACGGAGGGCACAGGAACAAATGTGACCTGCCCGCAATTGAAAATGTTTGGTATTAATTCTAAACATAGACAAAGTACAATTTTTAAGAAAAATCTGTTTTCCGACCTCTTAATGTCAATGCTTGCGGCAAAAATCAGTGATCTCATTACTCATGAAAACACTGAAGAAAAGCCCCTGGAGACAGATGTTGAGGAATCATAAAGTTTAAAGCACAAAACTCTTGAGATTTTAAGAACTGGGGAAAAGATGGGCAGATACTGAATTTTCAGTGTTACAACCAGGTAAGGACCTGGCATAGTTAAAGGCTTCACCTGGTTAACGTGCCCTCAGTTGTCCACCTTCTGGCCAGCGCCTGGACAGTCCCGCCTGCATCACTCCCATCTCAGGGCCTGTTGGCTGCGCTTCACGTCAGTGGTGTGTGTGTGTCACAGTGACTCAGTCACATGCTGTAACGTGTACATGATGGTGGACCCCAACTCCTACGGCCGACGACACCACAGTCATCACCCGTGGTAGCACTTTTACACCATCAGCAGCTCATGGGCTCAAGCTTATCACATCTCTTGATGGCATCATCGCTCTAAGGTTTGATTTGATCTTGTGTTATTTTGCTGACCATGGTCTGCTGCTAACGTTCCTTTTACACGAGGACGAAGTTGCCTAGTGACACATTTTTCTGAATATAGCTCCTTCATTAAGTGAGACACAGGATTACTAGGGCAGTGTCATACCTTTCAAAACACCATGACCTACCCTCTAAGTGGTCTCATTCCTCTCCAGGAACAACAGCTATTCTCTTACCTGTCTGCCCCACCCATTTCATCTTCAGTTTATCTCCACTCTCATGCAAGATACTCAGTAGTTTTTGAATTTCATTAGAAACTCCCAGGTTGTTCTCAAGTACAAAGCTAGATAATCTATTAAACTTTATGCCTCTTAGGAATACACAGCTACATTTTTCTAAAGGAATACAGCTATCTTGCAGGCAAAGTTATATATACAAGCAATTTATAAGAACACAGAGTTAACCTCATAATGTCCAAATATTTTGGCCACCAGCTATTTAGGAATTTGGATAATTTCCTTATCCTTTCTGGAGTCCCATCTCAACTTTAAAATGGGAATTTAAAATGTAGTATCTCAGGCCCTCCCTGGTGGCACAGCAGGTTAGAGCACAGAACTGAGAGGCTAAAGCCACTTCTGCATGGGTTCGATTCCTGCCTGCCCCGGAGGAGACCACACGGCGCGGCAGACCTCTCCTGACCCGCCCGCTGCTCCCCTCAGCAGTGTACTTCGTCGATTGGCCTGTTCTGCTCCCCACTCTGTCTCTGGTGAAGCCTCTCACCGCCCCTGAACCTCTGGCCTGCACCCCGGTTCTGTATATACAAATAAATAAATCTTTAAAAAAAAAATGTAGTATCTTAGCTCCAAATAAAATTTTACATCTTGTGCCTTTTACTCTTTAGTCCAGTAACATTTAAGCAGTATTTAAAAAAGAATTTTACAATTCAATGTCAACCAACCTAATCACAAAAATGTACATAAGATCTGAACAGACAGTTGTCCAAAGATGGTGTGAAGCCCCATGCAACCACACAGGTAGATGACCAGCGGCCATCACACAGTTATCGGGGAAATGCAAATCAAAGCCATCATGGCATTTCACTGACAGGACCATATCAGTAAGACCAGTAATGAGAGCTGGCAAGGCGGAGAAAAAGGAGCCCTTGTACACAGTGTTAGGAATCTAAATTGGTGCTGTCACTTTTGAAAACAGTTATGGAGGCTTCTCAAGAAAGACCTACCATAAGATCTAGTTATTCCATTTCTAGGTGTCTACCAGAAAAATATAAAAACACTCATTTTGAAAAGAGAATATCCAAGTATGTGTTTACAGAGGCACTATTCACAACAGCTAAGACATGGAAACAACCTCAGCAACCATCAACAGATAAATGGAAGAGGAAGAGGTGATGTACATATCCAATGGAATACTACTCAGCTATAAAAAAGATGACATCTTGCTACAACATGGATGGAACTCGATGGATTATGCTATGTGAAATAAGTCAGAAGAAGGACAAGTATCCGATGATCTCATTCATATGGGAAATATAAAGAAACAAAGGAAAGGACAGAGAAAATGACTTGTGGATTCTGGTGCCAGAACTGAGGTTCCAAGAGGGGTAAAAAAGGGTGGGAAGATGGGGGAATAAGAGATGCGGGGAATCCCGTGGATTGTGGTAGGTTATTAGTACCTACCACATGGTGTGGTACCACACATGTTCTCTTAAAACCAAAGCCAGTATGCTGCTTATTTGTAAACAAATATTAACCGTCATGAATGCTGCTTTCACAACTATTTCAACTATTTTTGAAAAATGAATAATATCTTTTTTAGTAAATATTTACAACAGGCATTAAGAGACAAATTAATTTAATCCCACAATAAATTTTAAAAAGGAAAGTTTTATACTGTGAATAATTATCACCTAGTTAGCTAGCATTAGTTGCATTTCCCCCCTCTTTAAATCGTACTGCGGTAACCCTGGTTTATCACGATCAGTATGTCTGAGTGGTGCAGGGTCCCCCCTTGCACCAGGTGTGTCCCCACCGGGTGCCCACAGTCCTCACCCATGCTCGGTGGGTCCCGTCTGCACCTTGCTTTCCAGCCCCTCCTCCTCTCAGCTATTCTTAATCCTACAGACACGTTTCTAAAGTTTTCATGAGTTTGCATATTTTTTTCTTTAGATACATACGTAGATAAATTCTGTCCAAAATTAGGAAAAATAGCTTTTGGCTTTTGTGTGTCTTAAAACAGTCGCTGTGGGGAGTGAGCTGGATGTGGCTCAGCTGTGATCGTCTCTCTTAAACATGAAATGGGTCTGTGGCTCGGTCACCGCCATTCTGCGCATCAAACCTTTCTTTCTACCACAAAACCTTTTTTCGCTTTTGTACTGATTTTGTAAACCTTCTAGAAGTTATTTTGAAAGTACATCAGCACTCTCTTGTCCAAGGGGGAACCCATCCGAGACCCCCAGCGGGTCCCGAAGCCTGGGGAGGCGCGCGGCGCCACCTGTGCTATGTTTTTTCTTACATGTGCACCCCTGTACATGCAGGTAAAGGTCCAGCTGGAAACCAGGCAGAGGGCAAGAGATGAACACCAAGAACTAATAATAGAAAAATTATAATAATAGCAATAAACGCGTTACATGGTCTCTCTCAAAATATCTGATCGTGGCTAATATTTTCCAGCTGCAGATGATGGAAACTGTGGGTGGGGCTGGGGAGCCCTGTATTTCATTTAGTACAAACAGAGGGTGCCCTGGGCACAAGCGCTGTGACCCGGCAGCTGCTGCTTTCTCTGTCCCCATCCTGCTCTCCTCAGCATGTGGCCAGGAGACCCCACCTGCTTGTTAGAGCAGCCTTTGCTCCTGGCGTTGTGAACACACCCATCCTTACTCTCCTGTCTCTGACACTGTGCCTATGTCCCTCACCACTTCCTTTCCGGCTCTCTAATTATGGAAGTTCCAGAGTGAGAGGCCAATTCGCGAGCCTTATCTTGCACAGGGATCCCCCACGCCTGCATCTCCACGCCAGATCCAGCCTGCATCCTGGACTCCGGCTCTACTACCCTTTTCCTGGTCGCACACATGTGGCGCTTGGCTGCCGAGGTAGCGTGTCTGACAGAGTCCCTGTCAGCCCTTCGGAGGCCTCCCCGACAGTGTCTGACAGCCAGAGACTCCCACAACCCACTCCACAGCTCTAACATCCCGCTGTCCGATGACTACCCTCCACCTTCCTTCCGTTCCTCCACAGTCCTCTCAGGAGCCAAACTCACGATGGGTTTCCTTCCTTTCGGTCTCTCCCCATGCACCGTTCTCTCTCGGAAGGCCCGCTCTACAGTGTGTCCCCACCACAGAGGCGGTCTTCATCCTCTGTGCCCTCTTCGCCAAGCCCTCCCTGGTGACCCCTGGTAACTCCTTCCTCTTCCTCCCAGCTGCTCCAAGCCACAGGCTGACAGGGCGCTGGCAGGGGTGACCATCTCCCTCCACAGCCAGATCGCCTGAGAAAGGGTTATGTCCTCCCAGGATGACCACCCTGCTTGGCACAGACATCCCTAAAGACCTGCGACTGAAGGCCAGACAAGCCTTATATGGAATATGGGAAAGGGAAGCGACTCGAACTCTTACAATCGCAGTACCTACATTCTCGGTGTTTTAGTGGCCCAGACATGAAGCCCTGACCCCCTAAACTCGAGAAGCTGGCAGCAGCTCCTAATTTGGCATCTGCAAGGCACCCCATCCCTTTCCAGGCGCACTCGCCTGTCTCAGTGCCCATTTTCCGTTGTATTTGGTTCTCAGTCAAAGTCGCCTCCAGTGTCTGTTTACTTTGAGGAAAAGTGACTCAGGGATCTTTTCAGCGCTTGGTGAGAACTTTAGTCATTTCTAGGCAATTCTTTTCTTGAGTTTGGCCCATTCTTCCCATCAGGGCAAGGTTCTCCAGCTACGTTACAAAGCATGGGCTGTATCCTGAGATAACAGAGCCGGCCCCAGTACAGAAAGAGGAAACGGGTCCCTGCGTGTGCATTGTGCAGCGGGTCATAAAGACCCAGTTGCCAGGCCAGGCTGCCCGGAATGGCCTGTGCTGGAGCTGGGATCTGAAGCAGGGAATCTGACTGGAACGTGACGCTGATGTCTGGACTTGTTTCTTTAAGGGCTGCGGAAGTACTGCCAGGAGCTGCGGGCTGGCTGAATGGGTAGGTGGAGGTCAGGCTTTAATTCTGGACCACTGGCTGATGACATGGCGGTAAACAGCCACAAAAGTAATGACTCACGACTAGGTGGAGAACTGAATGAGTTCCTTCTGAAAAATCACCATTTCCTGAAGCGGCCAGAGGAGTGGACATCTGTTTTTATCATTTACCATTCTCCCCTTCGTCTGGTAAAAGCACCCCTCTGTTCCTTACAGAGCTGCCCCTGCCCAGTTCTGGGGGGTCTGCTGTGGGGTGAGCCTGTCACCCAGGCCTCGCTAATTCTTTCTGGTTTCTGTAAATCATCCACGGATCAATTTAGGATCCAGGCTAGGCCTGGCCAATCAGAAATTTTCATATTGGAGATGAAGATTAGGGTGTCATTTTGTCCTATGACAACTAATGAAAAAAAGGGAGTCGATGGGCCCAGTGGGAGACCCCACAAAAGGAGGCTAATGAGAAGAGGAAGCTGGGGTGAGAAACTGAAGAGGAGGAGAGTTAATAGCCAGCAGGCTACTTTCGGCCTAGGTCCAGGTGACCCTCCAACCAGTGTATGTCTGATTCTCATGACCAAATTAGCTGTCTCCTCCCCCTACCTTCTTTTTTTGGTAACTTATCTGGTCTCTAAAACTTTCTAATAAGCGGCCTAGGAAACCAACCAGCACGATTTCCTTGTTTTATGGATAGTGGAAATGGAAACCGAGACAGGGATTAAGCAATGCCACCGAGTTATCTGCTGATTATTGCCAACAGCCCGCCGAGAACATCTTGCTGGTAAGAGTGATGTTAAAACTGAACAGTGCCATGCGAATTTGATAAATCAATAGATGAGGGATACACATATAGTTCGAGAAACTGGGAAAGCCTAAAACCACCAGAAAGACTAAAAACAAATGGTTAAAAGTTGTTGATCTCTCAGAATGAGACTGGGCCGAGATAGAAGGAGGAAGTCTTCTATTTTTGCATCGTATAGTCTTTATATTAGATGTCTATTTCTAAACCACACACATAAAAGTCTAGTGGTTAAACACATAAAATGCTTAAGATGTATAAATTATAAGCTTTTAACTCTTAAAACAAATCCAGTTTCAGAAGCTTCTGTTTTAAAGATGGTCCCATCATGAAAGAAGAACAGTGCTGCTGTGTGTGACATCCAGCTGTCCTGAGCCTGAGGCATCCATCCCATCCATGCCTGAACTCACCAGAGAGGACCCTCACTATTACCAGCAGTGCCCCTGAAACAGCACCACTGCATGACCACCGATAACAGCTGTTACCCAGCACTGTTTTGTACTGAACACCATCAGAAGTGCTTCGTCTATATTAATCATTTAATCTTTATAAAAAGCCGGGCCCTCCCTAGTGGCACAGCAGGTTAAAGCACAGCACTATGAAGCGATCCACAGCCACTGCAACATGAGTTTGATTCCCAGCTAGGGAGCTGACCCACATGGCACAGCAGACCTCTCCTGGCCCGCCCGCTGCTCCAATCCAGGCGTGTGCTTCAGTCTGCCTGCCTGTTCTGCTCTCCACTCAGTCCCTGGTGAATCCTCTCACCCCCTGCACCTCTGGCCTGTACCCCAGTTTGGTATGCATAAATAAATCTTTAAAAAAAATCACAGTGCATATTTGACAAGTAAATAGTGAATCCAAATTTCTGAGAAGAACTGAGACATATCACAAAATAGTAGTAAATAAATAAGTAAAGACCATGGCAGAGAAGCCCATCTAAGTTTAGTTTTATTCTTCACTCTCATCTCGGAAGATGTTTTTCGTAGAAAAAGGTAAAGAAATAACAGAAAAATAATGTTTTAAGCAACTGAGTGTTACTCTTAAAAACACCAGCAGCGTCTTCACACCCTGCCTTGGGGCTCAGTGTGCTTTCGGCCGCAGGGGGCGTGACACCAGTGGCCTCAGCTACCAGAGGTTTTTGAACTTCATCACAGCTTTGAAACAGAATGTGGGGCAACTCTTACAGTCCTTTATAAATTCTTTATGTCTCCTCCAAGCTAAAACCCACTAGTCTTTGAAAACAGAACATGCGATTATTACTAATTTATGTTACTCTGCCTTTTGAGAAACTACAGCACTAAAAGGCTGGAATTTTAAAACATTGCTGAAGAACAACCACCGATTTACAAAGACACTTTTTAGTTTTCTGTCAACATAGGCCCATCATGGAAGAATCAAACATCTCTGAATCAATAATAAGCTGACAGTATAACATTTTCCACATAGTTCAACCTCACAAGGGTAAATAAATGGAGGGAACGCAGGTGGACCGGGGCACTCTGAGAAACTGACTTTCTCCTGAAGACTGACCACTGCCAGTGTGAGTGTTAACAGCCAAGACAGACAAGCCATGGCCTCCACGGTGTCACGCAGGCCTGTTCTGAGCTCCAATTTCAACATCTCATCTGAAGCAGGAAAATGTTCTTGAAAAACTCAAAAATGTATCTTGGCAAAGCTTGAGACACGGAGCTTAGCAGCATGAATTAAGAGACTGGTGACCGTGGAAAAGAATTGCAAATTTGAAATGGCTTTGACCCTTCTTAGCTTTTGACCAGCTGACCTTGACATTCTTTAGAGGCCAGAGGATGAGATGCAGTAATGACGGTGCTGATGGACCTTCCCCCTCAGGAGACACAGCCAATCCTTCCAGCAGTACATAAAATCTATCCAAATGTATCTTGGGAAGAACTGTAGTAAATGAGGTTCCTTCCCTGAGAAAGGACTAAAGCCACTAAAATATTCTTAGATAAAACCCAATTATTTAATAAAAGTACTCTTTAAAGAAAAAAACCAAAATAGGAGAAATTTATCATAGCTACATGAGTTTCCAACACATATATGATAGTCAAAAATTTATCTGGCATTCTATCAAATGCAGCTTTCTGGAATATGGTATTTATAACTATATCCAATGTGCTAAAAATTCAGCAACATCTTGGAATGCCTTTTGAAACTATTGTTGAGCTTTCTTTAATAATCTTTTCCAAAACATGCAGATAATGAAGCTTGCTGAATGCCACAATGGGTTTTATGATTTTTTTTAAAAAAATGTATACACGTTATATATTCATTTAGGGAAATACCATATACTCCTGGATGTTACTACTCTTAAAATGTAAAACATTGGGACACACTGGAAGGGGGGTAAACATCCATGTGAGGAGGTGGGCAGGAGCTCCTGGAATGTACAGACAGAAGGGTCTGGACCTTCCTGCCCAGCAGAGCAGCGAGAAGCTGGTGAAGCATCGCTCAGGAGATCATTGACCAAACTTAGATCAGAGACCAGGCTTTTCACTTCTAGTCCCTCAGGCAAAGCACCCCCCAGGGACACAAATACTTTCACTCACAAACCAGAAAGTCATTTCTAATGAGAATACAATAAACATTCCAAAGAACAAAGGAAATATATGTTCCAAATCAAGTCGGCTTCCCACCAGGGCTACTTCTCTCCTGAAGAGCGCACAGGAGTCCTTGCTGAAGAGTAGTGAGAGTGGGAGGCCCACAATTTAAGTCTCAGTAACAGATCATGTATGTGTGAGTGTGTGTGTGTGTGTGTGTGAGTGTGTATGTGAATATACTCCTGCATCCGACAAGAGACAGTCATGTTAGCATAATGCACATTTTCAATGGGAAGAAATTCTTGTGTAAGAACTACAGTTCCGAGTGAACGCAATACAGCATTGATTCAGTTATTCTTTCATTCCTAACTTGACCTTTCAAGTGTGACTTTCTCTCTTGACTGTAGCCATGGATATAGAGAAGCCGATCTGTAATCTCAGAAGGACAAACAATTCGTACCATGGAACCTAGGTGAATATTTCTGTTGTTAATGTAATGTCTTTGGACACAGGCAGGAACAACATAATAGCACTAAGCATAGAAACATAAAAGAACTTACTAGTGATTTTATTCTTGCTGTGAACATTTGCTGAGCTCAAAAATGTGTAAAGAGTTCATGGAATTTATAAAGATGTTAAAATAAGCCTGAGAACATTGAAGTCATTTATAGTATACAGTATACGGGGGGGGGGGGGTGGAGGGAGAAGAGCGTCCTGTAAAATTACTTCTGTATAGGCAGGACATTAAAATACTGAGGATGGGGTACTTTCTGCCTCTCTCTTCCCTGTTTGGGGGTACAGGCAAGCTTAGCTCAGCCCTAGCCTTCCTCTTCTCGCTCTGGGTCTGCTGCTCACCGGAATGGGTCTGGCTCTGACTCTGTGGACATGCTCCCCACCTGTGAGAGGGAAGGGAAAAGCCCACTAATGCCAGGTGGGGGTCTAAACAGGCTCCCTTAACAGATCTGTGCATTCTCAAATCAATGGTCATGGTTTGCTCAACATTTATCTAAAAGGCTGGCCCCAACTCAAGGAACCGGCACTAAGTGTGGGCGGCCTCAGATAGACCTGAAGCAACAAAATAAAAGCAGTAAATGGCTCAGGCATTCTGGGAAGGTAATGTGAGGCCTGTTGATAACCTGGCATGTGCCTTGCCTGTGGCAGGATCTGCTGCTCACCTAGGGCTTTTGAGGAGTTCCTCTTAGCACGCTCCCCTGGAGCTCTGGGGAACACAAGTTTCCCCATGTACTTTTCCAGTTAAGCTCTGATATCCCTACCTCTCCTGAAGGTAGAAGATGTCTGTATAATCACCTTGAATTCGGCCACTCTAAATGCTTAATTCTAATTTACCGACAAATGCCTCATAGTATTTTAGTTTCTTAACCTATAACAAAACACTACCATGAAGTCTTGATTATAAAACTGGTGAGAACAAGACACCTTTTAACCAACAGAATTGTATTTGGCTTAGTGAATTAAACCACAGTGATAGTCCCTGAAAATTGTATAATCATAATTTTTAAAAAAAATTGAACTCATAACCAATAACTGCAGACATTTCTGTTATTTTTTTCTCTTTTGAAATTAAATCCTACATTTAAAATGCAGGATAAAGAATATTTTTAAAAAACCTATACTTTCCATGTACAAAACAAACAAAAAGAGCCCACAATACACATTTTAAGGATTAACTCACAAATCTTTACCTTAAATATGACCTTAACCTATACAATGTTTAAGAAAACAGGAAAATCTGTGTCGTCATACATTAGGCAAAGATTTCTCAGTAAGACACCAAACACGCGACCCATGAAAGGAAGTGAACAGACCCGCTGTCAACTCCGGCTCCCTCCTCAGAATCACGGGCTGACAGCAGGGTTAGCTTTGCTGTCTCCGCCCCAGCCAGCTCGTCCCTTATAAGCAAAACACAGTCATGCACCCAAGCTGCACTTGGCCAGGAGGAGACCCCGTGAGCCACGGTGGTCCCTACACACACCTTGGTGAGTCACCAACTGCCCTTGGCTCCACCTGGGCGTTCGCACACCTGTCCCTGGAGGTGCCTTTGTGAGGACACACCCCACCGCCAGCGACACGTCCCACGGCAGCACTGCTGCTTATGTCCAGATTGTCCTAAACACAAAACGGTCCCAGTGAGTACACCTGCGGCGCCTTCAGGGTCTCTCCAACGTCCTGACAGTATGCATCGGTCATGCACGTAACTGAGACCAAATTCTTGGGAGCTATTAGTTTTGGAGTTTCCTTAACCAAATATGGAAAGGGAGCAGATAATTTATCTCAGTTAAAACCTCTCGCCACTATCTTTCTTCAATTACCAGTCTCACTGTGTATCACTTAGGTCAGACTTCACATTTTAATTAAGTGGGCTGTTGTGTCCTGGGGGAGGGATGTTGTCATCTGTGGCTTGGAACCAAAATATTATTTGAAGTACATGGAAACCACTTGCTGCCATTTCTGTGGACAGTGGTGGTGCTCAAATAATGAAATTTTCTTTTAAGGAAAATGAGGATCTCTTTAGTCACTTTGATCATTAGAGAAAGCATTTGCCTAAGGCTGAAAACACTTTTCACACTGCACAGCAGATTCACTTTCTAAATCACTCATTTACCCCAGTGCGCAGACAGAGTCCTCCCACCACGCTCCAGTTCATCCCAGTTTACTTCTCCTCAGCCTGCTTCAGGCGATTTCCTGCATTTTCCTAGTTTGGCACTTTGGTCGGAATGCCCAGGCCTCTCCTCCAAACCCTTTAGCCCCAGCTCAGTGATTTCTCTGTCCAGCTGTGCAAGGATCAGGACCCAGAATGGAGCTGACACACACAGTGAGGATTCAACAGGTCTTTCTCCCGTGAAGGGACTCCACTTCCCCTCCGAGCACGGCCCTCTACTCCTGTGCTCCATGGTTTGTGAATTCACTAACTGTTTTCAGATGTGAAAAGATGGAGATGACCTTCTGACTTCCTTAGCACTGTTTCTGCTACCTGGGTTTGGATGGAAAGGCTTTTGCGCAAGAATGTGATCTCTGTGCTGTGCTGGCCAAATATGGCAGCCATCAGCCACCTGCAGCTGCGGAGCACAGGGCATGTGGAGTCCAAACTGAGGTGTGCTGTCGGCATGAAATACATCCCGGATTTTAAACACTTAGTTTAAAAAGAGTGTAAATGGATCTCATTAGTAATGTTAACATTAGTTACATGTTGAATGAATATTGTTAATATACTGGGTCAAGCGAAGTCTATCACTGAGATGATTTTCATTAGTTTCTTTTACATAGTAACTGCTAGAAAATTCAAACTGTCTACCAGGCCTGCATTACACCCTATTATGCTTCTACTGGGCAGTGCTCCCACGGGCCTGGTTCTGAAAGTTCCCTCCCATCTCCTCACAAGGGTTACTGTCTCTGCCCCATCGGTTATCCACTTAGGGCTCTGCTGAGCCGGAACCATGCTGCAGAGGCTCTGAAACTGAAGTTAAGGGACCAGTAGGATGGGGCGGAGGGGCGGGGCGGATTCGTTCATCATACCAGCAACAGGGATCGTCCTACTTCTTAGTCATATTCTGACTTATGTGCTCAGGCTTCTGCCCTCACCTCAGGCAGGGCACGTTGCCTCAGGCCGGAGGAGGAGAGGGAGCCTTGTCCCACAGAGAGTCCTGAAAGGCTGTGTTTGGGGGGGAAGTTCAGCCCTGCCAGCTAGTGAGTGGGGGCACCATCAATCACGGGGAAGTTGAATGGCCAAACAGCCACTCTGGGTGGAGACGACTCTGAATTTTCTCTCACGTGAAGTACAGTGTCAGCTATGGATCATGTAATACAGCAAAAGCAAAATGATGAAACATGTCAACTAAATAGGGAATAATCGAGTTACAAAATTGAGGCTTATGTTTAATGTTTACAGAAGGTTACACATCTGTTTGTTTCCCTCAGGTTCATAAAAATGCTTTAATGCAAAAGTAGCAATTCAAAATCCACAGCTCAGTATCTTACAGCGCCTGGCCCCATCTCTGACTGGAAGGGTAGGTGATGGAGAGAAATTCACCAAACAGGGGCCTGCCCAGGACGCCAGCCATGCCATCTTCTAAACAACCTCAGTCACACGCTGGTGCCTCCCCGCTAATACCCAGTGTGAAAAGTCAACACAATCTTCTCAAGCAGGATATTATCATTAAGTGCCTATCTTTTGACCTAAGAACCAGTATTTCAGGGAAAGCCTGCCAAGTTACAGATTATAAAATATACTTTCCTCCCCCTCAAAGTACAAGATTAAATGTTAATATGTGTTATTCATGCTTCAACAGACTTATAAAAGTTTGATGCCTGAATGTCATCTCTCACACACTGATAACGCAAAGGTTTGAAACAAAAACAAAAACCAGAGCCCCCTGGTGTCACTATCTTAGTTTGACTAAATATAGTCAGCAGACTTCGTGCTCCACTGCCCCTTTTCCCCTGGAGTCCAGCTAATAAAAACACAACAGACAGAGGGAAGCTGGCCCTTCCATGAACATTACATCATTCTTCCTTATTAGGAAAACTTCAAACCTGATATCTTGCTCGGAACACTCGGGGTTTAACTCCCAGTGAGCAAGACCTGGCAGGTCAGGGAAGCCTGTGAGTCACCCCGGCTCCTTCCAGCACACGAACTTTCATTCTCTGAACAGTAGCAGCACCATGGTGGCATAACGGTGCATTGACTGTTCCTGAAGAAGACACATTTAAGAAAGCGCATTTACTCTTGCTCAGGTTTTTGCTTTCTAGGTATTTCTTGATATCTACATGTGTTCTGGTGATCAGAGGGGCAAAACTTAGAAATTCTATGATTCCTGACTGACTAGAGTTTCAATATTGGTTCTCACCAATGGGGGTCTGTAACTGATTGATTGTAAGACAAGCATACGGAAATTCATAAGGCAGCTCCTCCCTGGTACATCCCTTCATCCCATGTGATACTTAACTTCTGGAGAACCTTGAGTTCCTTTTTTTTTTTTTTTTTTAAAGATTTATTTATTTATTCATACAGAACTGGGGTACAGGCCAGAGGCTCAGGGGCGGTGAGAGGCTTCACCAGAGACAGAGTGAGGAGCAGAACAGGCAGATCGACGAAGTACACTGCTGAGGGGAGCAGCGGGCGGGTCAGGAGAGGTCTGGCTCGCCATGTGGTCTCCTCCGGGGCAGGCGGCAGGCGGGAATCGAACTCATGCGGAAGTGGCTTCAGATTCTCAGTGCTGTGCTTTAACCCGCTGCGCCACCAGGGAGGGCCCCTTGAGTTCCTTTTTATTCTGAGAAATCACCAGGTAACAGACCCTCATTTGAGAGGGATAAATCCCAAGACTAGAGTGGATGCCTGAAAGTTCTGATAGTATTTACTTCTATTTATGCTATGCCTTTTTCTATGCAAACATACCTATGCTAAAATTTAGATCATAAATTAGCACAGTAAGAGTAATGAGTAATAATTATAACAATATACTTGAATAATATTTATATGAAGGTAGACTCTTAAAATACTGCATTATGCATAGTATTTTCTGACCATGGTTTATGGGTAACTGAAAACACAGAAACGGAACTGGGGAGAGGGTTTCTTTCTCCCCTAATTAATATGGCAGCACAGGCAAAAATAAACAAGTGGAACTGCAATACACTCAAAGCTTCTATACAGTCCAGGAAACCATCCATAAAATGAAAAGACAACCCACAGAATAGGAGAAACTATTTTCAAATCAAAGGTGGTAAAGGATTAATTTCCCAAAGAAATAACTCATACAACACAGAATTACAAAAACTCAAACTCAAACAATGTGGTATAAAAAAAATGGACAGATGCTCTGTATAGGAATTTTTTCAAAGACGACAATTGACCAACAGGTGATGAGGAGGTGCTCAATGTGAGTCATCATCGGGGAAATGCAAATCAAACCCAAAATGAGGTCTCGCAGCACACACGTGCCTGAGTGGACACCATGGAAAGGACAGAAACTAATGTGAGGATGTGTAAAGGGACCCAGTGCACTGTTGGCGGAACTATAAGCGAATGCTATGGACGATGGAACTGTATGGAGAATCCTCAGAGAACTAGAAATAAAACTAGCATATTATCCAGCAATTCTACTTCTGGATATTTAGCCAAAGGAAAAAGCAATCACTATCTTGAAGTGATATCTTGCATCCATATGTGCACTGTCACGTCATTAATGGTATCCAAGACTTAGGTTTATGAATGAATAAAGGGAATGTGGTATATATAGTCAAGCATTGCTTCACAACAGGGACACATTGTGAGAAATGTGCTCACAGACAATTTTACCTTTGTGCTAATGTCACAGAGTGCTTACACAAAAACCCAGGTAGGGGCCTCCCTGGTGGCACAGCAGGTTAAAGCACAGCACTAAGAAGCTAAAGCCACTTCAGCACAAGTTTGATCCCCGCCCAGGAAGTGACCCACATGGTGCAGCAGACCTCTCCTGGCCTGCCTGCTGTTCCCCTCAGCAGTGTACTTCATGAGTCTGCCTGTTCTGCTCCCCACTCTGTCTCTGGTGAATCCTCTCACTGCCCCTGCACCTCTGGCCTGTACCACAGTTCTGTATGCACAAATAAATAAATCTAAAAAGAAAAAAAAAAACAAACCCAGGTGGTACAGTTCTACCACACATGTAGGCTATAGGTAATGACCGTTGCTATTAACTCTAAACAGCATTCTATAGCACATATCTCTATTATATAATGAACTATTATTCAGCTCTAAAAGGGGATTCTGCCGTTTTTGGCAACATGGATGGACCTTGGGCTTAAGCAAAAGACAGAGAAAGAGATATACCATATGATCTCATATTTTTTTGGAATCTAAAAAATAAACTCAGGACAGATGGTTGGTTGCCAGCGGTAGGGTTAGAAGGGCAGTGGGCAAAGGTTATCAAATGATACAAACCTCCAGTTACAAGATAAGTAAGTTTGGAAGATGTAAAGTACAGCATAGTGATTAAAGGTAACACTATATTGTTTATTTAAGAGATGCTAAGAATAGATCTTAAAAGCTCTTACCATATGAAAAACATGTGTGATGAGAGATGTTAACTAGACCTATTATGGTGATCATTTGGCAATATATACAAATAAATCATTGTGCTGTACACCTTAAACGAATAGAATGCCATACCATTTCTATCTCAACAAAGCTGGAAGAAATGGTGTTTTAGAGTTATGCAATAAACTTGCTAAAAAACAAGTTAACTGATTTATACTTCTTAGCAGAAAAAATAAGATTTATGAAGTTAAAATGTATAAAATAAAACTCAATGAGAGTAAATCTCTTCCTTAAACAATTACCTTTCCATGAATTTAAGCTCTACATCAGCTTAATTCTATTGACTACTTTCTCTTTTCCCTACTGCAATTGAGAAATAAGAGTCGGAAAAAAGTTCTAAGGCTAAAGTCCACAAGCTAATACCATGTTGTAAGTGATTAATTTATAACTAAACTCCCAACAGGCAGTGAGCTGTAAGTATAATGCAGTGATATGAGATGAAGCTACCTTTTCTGTGTTACTTTTGACAGGCAATAAGAAATTGTAGCGTGAGGAATGGCCTTCAGAGAACTGTGGAAGAAGGAAGATTGGCCTAGGTTATGGGAGAATGGTTCAAAAGTTTCCCACTCATACTTCTAAATCTGGTATACTACTCAACTTTTCTTCTAACTTAAATGTTTTCAAAGGAAGGAAAAATATACCTGACTCTCTTGCATTCAGTAAAATGCAAATGGGATCTTGGGAGGCTCTTATTGTTTCCATCCAGAGTGCTGCACTAGCATATTGAGAGAGCCATTCCATTTACAAATTCCAAGAGCTTTCTGACAGGTCTGTCTTCCGGGAATTGTGCTGATCAAGCCTTGCTGACGCAGGAGCTCAGGGTGAAGCTGTACTTCTCAAGAGAGTAAGCAATGGTTCAGGGTGCTTGATTCCTTGCTGAGCCTTAAAGGAGGCTGACAATAGCACTTAGCTCCCTGGCAGGCTGTGATGATGTGAGTTATACCTATGCTGCATTTAGGGCACAGCGTAAGCAAACCTTCAGTGTCATCAATAAACATCTAGGATGACCATGCAAATTAGTGTCCAAATGCAGACCCGTTTGTCTGGGAAACATGTTGAAGTGCATAAACTCTTGGAAAACAGGCAATCTGTTAGTCCTGGGAAACATGAAAATAGTCATCCCACTCACATATTATGTCAAGATCATGCAATACACAGACATTGATTTACAAAATCAATAAAATTTGCTCATTCTTGGGTACTAGAGAGTACAAGATTAGATGGACTAAGATTGCCTTAACTAAAATAAAAAATCACTAGCTGTAACTGAAAGCCTTTATCTTTTTTTTTAAATAACCGTCAGTTATTTTCATATCAGTAATTAGTTACACTTTCATATCTGCACATGATTCACTCTCTCTCTACCAATATTCTAGTGCCCCACCCCCTTCCCTTCGCTACCCCCCTGGCCCTCTCTGCTTCATCCCCTCTGGTAAACAGTATATTTTTCTGAGTCCAAGGGTTATTTTTGCTGTGTTTTGCCAGCACTCATTCTTTGGTTATTTATATTCCATGAATAAGCCAAACCATCTAATATATGTCTTTCACTTTCTCACTCACTTTGCTTAGCATAATCACCTCAAGATCTAACCATTTTGTCACAAAAGGTACTACTTCATCTTTTTTCACAGGTAAGTAGTACTTCATTAAGTACATATTCCACAATTTCCTTATCTTGTCTTCTGTCACCAGGCATGAGGTTGGTTCCACGGCTTCATTATTGCGAATTTAGGAGTGCAGGAATCTTAAACCATTTATCTTAACGGCTATAGGTCAATCACCCATTTTACTGAACTTAGAACATTCCTTCCAACAGTATCCCCTGTGTAAGGTTTCATGTGATCATTTTAGCAATGTTTCCACCTTCTTCACAGTCCCTTTCCTACAGACATCCGGGAATCTTGGAGGAGGGAAGGAAAGAAACGTTAAATAAAAGGTTGACAACACAACTTGACTACAGACTCAGTTGTGCTCGGCACAGATGCCTCTGCAGTTCAGCCAGTAACTGGGCTGCTTCCCTACTGACCTGGGGAGTGAGCCCCTTCATTGTCATCGTGGAAACAGAGAAAACACAGCTGTTAAAAGTGAGCTTTAGTGGAAAAAATTCGGCTGGCATTCCCTTTTCCTCTCTGTCATCTTTTTTTAACAGCGCTCTTATGTAAGTTCTTTACTATATATAGCAGAGGACTGGGAGCAGGACTGGACCTGCAGAGGCAGGCGGCCTCGCGCCCCAGGCGGCCTCGCGCCCCAGGCGGCCTCGCGCCCCAGGCGGCCGTACCTGAGGGGCTGAGAGCCGCCAGGCCCTGGAGCGGTGCTCCACTTCGGGCCCTGCCGCGCTGCAGATTCCTCTAGATTTTCAGTCTCCCACCTATATCTGGCACAAGGCCCATTTCTGACCTAACTCATTGGGGGTGCCTCTGGAACCTCAGAAAACATCTGGAAACATTTTTTGGCTGCATCAATAATGTGATTTCCCCATATATCTCTCCAAGATTTATGCACGAGCTAGAATTCTCATGTTTCCGTCTAAGGGTCCCCGGCCACCCGCTACCCCTGATCAGCCTGTCCAAGCAAGATAATTGTTCGTTTATTGTCTATTTCTTTCACTCAGCTACAGTCTCTTTAAGGGCAGGGTCCATCTTGCTTATTCCCCAACGCGTCACCTCAACCTGGCACAGTCCATGAATGAATCAATGAATGAAGAAGCAGCAGCAGATACTGACCTACTTCGTATGTGTGTATATACGTGTGTCAAACACCTACACACACACATACCACTACACAGATGAGAAACAACTGAGGTACAGAAAGGCCAGGTAAGGTGTCTAAGATGACAGCGCTAGTAGATACTGGAGGAAGCTTACAAATTCTGTACGTGTAACTTCATACATGTAAGTCACATGTAAATTCCAAGGGAGTAACTGTCATATGTGCAATTTACGTAGTTTCATGCGTGTTACATGCCATCTTTATGTCTATCAATCTTCTCTCTATATAGAAGTTCATAGCTGTCTAATCTTTGATAACTCACTTTATCTTTCTGTGCAGTGGGACAATAACGGAGTCCATGTACCAGGACTGTTTTGGAGATTAAATGAGAATAGCACAGCACAGAGGTGTGCTCTGTTCGTTGTTAGAATTCTCTCTTCCTCCCTAGTACACGGTGCCGATCCAATTCCACAGGCCACCCCAGCCTGTCCCTCACCACATCTCAACCACGACTACAGGCTTTTTCTCTTCCAGCATCTCCCACATGCTCTTCCTACACAGCCCAGGGTTCACAGCACACATCCTATCTTGTGACTCTTTGGTTTTACCTGCCCCAATAACTTCTAAATCCCTTAATCTGGCCCTTCCTTTCAGCAGTTTTCCTGACTTAACACCCCACCCTCAGCCCCATTCATCCAGTTCAAAGGTCACTTCCTGGGGAAAGGCCCCCTTCCTCCACCTCCAGCTCAGAGGAAGCCCTGTAGTTTCCTCCCCTCTCTGTGCTGGGCACATTCTTTCAGAGCATTTCTGTTATCTAGTCTGGTGGGTCCACTACACGAAGGAGGTGTGGTGGGGGTGAGGGGGTGTGTGTTGTTGGGGGAGTGGGTGTCTCTTCTATGGGCACAATGAGGAGCAGCGGGATGACAGAGGAGCCAGCAGACCTCGCCAGAGGGTGGGCTGTGGTGTGGGCCTTCCCTCTTCCTCGTGTTCCTTCTGGCCTTCATTCTGGTCCACACTGTAAAATCACCAGTATTCTAAGGTCAAAATTTCTAGTGAAAAAGAACCACCTCTGCCCACACATGGGAAAAGCTAGCAATAATGGCGCACGAAGGAGAAAGGGGTCTGTGAGGAGCTCACTGATGCTGTGGCCACCCCTCTTGCTTTCCTGCCATGATCTGACTTCTCCTTCCCAGTACCAGTGTGGTCTTTTCTAGTTTCTCCCCCCACAAAATAAGAAAACTGATAAGCCCTAAAAAGAAAACTTGAGGGATTTTCCCCAAAGCTTAAGCATCAATGAACAGTAGTATTACCAAAGTCATCCTCGAAATCTTCAAACTGGGAGTCCTACTTGAGTATTCTAAGTAATCTATGCAGATTTCCTGTCATCCACACCCAGAAAACATTAGAAAGAAATTAAGAGCAACAGTAGTCACTTAATTTACCCAAAAGTCTACAAAGCAGAATAAATCCATTTATCATGGCTCCAGGCACAACTTAATGTGCCTCACAAAATAGCCCAAAATTGAAGCTCTGGGACAAGTGCAAACTTACGCAGACTATTCACTTAGAGGCTGGTCTCTATTATTTTGCCATTCTGCCTCCCTGTCCATGACCATTTACTGCATGCTGGGCTGCAGGCTCAGGGCTGGGGAGCAGAGATGGACAGAACCTCAGGAAGGCCCGGAAGTACTGTGTTTAACTCTGCTGAAGTGAGGTAATGCATGTTGCAGGTGAAGGCAGCTATTTCTTCAGTCTTCAATTTATTTACTTGCTTTCACAGCACAGCGCTGTATGTTGGCAAAGACCTTCAGGGTTCCTATTCAGATCACATGCTGGGATGCTGCAGTTCTGGCCCCTCCGTTTCTCAAGCCATGTTGGGCAGATACCTTTTCTATGTCAATGTAGGAGGGAGCAAGTGACTTCCAAATCAACTCCACTGAGCAAGAGCTAAAATGTGGTCACAAATCTGGACATTGCTTATTGGATGCCCTCTCTCTGCCCTTACAGCAAGTTGTCTCCATTTACCAGGAGACCTCAGCACATTTCCAGAAGGCATGGAATGTGGTGGCCGGGCCCCTTGCTGTCATGGCCATGATTTCCTGTTATTGTCAGTATGTGTTTATCCAATGGAGGTCAAGGTCTTACAGATTTTTAAAAACTTTGTAGCATTAGTGAGTCTTGATAAATTACCTGTGAAAGTACCATCGTCTAAGTCTTTGGTAGAAACAGGTTAGGGTGAACACAACAAATCTGAAGATTTTTTCAATTGGATTCAAAACACTGGACAATGGTCCTTTTACAAATTAACTTTTATCCTTTTTGTCTTCTGTCTCACATACACAGGTCCCTTGTCATTTATGGGGTATGATGGAAAGATGTTTTAGAGATGGAGAAAGATCAGCAGTTCCTCCCCCGGAGAATGCACTGGGGTGGTTGGCAGGCGTGAGACACACAGGAAGGAGGGAATGAGAAGACAGAACTGAGGCGAAGATAAGGGAAAGGCTTGCAGGCTGCTGGCCTGGCACACAGCAGCCCCCTGGGCTCCTCGGCCTCTCAGTGATGCTTGGGCCTATTCATTCACTAAGCAAAATTGCCTTGCCTGCTCCCAGTGTAACAAGAAGGGTGACAGGGTCTACAGACATTCAGACCAAGCAGGAATAAGTGCTTACTCTATACAACATCTGGCTAGGCCCAGAGTATATGCCAGGAAGGATGCATTAGAAATTACACCATTAAAATTATATAAGCACAAGAAGGAAATTGACTTGCCCGAGAGTAAAGTGGCTATTCCAGGCTCCTCAAATAGGTCTGGAATGGGAAGCACTGTCATGTTTTAGAGGAGTTTTATAAGCACATTTAATAGTGTATGACTAGACACACCATATTAAAAAAACATTTTATAGTCAGGGAAGTTTTATTCCCTTATTTCGTGAATTCTTGGTAGGTACTGGGGACCCACAGGGGAGCACAGGCAAGGAGAACACTGACTCCAGGCTGCAGAATGAAGGCCAGGAGACTACAGGACTCTCAAGCTACTCAGGTTCTGGCCAAACGATTAAATTTCAGGAACTAGGCAAAGTAACCTGTTGGCTCCATAGTCACACAAAATTTATTCAACCCTCATTTCTTAGTATTCTTGAGAAATGGAAAGTTAATGGAAGTTTAATACTTTTAAAAATTACACCAATTGAACAACTGGAGTTATTCACTGTATTTGATAACACTAAATTTTAGCAAATTCGTTCCTAAGAGTATATAATGAAAAGAATACCGGGATCTCCTTAGTGAGGAAGAGGACAGAATGGAGCAGTGGGCATTCTTTATTTCACTGGGTAGTAGAGTTCGCCACCACTGGTCTGAATCTCAACACTGGCCACAACTGAACCCCTCCAGGCCTCAGTGTTGTCTTTAAAATGGGGTTTATGATACATGCTTACAAGATATCTTGTAAAATTTAAGTGAGGTCACAAATGTAAGAATATGTTGAACCTGGTATTTATTCAAGAACTTTTAACTTCCTTTCACTTTTCTTCAATATTGACAAACTATGACTATACATTTGCCTTACACTGTGGTCCTTTCTAAGGCTTCAGGATCCAGTAGAGACTCTTCTTTAGGCTTTTACAAGCAGGCATCGAGTTCTCTACAGATCTGTCAATGAATTTATTGTTACAGAAGTTGTTACCTGCCAAAATATACAGTTTCTTCCTTTCTCCCCTTCCTTCCATCACTATAGCTGCCAGTGCTTTATCGGATCACCTTGGAGTTTATTCAGTGAACACAATCTGATCTTACTTCTTGAAAAGCAAACAACAACAAAACAACTCAAACACTTAATATAACCTGAGTCTTCAAAAGAAAAGCTTGCACAAAGCCCAGGAGAGGTCTGGAAGCCATTACAACCCAGTTCTCCAGCTCGGCTTATCTCTTCCTAGATGTTATCAATTTGCAAGAAAAGATAAAGACAAAAGTCAACTCTGTGCCCAGTTGGAATGTGAGTGCATTCAAGAATGTTGCAATAGGCTAGGACTAATTTATGCTCCAAGTGCCTCCCAGGCTGAGGACTGAATCGTATATTCTTCTTTAAGGAAAAAAGTTTTCAACACCTGCAGGAAGAATTGCAAAATAACCTTGCCCTTTCTCTACTAAAGTAATTAGTGCTCTTATTCCATTTTGGAGAAAAGTTCATGTGCGTCTACAATGAATTTAGAAGGTAATCACATTACAAAGTATATGGAGGATGGACACACTAAGGTTACTTTTCCTGAGATAAAAAAAAACTCCAACTAACTTTTGACAACAACAAGCTTCAAAGAAAAAAAAAAAAAGACCAAGTTTCTGGGTGATTTCAGTATGTTGTATATCTTGTGAATCCAAGTTCTTCTTTTCAATGATTTACATATATAATAAAAGTATATTCTATAGCTGTGGTTTGAATTCTACCAGACTTTAGAGCCCAGAGTTCAAATTAGCGTAGTTCTTAGTTTGACAAGTTCTTTTCATCTAGTGGGTATGCCTACATCCTCTGCAAGTTATTTTATTATTAGTGATGACATGAGATGCCTGAGAGAGTGAGAGTGCTAGCAAGAGTGAGAGCATTCCAAGTATACCTATGCCCAAATCCTATGGCCTGCTTGCTGGGTGAAAAGCAATGAATAATGGTTCTTGACCTGTAGCCCTGGTTTCCAGTCACTGACCATAGAGATCAGTACAGTCCATCTCTTAGTTACACAAAGTTACAACTTTCCTTTCTTAAAACCCATCACAGGTGGCCCTCCCTGGTGGCGCAGCGGGTTAAAGCACTGCACTGAGAAGCTAAAGCCACTTCTGCATGAGTTCGATCCCCCCCTGCCCCGGAGGTGACCACATGGCGTGGCAGACCTCTCCTGACCCGCCCGCTGCTCCCTTCAGCAGTGTACTTCGTCGATTTGCCTGTTCTGCTGCCCACTCTGTCTCTGGTGAAGCCTCTCACCGCCCCTGAGCCTCTGGCCTGTACCCCAGTTCTGTATGTACAAATAAATAAATCTTAAAAAAAAAAAAAAAACCATCACAGGTAGCTGCTAAGTGAAAACATCTGTGTGGGGCCATGCGTGTGAAACAGGGACCTGCCTTCAGTTCTGGCTTTGCTTTGCCCAGGCGAAAGGCAGGTACCCCCTCCCTGCCACAACCTCAGGAGGCCGTATGGGCCCTTGGGGCTCTTTTCCACCCAAGCCAAACAAGAAGATTAGGCTGAATGCTAGCTCTAAAATTCTGAGTAACTGTTATAAGGAAGTGAACTTAATTCTGAATAACACTGATTGGGAACTAGAGAGGAGGATGCTAGTCAGCCCCTGCTCTAAGTCATCTCTTAACAAGTCCAGCGTTAAGTTATTTCTTCCTCTTTTGTTTTTCTTTTTTCAAAAGGAATGAATATTCATTATGGGAAATTCAATGATAAGGAAGTAAAAAGTACCAGGATTCTAAAGAAAACAATTACCCATCCCCACACAATCCCCATTCCTTAAGCAAAACCAGAGCCAGCTTTCCAGAATGTTTACTCTGCAGATACAAGTATATATAACACACACATTCATAGTTTGGGTTTTCGCACATTTACAAACACTGAATCCAGTGTGTGAATTTCCCCTAGATCTCGAATCTTTCACAGCCCATCAAGGACTGCCTTCCACGTGGCGCACACAGTCAGTCCTAGTCATGCTCTCTCGTGGCCTCCGAATATCTCACAGGAGACCATTCTTTGTTCATGACAGACACACTCTCTTCAAGTTCTCATTAGTACAATGCAGTAGCAAAGGTGAGTCTTGCACAACCTGTCTTCTTGTCTTGAGTTTTCTGTGGGAAAATTTTCTAGAAATGGTTGGGTCAAAGAGTATGTGAATTTTATGTTTCACTGAGTATGGCCAAAAGTCAAAGAAATCTTCTGAACTTAACTTTATCTGAAACTGCAAGAAAGAATAGATCGTCTTTTAATCATTTTCCAATTGAACTTTCAATTCAGCTCAATTGTGAAACTTTTAAAACCAGAATGGGAGCCAGGAAAGCTGGATCCAGGGTCCTTTCAGAAAGACCACACATTGTGAGCCTTTTCTTCAGGAACAAGTTTTAGAATTCTCTGTGTTCTAGCCTAAGTTGCCAAATAAACATTTTTCCTGTTGGTAATATTGTTAGCCTTAAAAGAAAATTTCTACAAGTAGCATTTTTAGAAGTAGGTAAGAAACAGATGTCCTGGTATTGGTGTCTAAGGGGTCAACACCCTCCTTTACAGCTGTGGTTATCAAACTCCAGTACGCGCCAGAATGATGCACCGGGCTTGAAAAAACACTGCCCGAGCCCCACCTCTGGAGCGTGATTCAGTAGGTCTGGGGTGGCTTCTGTAACATTTAAATTTCTAACAATTTCCCAGTTGATACCAACACTGCTGGTGCAGGGACCAGGCTCTAATCTGCTTTCCAGGATGGCACTCTGATTACTGGGGAATAATTGAAGTAGGGAACCAGTATTTTGGGAGTGGCATGATTATCAGTCACCTTAATTACTATACTAAATCTTTCTATTACACTTTGCTACCATGACACACAGGCTCTTTTAAGAGCTCAACCTTCAAGTTTCCGTTTTAAAGTATCTAGAAAGACTTCTCAAGTTATGAGGACAACAAGGTCATATTTTGGTCAGCTGTTGAATGGATCCCTTCATAGTAGAAGATGTGATCATGTTTTCCCTGACACCTGGGTGTGGTGAACAAGGCCTTCCACAGACTGGCAAGGAAGGCCTCACCCCTCATCGCCCTCCACGCAGGCTCCTCTCCAGCCACACAAACTGTCCGCTGTCCTTTCACACAACCTTTGTTCCACCTCCGGGCCTGTAGACACACAGCCCAGCTATCTTCTGTAGCAGCTTCATCTCCTATCAAACTTCTCGATTCCCAGGCCTCACTGCTTTCCTGCGCTCCTTTTCCCATGGAGAGGTACCCCTCCCCCCCATGAGGACTGTCAGGGTCCATCACCCCTTTCTGCAGTTTAGCTCTCCTATGCCAGGCCTAACTAGTGCCCGTCCTCAATCTTACTCATTCAGGGGAAAACGCTGACCACAGAACACACGGCTTAAGTGTCTGCTGAGTAAATAAACGATGCTGGATTTGTTTGCTAGCTTTTGGAAGCAATGGGAAGGATTTCAACTATGCCATACTCAAGTGGGAACTTTTAATATTTGGAACTCATCCTTTATTAGGAAGTTGGCAGGAAGGATACAACATACTGGAACACTTCTGGCACAACTATTTTTCACCTCATATTCTAACAAGCCTGGGGTCATTTCACAATCCCAGGAGTTAAAGAAGACCACAGACATCAAGGGGTCTTCCCCACTGCGGGACAGGGTGGCTGAGGGAGGCTGGAGCTGCAGAGTGAGAAAAGCTCACCACCTGGCAGCCCCATCACTTTGAGGAGTTCTTTCCCTTCTCAAGGTTCATTGTTTTTCCTTCTGGAAAAAGGAGATAGATTTTTTTTTTAAATAATAGTTTATTTTTATATCATTTTGTGCCCTTTTTCCAGGAGACAGAATTTTTTAAAGGATAAACAATGATCTCACAGGACTGTCAAAAGAACTACTACAAAATACATATCCATAGACACTTTAAAATGAACAGTCCGTTAAGTATTATTGACTCAATGAAGAGAGCAGTTCCCTTGTATGTGCAGATCAATCAGAGCCTCATTTCCAGGCACAGTCAGTCACGACTGCTAGCATGGAGAAGCATCTAATCACTGTTTTTCTGGAGGACTTGGGGCCAAAGCTCTTGGATATGCATAGCTAGATACAGTACGTGTGCATAATAATTCACTGTAAAAGCACACCATAAAAGCCTCATTTTTAAGGGGCAGGGTAGCATGCCCCCACTTCCCTTCTTCAGTTGCAAGCAAGTTTTAGGTAGGTGTGCTGCAAAGCTGTAATTTTTCTCCAGGCAGTGAGAGGCACCCAAGCTCTGACAAGGTGTGGTATATTTGGCAGGGAAACTCAATTTCCGTCACATTGTTTCCAGCCCAGGAAATGTCTCAGGTGGCTTGGTCTGGGGAAGCTGCTGCCAGATTTTCGGGCATGGGCTTGCTACCCTCGGATGACATCATTTGACTGAATTCTTTACTCTGCTTGCCCCACAGAAGCCTCTGCATTCAGTAAGTCTCCATTTTTCTCAAATACCTCACGTGATCCCCACCCTGTGTCTCCAAAAGCCTAATATGGAAGCCTCTAATTTGTGCGATGAACCAACTTGGCTATTAACATAGCAAAGGCACTGACGAATATACACTTCAAAACCACTATTTCAGAGGCAGGTTTTCTGCTCCCAGCATCATGATTACCAGGAGTCCTGCCTGTAACTGTGACCACAGCGTAGTGTTACCCTCCTCTTACCACACATCAGTGCAGGGTTAATTTGTTTATTCCAAAGCCTAAGAACTGACATACTGAAAATTAAATGGAAACTAAAAATACTCTTTTAAAATCATGTAACTTTTGTCTAACATGAATTAAACAAAGAAGATAAAACTCCTGAGCAGCTGAAATTCTAAGTTTTACAAGCTAAATTTTCTGCTGTTTCCAAGCTTAGAGGTTGTGCCAATTCATTAATTAGCCCATGTCCCAAATTATATATAGTATAGCCAAAGAGGATTATGTCCAGAAATATAAACTAGCATGAAAAACTTCAAAACATTATCTGGGAAGTTTTGATGTTACCTGCCCACTACTGGAGAGCTTTCCTGCACTGAGAACTCCTTTCTGGCAAAGCCACAGCAGTCTTGCTTAGAAACTCAGGTAAGCAGACGACACTATTTAGCCCTCTGGGCTTTGTACAATATCATATACACAACTACACATTCATTTAACTGCCACTAGTATCAATTTTGGGTAATGGGCACTTGGGATTTTTGTGAAATTCATATTTCAAATACAGCTTAGTACTAGTTATATTCTAGCTTGGAATTTGAACTAGTGTGGTGGTTACTGCTGTCCAAAATAATTTTTCTATGTCTTGAAAGATGCCCTTCACAGGAATTATTGCTATATTCCATGAAGTCATCAACTTCTTTTTAAAAAGATTTATTTATTCATGCATACAAGAGCTGGGGTGTAGGCCAGAGATAAGGGGAGTGAGAGGATCCACCAGAGACAGAGTGGGAAGCAGGACAGGTGAACTGACTTGAATACACTGCTGTGGGGAGCAGCAGGTGAGACCGGAGAGGTCTGTTGTACCATGTAGGTCAGCTCACGCTGCAGTGGCTGCAGATTGCTTCACAGTGCTGGGCTTTAACCCCTTGTACCACTAGGGGGGACCCAGCCATCAACTTAAGTGTTTTAACCAATTCCTCCAGGAAAGCATGAAAAGGAGATAAAGAGTTAAGAGGTTAATAGGGAGGATGGAGTGTCTTTTATTGCCTTTCTTACATGAATATTAAAGTTGAGAAGGATATTTACGCTCATCTCATCTGGTCTATTTTATTAGAAGCCTAGAGAGACTCAGAGGCAATATGGGATGTTGGGGGGAAAGCTGGTTATGGACCCTCAGACCATTAGAAGACAGACCTGGGGTAGCAGTCACCTCCTTAGTTAGTTGAGAAAATAAAAGAAGATAGTAGATAAAAGCAAAGCCTGCATGTCACTGACCTATTTCTAAACGTGACTCCATCATTAACTCAAGATATCTACACCAAGACACAGATTTCTGGATGGCCAAGAAAAATACTACACATATATTAATCTTGCCAGGAGGTGACCCATAGGTTCAACCAGATCCTGTTTCAGGATACCTGAATCTTTAATGTGACTGGAGAGAACGGCTTCAGTATTTTGCTGAGTCACAGTTTTGGTTGAATGTCTACTGACAATAAAAGTGATTTTTAAAGGAAAAGGTGCAAATGGCTATTGTATTTGAAGCCAGACCTAACGCACAGTGTTGAAGGATGAACAATCCTCTCAAAGGCAGTAGAGCCACATGTAAAGAAAACCATCCCAAGTTCAAGAGCCAGCTGTACAGCCAGTGTGGTGTGGAGATGCCCAGTCTTCCTTATCCTGTGCTAAATATTCATGTGGCTGAACGTGAACAATGTAACTGTCTTACTCCATTTTATTTAAAACACAGAAAACCAAGAGCCATACTACACAGTACTACATAGTACATAAATATATCACTCTCTAACAATTATGTAATTATGAATACAGTGGGTCTCCCCCACTATCCAAAAGTAGACTATTCCTAGGAACTCTTAAACCAAAATGGTATAAAGCAATTACAATGAATTTGTAATTGTAATATAAAAAAGTTGAGTATTTCCAGATACCAAAAATAGCCTACCAAATCATACCAAATAACTCATAAAACCTAACAGTGTACCTAAAAATGTGCAAAGCTATGAACAATACACAGCCTGTAAATAGGCCTTCGGGAGAGCGTTTTGTGGGGTCACTTTTGCCGTCATGGGGTGTGGCTGATGTAAAACCAATGCCGAACCTTTTGTCACACAAGTGAAAATCCCCTTTGGATTTTTCCCAGTTAGTGAAGACAGCCACTAGTGCAGGTCACCTTCTGTAAAGGCTAAGTGGCATAGCATGGACTTTGGAAAAGGGGGATACTGGATTTCCTAATGGCAGCTTCAACCAGAGCACTAATGTGAAAACAACTGGGGCCACTAGACCAATGAAACAACATTTAGGAGGACAACTTCAAGATCCTCTTTCCTTTCCAGATTTGCATGTGGCTTAATGAGAAGAGAAAATCAAAATGAAGGAGGAATAAACACACAAGAAGGCTGAACTCCAAGCAGAAGCCGCCCTGAGCCTGCCTCAGAGCTACGGACAGGACAGAGACCCACGAGGAAGCTCAGCCAGGCCACCAGTAACTCCAGCGGCGCCACCCAGGCTGAGCGCAGGACTCGGCACTGTTGTTTCAGTGTCTCCTGCTAGCGCAGGGCAGGACATGTGGCTCCTCTGTAACTGAGCCGCACTGCTCCGCCGAGATTACTTTCCAAACAAGGTGCCTTCGGGATTTTAAACGTTGAGCATGTACTCTTAAGCTTTGCTCCTGGGCTTCTAATCAGAGTTGTCAGTTTGGCTTTGCCAGGTCTGCCATCTGGCCTTGGAAAATCCTGCAGTTGTCCTGCGTGCACATCTGCCAGTGGTAATGTCACTCTGTACCCTGCAGAAGCCAGGAAACCCAAGTTACAGCCACCTAACTGCACCTTGGGAAAGTCGCACTCACGCCCCTCTGGGATTCTAACTAACACCTGTGTGGCAGTGGTGAGGCGCCTGCCCCACGCCCCCAGCATCTGCTGGATGCAGCAACGGCTCTGGGAGTGTCAAGCATCACTGGAATTGGACCTCTCCTAAGCAGCGCTGCAGTTCCTGTGTCTCAACCTTGACAGGCCGAGGTGGGCCTGGCCTCGCAACACAACAGGGTCACGTGAGTTGTCGGATGCCATCACCTCTCGGTATTCTGCAGCAACGAGGAGGGCCTGAGCAGTGGGGAGTCTGGCAGCCTCACATCTGGTGGTTTCACCGAGCCCCCAGACCCCGCAGGGAGGGCGGGCCAGCTGCTAATAAGCGGTATGGTGTCGTGTGTTTGCAAACTGACATCTCCTGCTGGCTTTGTGTGAAGGGGCAAGGGATGTCTGGACTTGGACGGCTGCCGTCTGGTCCGATTTTTCAGCCTTTCAAAGAGACCTGCAAGTGTGAGCATGCCACTGTCACTTGTCTCCCAGCTTTCCCTGGGAGAGGCAGGCCCAACTCATGGTGTCCCGAGGTCATTGGCTGGGGCACATTTATAGCATGGACATCATGTGCGTGAGATTCTCCTGCACAACACGAAGCTGTGGTATGTGCCAGTATGGAGTGCATTTGGGTTGTTTTGTCTCTGAATACATCCCTAGATTTTGAAAAGGTCCACGTCACCTTCCATACAAAAACATCCATTTATAGTTATGAAGACAAGCAGGAAAAGTTCTACCAAGAAAACCACACATTTTTCCAATTCCAGTGTTGAATCAGTGCATTTGTGGTTTTACTGGGAAGGGATTTGCTTTGAATATTCTGTGAGGTTGCTTGCTTTCTTAAGATTTTGACTAGAACTGAATCAAATGACAGGATCTCTGCTCCACCTTCAAATACTGAAGTCAAATCTCCTCACTTCCTGCTGTCGAGGGCACGTCCCCCAGGGTTTCAGTTACCTCTCAGTAGGCATCATTCCCAGTCACGGTCTTCCACCCTGACTGGCTCGCACAAGGCAGCCCTAGCTGACTAGCTGCACTCTGCACACCACCACTCACAGTTTCAAAACCTCTGAGCTGCTTCCCCCTTTTGATCCATCTGTGGCCGGCACTTGGAAGGCCTGGAAGAAACCTCCCTGCACCCCCTCTTTACCCTTCACCTGTCATCAGAACCAAGTATAGTCAAGTCCATCATTTCAAACGATTTCTGGAAGGATCTACTACAGCCACAACTTTAGTTGAGACCACCAACACCTGTATTTGAAATACCCCTGCTGCTTCCTGTTTGCAGTGGGCTGCCACAGCATGTGCCCGCTGGTGCTAATCGCCAGGAGAGCAAGATGTGCTGGCATCTTGGTTATCCTTATCAGAGGCATCACCTGGTAGGCATGAGTGCTGATTTAGGTAGCCATCTGAGAGTAGCACGAAAGAGTATACATCTGGTAATCTAATACTCAGTTTTAAAGAGAAGATTAAGACAATGGAATAATTAGGACACAATGGTACTAACTGTGTACATTGCTGGTACATCGCTGGTACACAAAACCGAGCAGTGTTAGCATCTGAATACAGGGTATTTAATATGATATGAGCACAGAAAGATTGAAATGTCTGGACACGTGCATACATTTATTGGAACAGTCACTCAACAAACACTAACCACACACCTACTAAGTACAGGGATCTGGTGCCCCAAGTGACAACTGATAACAGGATAATAAGACTGTCAGGCTCCTCAAGAAGGGGCGGAGATGACAGAACTCATCACACTGCGGGTGTGGAGTAGAATCTGACATTATGCAGACGCAGCAGACTTAGGCAGACCCAGGGCAGGCCACCAGCTAAATCCAGGCCTCCCCTCTTCCTGGAGCCTTTCGCACTTTCTTCTCTCCACAAACTTCTCTTAAACCCTCCCCTCCCCCTGACTCCCAGCTGATGGTGGCATTTCCTAAGTCCCAGAGGAAACAGAAGCAGTAAAGGACCTCCCTGACCTCCCACTGGCTCCTCTGTCCCTCCTCACACCTGGGACCATTCTGCCTTCTTCCCAGAACCACAGAACCAGCTGGTGCCAAGGTCAGTTCTCTGCAGATGCACTGGATCAAGCCCTCTCCGGATGTCCCCCAGCACCTTTCCCCACCTCCCCTGACCTTTGGCTAGACAAAGTTAAGTCCGCCTATGGCTCCTGGACACCTCCCCAGTCTCTTGCTGGAGTATTCACAGCAACAGAGAAGACAGCACAACTTCACACATTACACAACTAGGTGGGCAGGAAGACACAATGCTGTCAATTTTCTGGACTAGTTTCTGGGCTCAAGGTTACTCTTCTGCCTGTATTCACTGCCTCACTGGATGGCCACCCCAACCTGCCACTCCCTCTCCCCTCCTTAGCTTGATCTTTCCTCCAGAACCAGCTCCAACTGGCTGTTCAGATGTTTGGCAAATCTGCCCACTTATTCCCAGGGTCTAGCCAGCAGCTAGCGCCCAGGGCTTGCTCAACAGTAGTTGTTGAATTAACAACAACAAATCTGTTGTTCATCTGTGTGACTCTAGGCAAATCATTCACCTTCTTGAAACTGCCCTCCTGTCAATGCTAAGCTGAGGGTGCTGATAGTGCTTCCTGTTTGGGATTGTGTTTGAGGATTACATGATAGGAAGTGTGTGAAACATTTTACCACATTTTTCCGTTATGAAGGGCTCGACATATGGTATTTAGTATGCGTTTAATTGGAATGACTGCAATAAAAATTACAATTCGCATCCAAGTTTACCGTACGTCTAGCCGGACCCAAATAGGTACTTGTTTGGGAATGCGGTAGACTAGCGTCTAAAAGAAAAGGAAATATGCCTGGAAATATGCTTTCTTTCTATTATTAAAGATTCTATTTAAAACCTAACCCTAACCTTAAAAATATTTGCATATACAACACAGTAGTGCAGATGTCTCGGTCTAGGTATCAGAATAAAACTTATGGTTCGTAAGGCAAGAATATCCTCCAAGAGGCAGCGCACAGGCCCAGACTCTCCAAAACAGACCCCCTGCTGACAAGGGGACTTCACTTCTGCCCCTTCTCGCAATCCTTCCCCCAAGCCAGGATGCTTGGGTGCCTCCTGCCCACAGCTCCGCAGTTCCAGGGTGGGGTCTCTGTTAGCATAAGGGGAGTATGAAAGGAAATGTATCTCTGTGTACCTTTATTTTCCCTGCAGGGTTGATAAATGGAAAAAGAGAAGGCGGGGTCCTTTTTGCCATTGTTGCTAGGAATGAAAATCTTAAAAGAAAAACCAAGTTGGAGCTTTCAGTGCACTTTCCCACAAAACCCATGTTATATATAGTGTCTGGGTTCTCTGGTGCTATTAATATGGCAGAACGCTCAGCTACCATTTCAGGGTGTCCTGGGAGCCCGTGAAGTGTGACACAGTGTCCATGAAAAAGTGTTCCAAGTTCCCAGCAATCAGTCCACGGCTCCACACCCTGAGCCCAGGCCGTGTAAAAGCTGGGGGCGCCTTGTCAGCACTGACAGGAGCACAGAAGCACCGCACTTGTCATGGGGCAAGCTTGGGCTCCAGACTTCTGGATGACGGCCCATGGTAACTCCCTTTCTACTTGGATGGGACACCTGACCCAGTTCCAGCAGACTAGGAGGTGTGGTAGGAGTAAATGGGGTGAAGAATGCAAGGCCCCCCGCTGAAATGCGGTGAGTTCTGTTCTTCCCTCACCCTGGTGGGATGTCAGTGCCCACACTTTTTACTTGGTTCTATGTGTGACTATTTTTAACACTTCTATATGGGCAAAAAAGATGCAAAGTTTTGCCAAAAGAAACCAAAAAATGGTTATTTGCTCATTTCTTCTGGCTGACACACCTTGTCTGCAAATGGCAGCTTCTCCCTCAGGAAGAAATCTTTGCCATCCAATCAGCTTCTACATCTTCATAAAACCTTTGCCAAACTATGAAAATTACCATCTCAGTGGTGGTGAAACTTTGGCAGTTGGTCTAGTAGGCATTAGCAGAGACCCAGAAGTGACATTAACTAACCACCCCACATTTCAGCCTGTTTCCTTATAGTCATTATCCAAATTATACAAGTCAAAGACGCTCCCCGTACTGAGAATGGCTAATGTTACCAATTATGGTTAACCCTAAAGCACATAACCAATAAGGCACCAAGATTTACTGTTGAGGAAGAAAATCCGTGCCTGTGGCAGTTGATGGAGTCGGGCAGAAGGCTGGACCTACTGGTTTCAAAATGGTGTTTCTCCTTGCTGGTATCTCAGGGTTTTCTTTCATCTGCAGCCTTCCTGACTGGGATGAACACTGCTTTTCACGGATAAAATCTTCAAGCCTTTCTTACCTACCACCTATCATCTGTAATTCTTTGTCTTCTGACAAAATCTAACTGTGTTTCCTTGGGGAAAAAATCTTTTGAATCGGTGCTATCTTGCAGAGACTGCCTACGGTCCAAAACCTTGAGGCAGAACGGAGAGTCTCAGTTTTAAATGCACTATCCTGGGCAAAATCCTAATCTCCCCTGCACTTCTCTTTCAATCTAATAGCTCTACTCTTCTTCTGTCTTGTGAAAGAATATTACTGGTGTGAACTAAAGTATATAATGTATGAGACATTTTCAAAAGAGTTTCATGCTCTTTTCACTATTATTTTTTAAAGTATATTTAGTATCTACTCCCCCATTTAGTTGAATAAATTTATTGCACAAGAAGTTAAATTGCAAGGAATTTTGGAAGTTTGGTAAAAATAAACTTCATTACTGAATGCTTACCTGAACCTTTTAAAGTAAAAATTTACTTTAAAAAGTTGCTGCAAAAGTTTAACACATTTTAAGAGATTGTTTAAGGGGTAACATACACGAAAGGGAAGACAATTTCTAATACATGTTTGATAGCTCCCAAATGTTTGCAAAAAATCTGTAAAGTGGGGAGAAGTCAATAATTGTTTGAACAGAATAATAGCTTCCTCTTAAAATAATGACTTCAGCACCTGCCATGGTATGCACTCCTTGATAACTTCTAGGAAATACTCCGTTTCAGTAAAACATAACTGTTTCAAATAGAACATTTATCATAGCCCAGGAAAACTATTTCGGAAAAAAAGTGCAGCTGTCCTCAAATGTAGTATAGATAGATAATTGTTCTTGAGATGACAGAAGCCATCACCAATTTGGTAGGCGCCCAATTTTTATTCTGCTGTTGTAAAAAGTTTTAAAAATCAAGTAAAAACTAGATTCATCAAGAGTCTACTGACGCACAGCCACATCTAGCCATAGTCTGCTCAGAGTCCTCACCTGGGCAGGCTGGGTCTGCAGCGGAGCTACTAACCAGCGGCCAGAGCTTTATGATTCACCGTACAGAAACTAGTGCTATGTTATTTTAAGTATGTACCCATCGTGCTCATTCGGGGCATCACATTTTCACACCCCCGAAGGGAAGGCTGAGACACAGCCATGTTTTGCTGTTGCTGTACTTGCCTATTTTCTCTATAGCATGTGTTATAGGCCCTGGACAACCCACTCCATGGACACCTTACTCTGCAGAGTAGAACAAATGAAAAATAAAGCTTAGGAATTAGTTGGGGAAAAAAAAAAAAGCTGTGGATTATATATCTCTTGACTACTGGTCATACATTTTTTGTTCATAGAACATAAGCCACTGAACTTCTCTTAAAGTCTTACTTATAACCATGCTAAAACACGGGAATCCTTTCTATTAGTTTCTGTATCAACCAACATCAATGTGACTAGGGAAAATTAAAATCCACCCTGAGCTCTTATCACTAAATTTGTCTTGTAGGTCATAGGTGAGGGAACGTCTTTGTTGAGGATGTTTAAAAAAAAAGAGTGGCCCTCCCTGGTGGCGCAGCGGGTTAAAGCGCAGCACTGAGAAGCTAAAGCCACTTCAGCATGAGTTCTATCCCTGCCCTGGAGCTGAACCACATGGCGCAGCAGACCTCTCCTGACCCGACCACTGCTCCCTCAGCAGTGTACTTCCTCAGTCAGCCTATTCTGCTCCCCACTCTGTCTCTGGTGAATCCTCTCACCGCCCCTGCACCTCAAGCCTGTACCCCAGTTCTGTATGCATAAATAAAATAAAACACACACAAAAAGTGAAAACCATTGTACCGTGGGCTCCAGAAGCAAACCACATTTAGCTGGCCAATTTATCCTTAGAGACAATTCTGACACAAACCAAGACAAAGTCCTCAAAGGCAGAAAACTTGGCTGTTGCCAATGTGGGTAATACCACTTAGCCAGGAGGATTGGGCTGGGACTGGAGTGGTGGACAGGGCAGCTGTTCAGCCGTGGGTCACCCAGGAACTTCAGGCTCAGAAACTTGGGTTTGCCCACCCCTGCCGTTCTCAACTGCCTACTAAAATATAGATGCATCTAGCTCGGGATGGCTGGAGACTGCGATGAATGCAGGCACAGCACACAGCTGGGGGCTTGGCCTGTCCAGGCCTGCTACCAGCAAGACCCAGCTCAGCAGGGTGGAAAGATGCCTGCCTCTCGCAGACCCGCAGCCTCCCCAGAGCGCCCCCTTCAGTCCTCAGGGACCGTAAAAGTCCCAAGCTTCACTCCACACTCAAATGACCAAACTCTCCATTCTGGAGTCCCGATCACTCGCCTTCGAGACAGAACAGTCCCTAAATGGCAAAGGCAAATCGGCAGGACCGCTTCTTCTAAGGGCTCTTCCCTCGATCTGTGACCCACGTTTCTGAACACACAACATCCCAGCGCGAGTCAGCCGGAGAGTATCAGAATCAGAATCCTTTCTCTTACTGGCCGCTGAGAGGGGAACCCCGCGCGCAGGGCTGCGCGCCGCTAACTCAGCCTCCACAGCAGCCACGTCTCCAGGCTCAAGGCCTCGCCGCCGGCTAACAAAGCGGTGGCGGGTGGTCAACAAAGCGGTGGCGGGTGGTCAACAAAGCGGTGGTGGGTGGTCGCAGCCCGGGACGGCAGGCAGACTGGTGAGCCGCACAACACCAGCGAGCCTGGAAGCCGCGCCTCCAGCCTGCTGGGCGCCAGACCCCAGCCTGGGAAAGCCTCCCAAGTTTCAAGAAAACTTTCTTTGAATGGCGCCAAGGTGGGGCGAACTAAGAAAGGAGAGTGGGCTGGGGGCTGGGGAGGGGCGAGGGTGCAGCCCAGACTGGGCCTCCTCCTCCCACCGTCAGCTGCCAGGGAATGAGGTCATCCCAACCCCCTCCCCACCTCTGCCAGCCTGGCTTTCCCAGCTCTTCCAAGCCAAGTTGGACCCCCAGATTCAGCGGGGACCGAGTGAGCGAGTTAGGAGAGAGGGAGGGGTGATGCGTGGCAGCAAAGCATCTCCAGTCGGGACCCATTAAGATGCTGCAAAGCTCCCATCTGGCGCCCAGCTTTCAGAGGGGTTTTCGGTGGGGTCAGGGGCGGGGAGGGGGCTCTGAGAAAGGGCCAGACGGTGGAAACTCTGCCCTTAAGTGGCTCAGCTTCCCCACCCCCTTTCCCATCCCCTTCTAAAGCCCTCCCACCCTCTGCTGGAAGGCCGGCACCTCCACTCTGGGTAATTCATACATTTCGCCAGCCAGGGGCCGATTCCCCCAGCCTACCTCGGTCTAGCAATTGCCGCTGCTCTGGGACTTGCCGCTGCTCTGGGGCTCCCGTTGGGTGCTGCGGGGCTCCGCGGGCTGCGGCCAGCAGGTACCGGCTATATACAGCTCAGGCTGCTCCGTGACTCAGTGAGTCTCCCGACGCGCCGCCTGCGCTGCTTCAAAATAAGAGCCCGGCCCCCGGGCCAGGGAGGCGCCCAGCCCCAGCCTGGGGGAGGAGGCGTGGCTCCGGCCTCTGGACGTGGCCCCCACTTTAGGGAGGGCTTCCCACCTTGCGCTACGCATCTTTCCAGTTTGCAGCCCGGCTTCCCCAGACCTTTCAGGAAGTAATGATAACAAGCAAAAACTTTCTTTTCCTAGGCCAAAAGAAATGTTGTCTGCATTAATTTAGGATGCTTCTTTCCCAAGTTTTGATTGTGCTTTTCCTTTACAGACTAGTAAGACGGGTCCAATAAAGATGGCTGGGGCAACGTTTATGGAGAACGGAATGAAGGCTCCTGATAAACTGGAAGCAGACCTGAAAGAAAGACTATGCAAGACTGGGGGGTGGGGGTGGGGGAGGGTCCAGCTCCCCAGTTTAGAACCCCTTCTCCACCAATATACTTTGTAGGTAAGTATAGTGTAGGATGACTACACAGCATTTAAACTGAAAAGCACAAAAATAATCATCTTGTACTTTTTTAAGTAAAATGATTACCTTCAGATTTGCAGCAATTTACTCTGCTCTATGTTATCAATGAGCAATTAACGTTTTAGAAGCCCTTAGGGTAAGGAATGCAATGCATTCTGATTTAGAAACACTGCAATAACCTGGTCCCTATCCTGACCATCTTCTCATAAACTCCTATAAACCCTGAGTCACTTGCTTTAAACTGCCACATAGGGATTTCTGTAGAAGTATTCTTTTGAAAGACCTTTATTTATGTATGCATACAGAACCGGGGTTACGGGCCAGAGTTGCAGGGGCAGTGAGAGGTTTCACCAGAGACAGAGTGGGGAGAACAGGCATATTGACAGGTACACTGCTGAGGGGAGCAGTGGGTGGGTCAGAGATGTGCCATACCATATGGGTTAGCTCCCTGGCTGTCACTGGAACTTGTGCTGAAGCAGCTGTGGCTAGCTTCATAGTGCTGTGCTGTGCTTTAACCCATGGCACTACCAGGAAGGGCCCTCTGTAGAAATATTTTAAAGGAGAAACATTGCTCATTCACTCCAGAATGTATGTTTTGTAAAATCTATGACTTACTGTGGGTTATCACTAACTCCAGGATCACCAGTCCAGTGAAGGACACCCCTGACCCAATACAATTTTCTAGTACCTGGGTTAGCTTATGATACAGTTATTTTATTCTGTTTCTTCTACCAGAGTGCGTGCTTCTTGATCAATGGGATAAAATCTCTTTAACAAACACTACAGTGTCCATAAAACGATGGAAAGAATGAACAAACTACTAATACCCAACACTTACTGGGTGATTGTTATTATGCTCGGTCCTTTCTGTAAAATGACCCCAAATAAACCCCAGTAAATGTCAGCTGGGTGAGACTAACCAGTGGACATGCTTTCAGTAGTCTAGGAACTTGATCTCCACCTCATTATTAATATTGAACAGTAGTGTTTCCAGGTTATAGCCTGAGCCAGGTAATCTACTTCTCTCACTCTGAAATATCTTTATCGACTTTTAGATTTTAACTGATGTCTGAAAAAAATGGCAAACAGTAAACCAAAAGTGACTGTCTCCCTATCATTCTGTCCTCAAAGAGAAACAAACATTTTTAACAGCCTATGCTTCCAACTTTTGCATGCATATTTAAATATATATTTAAAATACAGATTCCTCCTTGATAGATGAACCTATGGGTGACAGTTTAAAAAAGCCAAAACCTCCATAACTATGACATTGAATTTTCAGTTTGCTCATTCCTATGTGAAATGGCCCTTGGGTACACAGCAATAACATCACTTGGCCCATCCCAGAATTCTCTGCATTGTGACACTGACGAAAGAGAATCAGGGCTTAGTGGTCTGTGCCATCAGCTGTGGAATTCCGTAGTTTGTTTTTTTTGTTTTTTTTTTTTTTTTCATTTCCACAATAAGGGGACTGATATGATAAAGACACAGTTTTTAAATTAGAGGTTTTATGATTTAGGAGACATTCTCAGCATGAGCACATAAAGAATAAAATCGATCAGCAAGGGCGACTACCACCTAGTGTTTACCTGGAAGGATATGTAGGAGCGGACAATCTAAGAGGGTTTATGGATGGTTCCAGAAAACACCCAATTGGTTTACTCTCAAGAGGCAACGACAGAAGGACCATGTACTAGCTCTGCTATCTCTTTCTTATTGTGACTCCAGCAGCCCAGAAAGAAGCAATCATGTGGACTGGTTTTCAAGTTCAAGAGCACTTATGGAACTGGTATTACACTCAGAATATTTGTCTTCAACTTATGAATAAAGTGTGGGAGACAGGAATATACCTTGGCTAGTCCCAGAATGGTGAAAACTACTATTAAAAAAAGGCATACTGAATGAAGTTTTTTGCCAAGGTCAACAAAGAGCCTTTCATCCTCTTATGTACCTTAAAGATTCTGGCCAACAACCTTCTCTTTATTTTTTTTTTAAGATGTATTCATCATGCATTTAAGAACTGGGGTACAGGCCAGAGGTGTGGGGGCTAAGAGCATTCATCAGAGAGTGGAGAACAGAACAGGCAGAACAGTCTAAGCCCTGAGCAGTGGGTGAGACAGAAGCGGTCTGCTGAACCATATGGGTCACGTCACCTCCTTGGCCAGGGATCAAACTTGGGCTGCAGGGGCTGTCTACAGGTTCACAGTGCTGCACTTTAACCCCTCACACCACCAGGGAGGCCCCAAGAGCTTTCTTTTTAGATGACTTTTCTTTAGTCTCCTTTAACTTGAATTTGCAGCTCTATGGTTTTAGGGAAAGATGAAAGGGAGGGAGAGCAAATAAACAATCATCTCTGACCTCACAGGAGCCGCCCTCCTGGAATTCCCTTTGTCCCCAGGGAATGTTTGTGGGGTGGGGGTTATACTAGGATTCTGTCTTCCCCTTCATCACACTTTCACTCACAGACCTATAGCTTCAAACATGCAATTCCGAACTGACATAATCTGCTTCATTTTCCAGTTGTTTGGCAAGGAGTATGGGATGAATGGGTATAGGCAATCGTTGAGTCACCCTGCTGGGTTCTCCTTTCCCTATTCTCTCACACAAATGAAAAGAGTGGCAGAGAGGGGGTTAAAAACTAAAACAATAGCAAGATACAACTAGAAACAAATGCTATTCACTAAACAAATAAGATCTTGGCAGTAAGACTACAGATCTAGACAGACTTGCTGGCAGGTGCAACCTCTATCCCTAAGTGGTCAGGACTGGCAATCGGATTTATAAAATGGTTTCTATTAACAAACCAAATAAATGTCTTCTCACCCAGTGTCCCTGAGAAAAGCTACCGGCACAAGTCTACACTGGTTTTAAATATGCTTTTAAAACATAAATGAAAAAGAAACTCTGTATTTTCATTCCTTTTATTAACGTAGCAGCAGAAAAAAATTGGGATATCTTCAGGCATTTTGCTTAAAACAATATATAGTGAAAATGATTTGAGATTTCGTTAGAAGATTCTTGGCCTCTGGGTTGGCACATTTTCTAGAAGGTTCCCAATGGATTGCATCGGAGTGAGCCATGGTGTATCTGAACGATGTTCTGTTATCAAGTCAGTGTAAGGGTCTATTTCCACTACTGTCTTCGCTATTATTTTTCAAAACTTGTTGATTTAGCTCTTAGTGTACTTTTAAAAGGTACAAAATCTTGGCTGAATGGCATATTTTTTTCCAGTATGATTATTACTGTCAGCAAACACATTCAGCAAACATGAACAAGCAGGAAAACAGTACAGCAATTATAGACTTTACCTGATATTGACTCCCAACCAATATTATTTTTGGGAGAACGTTTCTGAGAATAGAATGTCTAAGGTCAGCCTTTATTCATTTTCTAACCAAGCACCTTTTAAAAGTTTGGACCACTCTGAATTTGATTTTGTCACTAATTGCAGTTTATATAAATCACATGTTCCTGAACCAACAACTACCAACTTATTTTAACAAAAGAAACCTTTCAAAATGAAAATGTGGGTCTTCTCAAGCAGTTAGACCTTATGCTACTTGATCACAAACACAGACTGAAGTAGGGAAAAGGGCAAACCTCCAAAGACAACTCAGACTTTCAACATAAATGCAAATTAATGTATTCCATTGGGTAAGAAAACTTTCTGGTTCTTCAGTCTATTCATAACTTTTTATTAAGAATAAGGAGAGGGCCCTCCCTGGTGGTGCAGCAGGTTAAGGCACAGCACTAGGAAGCTAAAGCCACTGCAGCATGAGTTCAATCCCTGCCTGCCCCGGAGCTGACCCACATGGTGCAGCAGACCTCTCCTGATCCGCCTGCTGCTCCCCTCAGCAATGTATTTCACCAGTTGGCCTGTTCTGCTCCCCACTCTGTCTTGGTGAATTCTCTCACCGCCCCTGCACCTCTGGCCTATACCCCAGTTCTGTATGCATAAATAAATAAATCTTAAAAAAAAAAAAGAATAAGGAGAAAGGAAATAGGACTGTTTGTATTTTATAAATGTGACCAGAACCCATTGGATTCTTCATTCATTTATTTAGACACTTCTGACTACAGCAGCCCAGAAAGAGGCAGAGAAGGTGAAAAAGCACAAGACCAGAGGGTCTACAGTTGTGGAATTTTTAATTTTTAAAACGTAAAAAAAAGATCATGAAATGTGAAGTAAAAGAACAGACTGAGTGTACGACTTCATAGGCAGTCACGACCTTCTAAAGCAAAGCCGGAGGAATTGCAGAATTGGAGCTAGCAGATGCCTGAGGAGCTCATCTTGTAGACAGGCATTAGCTCTGAGGCACAGACTGGTATCAGAAACTGTGTTTATAACCTTAAATGGTCAGAATTTTTGTTTTCTGATCTATAAAATGGGAGTAAAGATACACTAAACCTTCACTAAGTGTCATTGATGGGTTCTTGGAAACTTGGACTTAGAGCAAAACAACATGTAATAAAAACAGGTCCCTAAATACATCTTTTTCATTCAGCATCAGCTGGGATTTCTTTTTCTCATCAACATTATAATGAAACATTATATGAAAACGTGCTCTATTGACCTTGACTGTTTTTGAGCAGATAAAGTGAGATATGCTTAAGAGAGCTTAGCAGCAGCCTGGAATTGGCTTTCTTCCCTTTTATACGTTTATGCCCTAATAGAATCTTGGAATTAACAAAAATTTTTTTTGACAAAACACGGTATTTGGTTAAGAATAGAGTAAAAAGGAATCTGAACTTTACTCTGTCCCAACACTACACTGACCTCCTCCCATGCCTTCTTCCATTTTATCTGCTCCTACAACCTAGGCAGATAAATGCTGTTACTACCCTTTGTGGTCGAGGGCAGTGAGGTGACTTACCCAGGGACACAGAGCTGGTAAGTGGAAAAGCAATGGCACAGATTGTTATTCTAGAATCCAAATTTCAGGGAATAGAAATTTGGAGTGAAAATTACATATTTATGGAAAGTCTATCAAAACTTTTGGGACATAAAGATTTTTACTACTTATCAGTAACTTACTGATAACTACAATCTGTATACAAATTTTTATTGTACACAATACTGACTGTTTGACTTGAAATAGTTAAGGTGGCTTCTGAACATGTCCTGCTTCATCTACAGAAGAATCTGACTCATTATTGAGTATCTTTTTCCAAATCAAATGAGTTATGCTGGCTGCAGTGGAGTCATCCACAGATTCTGTGGGGATTACGGAAGAGGCATAGTTAAAAGCAGGAATTTCCCTTTTTTATGTGACTCTCCTAAGCAAATGGTGAAATGCTGTTATCAGTTGCCTGGCTAGTTTCACTTTTATCCAGCATAAGAAAAACCCATAAACTGGGTGTTACAAATGCAGTGATGGATAATAGATCTGACATAATCAGTTTAGGATTATACATATTCATATTAATCCCAAAAGCAGTTCACAAAGTCATGGTGAAGTGTTGCATAACTTCTTCAGTTGATTTTCCTAATCCTATTACCACTTGACACCATAACAAGGGAATCTTTTGCTGCATTTCATAAGGTGCCCTTTAGACATTTCAAAGATCAGCCATTATGTATTGTTGCTTCCAGAAATAGGAAGCAAAACCTCACTAAAGGAGCTTGATGGATGCTGGCTAGTTTCATTCTCAAAATGATGATTTAAATACAAAAGAAACCATGGATTCTCAAGGGTAAGATAGGGGGACCATGTTTCCCAAAGAGAGGGAACTGGGTCTCTTTCCCCTAACTCTGAAACTTTCCTTCTACTAAGCACTACACATCTTACGCTTGAGTATTCATTTTCTGGAACTGGTTCAAATAAATGGGATTCTGTTAACTGAGCTCTTTAATTTTGTTTTTGTTTTTTCATTAAGGAAATGCATAGATTTTACTTAGATGCTACAGTTAAGGGTTTTCTAGCACACATTTTTTTTTTAAAGATTTATTTGTACATACAGAACTGGGGTACAGGCCAGAGGCTCAGGGGCGGCGAGAGGCTTCACCAGAGACAGAGTGGGGAGCAGAACAGGCAGATCGATTAAGTACACTGCTGAGGGGAGCAGCGGGCGGGTCAGGAGAGGTCTACCACGCCATGTGGTCACCTCCAGGGCAGGCAGGAATCAAACTCATGCGGAAGTGGCTTTAGCTTCTTAGTGCAGTGCTTTAACCCGATGTGCCACCATGGAGGGCCTCTAGCACAGATATTTAAGAGAATTTTTAAAATCACTTCACAGCATGTGTCTTTGAGAAAATAAAATGTACAAACCCAAGCTATAGTATAACAAGGAAATGAAGAGAGAGGGAACAAGAAAAAGTCAGATATTCAAATTTTCTTTGAAGATAGAAACTTTCACATTGAAAAATTCCCTAAATGTAGAGCCTAAGACCCATAAGATAGAAATGTTTGATAACATTAGTAATCAAAGGAGTTAATTTATCTGATATATGTGATTGACAGTTACAACTGACAATAAAATTGAAACTGTCCATTAGGTTACCGTATCACTACTGATACAATGAAATAACCCTTTTTTTTCCAAAGAGGAAAAATAAAGATTTTTAATATAAGACTCCACTAGATGTAAAAAATATTCTTCCTTCCCAAATAATAGAGATTGTTATCCTTACACCAGTGTATTGTGATTTTCAGGACATTTGATCACTTTAGGATTCAATCAGGAGACTCTTCAAATTAGGTTTTGGTTGAGTCAGCTCTCCTCAGACACTTGTGGCCTCTCATTACTTTCAAGTAGCGTGTCTTATGTAAAGTGTAATGGATTCTAATGAAATGTGGCCCATGAACAAGAGTTGAAAGATAACTGCACAGGGGCAAATCAGAGGTTAGAGGACCAGTGTACAAAAATGTAACTTTTGAACAAAGGTGACAAAGATTTAGACAGAGACAAGTTTTCCAAGAAAGACAGCAATCATAAAGACTAAACCCCAGCCTGAGCAAATCATTATCCCAGTTTTTCAGAAGGCTCACTGGAGATCATTTATTAGCAACGGGTACGTACATGTTTCTGCCCATTGCTGCCTTTAGCTCATTAGCTGTGGGGCGGTAACATTATTACCCCGTCTTCATCTGTGGGCGGCACAGGTAGGAGCCTGACGTAACTCCAGGGTCATTGTTCCCTTGTTTGTTGGCTTTACCACAGGACTGAGCAAAACCTGGAGTCAAAGACTTGGCAAAACTGACAAAATGACCTGATAAAATGGCCTGACAAAAAACGATCCTCTCCACTTGACTCTATTTGAGAGAACAAAGGTTCGATCTCCAGGCAGTATAGGGAACTTCCTTTTGGGTTTGGCGAGCTGCTCTTGGTCATACCAGCCTGGCCACAAGACCCCTTGTGTGTATCGCTCAAAGAGAGGGTCACCCTCAGGCACTCCTGGGCTTTTCCCTGCTGAGGGCCCATTTATCCACTAGGATGGCAGATGTAGATATAGGGCACACAGAATTTTCAATTATTTTTAAACTCAAAAGGAAAAAATGAGTAGGAATGTAGGTAATAATGATGGCCACAGAATAATAAATCCAGTCTATAGTCATCTTTACATCAATGTGATCATAAAATAGAATTCTATTTTTTCTTTTAAATCAAGAACAGGAGCCACAAAGGCCAGAATGCCCAGGGCTTGTGGAAGTTATGATGTAGGTCTAATCTTCAGTAGCTGACGTTTGTCTGAGCCCCAACATCTTTCATTCATGAACAATAAAGACGAGCTCTAGTCTTGATTCACAGTTGTATTCTGTGTGACCCTGAATCAGTAGGTGTCACAGTTTTTAAAAGAATAAAACCACAGCCCCATGATCTCAAGCTCTTATAATCTAAGCAAGGAGACAAAATCAGCTGTTAACAACAGGTGCTTTGCAGTTGTTCATTCCTTTGGACATTTCTTTTACGAGTTAATTACTCATAACTCCCTTGTACACATCTGGGAAAATAAAACTGCCCACTGAAAGTGAATTACTGGAGTGTAGGTGAAGCACAATAGCCAATTCACTTGGACACCCTTAAAAGGCTTAACCGAAATCCCTGCAGCACTGAGAAGTCAGACTTCTTCATGTCTGAAGAATGACTTAGTGTCAGGCTGAAGGCTGGGGCCTGGGAATCTGTCACCCCAGTTCTGCACTCAGCGCCAGCTCCCTCCTTCTCTGGTCTCCCACTCTGCAGCACACAGCAAACTCTCTTTCATGTGCCCTGGTGTCCTTGAACCTCACCTGCGAAAGGTTCAACTTTCCATGTTCCCTTCCAATTTCCACTAGTTTGTAGTGAGGAGAGAACACTTTGCTGCCAACCTTCTCCCTGACAGGCTCCCCAACTAGATGAAACAATTCCTAGGCTGATTACTCGTTAGCATGTACCTATTCAGGCTTTTAATTTTGAACTGCTCCATTTTTTCCCAGCTTTTGTGACATATAAAAAATATATATATTTAAGGTTTAGAACATGGTGTTATATACATATATATGTATCTTGTGTGAACCAAGTCGCAACATGTCTCCACTCCACAGTTACTGTTATGTGTGTGTGTGTACACATATAAGATATACTCTCTTAGCAAATTTCAAGATTTCAAATGTAACAAAAGATCTCATCAGGTCTTGGGGCCTCTGGAAACTCACAGTCTCCTTATCGCTCAGTGGAGATGGCAGGCGGTGTGGCTGCTAAGCCCGCATCATCCTGAGGTTAGACCTAGGACTTCTGTAGCAAGTCTCTAGATTGGTGTTGGGCTATTAGATAGAGCACCAGTGTTCAGTGATAAGCCACCAAGAACTGATGGGTAAACCTAAAACCTCTTGTTATATTTAAATTCAACCTGTCCATGACATTTTAAAAATTTCTTTGTGTGTTTGCATATGTATAGTGACACACACATATTTCCCATGTGCTTCTATACACACACACACACACATGCAATGTTAGAAAGGGCATACATGACCACAAAAGCTTAGTATTCCATGGTTTTAAGATAAGATGAAGCAGCTGAAGAAGAAATATGTAACCAACTTAATGCATCAGATGCAGTTCACAGAGGGTCTATTTTAGAATGCACATCTTTAGCTATACCTTAGGCACAATTTGGCTCATAGACACGGCCTCAAATGTGAATGTAGTTTAAGCAACAAGGTCAAATATTATGGATATAGCTTCTGTCTGCTGTATTTGAAGTATGGATGCTGTGGACAAGCAGAGCATCTGATTGGTCACATCTTTTACCTATTCATGTGGCAGGACCCACAACCCAAGAAAATGCAGGCATGCATTACTACTCATGAGTAATTAACCTCTGTGTGCCTGTTTCTTCCTCTGTAAAATGACGACAAGACGAAGGCACATGACATGGGGTTGCTAGGAGGAGTGAATGAGACCTAGGAACCATTCACACAGCGCTGTGGAATCAGTACCAGCGAGCTTAACCATGTCGACTGTTATCACCGAGAAACGTGGCCTTGCGGGCCTGTCCAGGAATTTATATGCTCAGCAAGTAAAAACAGATGAAGCAAACTGTTAGGGATCACCTGGACTAGGTCAAGAGCACAGTTAAAGCTCCATCAAAACGAGACTGCTGACCTCGTGAGGAGACAAAAGGAGTCTGCATGGCACAGCAGCCGCTGAGGCACTTTGTTCACCGAGGCACCTGCCGGGCCAGGAACTGACTCGAGGTGGCTCACAGTTCACTTTGAATCCCACATGCCAAGGCTCAAATCTGCATTTCAAAGGGTTGGCGGAGATTACATTGCCATCTGCTGCTATTAAATAATTATTTGTCACCATAGGGAATTCTACAAAAATGTATTTATTTCTTTACTTTTCTGCTTTCTAACACCTGGTATATAAAGAATTTGTGGTTTTGTTCTAACTGTTCCTGGTTAAATGACTGATCCGTATGAGCAGATTCATGCAAAGTGCTTCCTGATCCCATGGAGTCTTTGGTAGAGAAGGGAGGTCAAAACAGAAGCACTGGAGGAGCCAGTGAATGCTCTGCCTGAGAACAGAGATTAGAGTTCTGAGCTCTCAGGATCAAGGATGTTACCAGTGGCCCCTGGGGACTGCAGGACGCAAACTCTTGCTCATGTGTTCTCTGCTCCCTCTAAACAGGGGCCCTGCTGGGGAGAATGCCAGTCCTGTACAACCTCATCAGCCTCACATAAGCAGAGCCTTATAGAGCGACCACACAGAAACTGTCTCCAGCCTCTGCAGTTACACTGCCTTTCTTTTTCTCACAGACCTTCAGCTCATTTTGCAACTAACAGACATATTGAGTTAAAAAAGCAGTTTTCTAAGCAACAGAGTCTGTTACAGTGCCACAACAGAACTGGTGACATATTTGCTATATAGATAAACTAGTCTCAGTTCTTTTTTACCGTGGAAACTGCCTGTTGGTGTTTTTCCCCCCATGATTTGATAAGAAGGTATTCATTATCAAAACATGTCCATATTTATTATATACAAACAATTATTTTCTCCCTGTCCTTTTCAAAGCACATATAAACTCTATAAACTGTGAAGTATTATAAACTACCTTTTCAGCATTATTATCAGAAATGGTTTGCTTTCATAGTTTTAATCATTACTCGTTTTAGTGACTGTATAATATTCCATCCAGGCACAAGAATTAACAATTATGTTCTCTGGTTCCTGGACTCTTTTCTCTTGAATTGTATATAATAATAAGGAAAAAGTTCTAGCAAATGTTTTCAAGCTTATGTTTCCTCTTGATATTTCCTCATGACAAATACTGAAAAGTATGAATTGAGAGGTAAATGATGTTTGTATAGTTCTTGACATTTGTTAAATTGCATTTTTTTTTAAAGAAGCTCTTTATTAGCAATGATAAACATTGTCTCACAAAGGTGGTATCTTCTAGGAGAGGGTGCTAATGGAGGCTTATTACATTGGGCTTAATGTCTAAATTTAAGGGGGGTAGTACAGTATATTTTTTGATCCCCTGAATTCTTTGGTGTGCTTTGGCATGTCTTTTATTTTGCCTGTCAGCTCTCTGTGCACTCTTCTGTTTAACTGGTGTAAATAGTCCCAGGATTCTGGGACTTTCTGATTCGAGTGTGGACTGTCCAACAGTGTCTTTAGGACGGGAACATAAAGATAGGTTCAATCACTTGCCTGTACTGAAGTTGCCAATGGTTAAAGTTTTTGTGGATTTAAAACAAAATCTGATCCAGATGGATGCTCTATATCTATTTCATGGTGTGAATATAAATAAACTGGCTTCTAGGTGAAGAGAAATAATTTCTCTATGTTGGTTTTATGGCAAAGTGTTTCTAACTATGTTTAGGAGCACCCTGAAGTTTTTCCAAGTCCTCCATCCACCCTGCAAAAATGTGTTCAAATAAGATCAATATTAATTTGCATGATTAGTACAAAATACTTATCACTCTGGATAGTCTGATAGATGACATAGAAATTACAATCGGCACTAAGAAAGAAATAAGCACTGATAGCTGCTCTAACCTGTACTAACATTTTCTTCAGTAACTACCAATGTATTTAAGTTGGACAGTATTTCAAACGGACGTTAAACTAATGTATTAAAAGCTAAGCTTTTTCTCAAAGGACACAATTATAATTCAGTGTTTGGGTCATGTCTGGAAATGGATTCAGGATACGTCTGTGGCTTTTTAGAAACTTATCACCTTTGTCTAAACTTTCATAAATTATGCAGAAAAGCAATGCTGCAGTGCTCTAGTGTCCAACTTGCATTTTTCCATGTTTAATAAGAGAACGCTTATTATTTCATCTGCTCCGAGTGTCTAAACATCTCAGCCCATATCCACCGGAAGCTAACATAAAGGGAAAGATAAAATTTGCATTTCTCGCCCTTGCAACTAGAGATCCTTTTCCTACCTATTTTGTATAGTCAAGTGAGACAAAAACTCTTGGACTTTTTTCTTCTGCTTATTATTATTATTATTTTACTCTCCCAGATTGCCTCAGCACTCTGACACACTTCTATTCTGAAGTCCTTCGGCACTGACTTCCTTATTTGGTTGCTGGAGCTGCTCTTTGTCTTGTTCAAATATTCTGCTAAGCTTGCAGCCTCCTTCACCCCCGCCCCTTGCCCACTGGCCCCCCTTCCCTACACAGACACACACGCACACGCACACGCACACGGCCAGCTTCAGCTGGTCCCTCTGACTCAGCCTTCTGTGTTGTTCACTAGCCAATCACCCACCACTCATGCCCATTTATGGAGTACCTTTTGGAAGTTACAAGGGACCAGAAAACTGTCAGCAGTTGGGGGAGGTTTGCTCTGTTGCTTATACTCTAAGTCACTGCAGAGTATGTGTGTCGCACACTTGTCCTCCCGTGGTATGTATTTAAAAACAAACAAACAAACAAAACTCCAAGCTGTCTAATTTGTGGTTATGATCTTTCTTCGGAGTTCTGGCACATCAATTTGGCTGAGAGAGAGAGAGAGAGTGGCTTGGCTTTATAGCCAACACTCACCGAATGACAGTACAGGCTGGACTCTCCAATCTAATATTTAAATATGTATATATATAACCTAGGCCCAAATGGATATGCCAAAACCACAAAGGGAAGCCCTGGGTTCCGAAGTGAAGACACAGCTTTCAGCAACCGTGGTTTCCTCTGCTCTTCTGGGTTGAAGGTAGCAGGCATGTGGTGCATGGCAGGGGATTTTCTCTGGTTCCCTGCTCAAGTGTGTGTGTGGAAAGCAGAGCTCACTACATTCCCTATTTAAGAAAGAAGCTGCCATGACCCCATCCAATAAACCAGAGCAGTGTTTCCTTACATATAAACAACTGAGAAATTCCTTGGGCCAGCACATAGCTTTTAGGTTCCTGGAACAAAGCGGCTGGTGGTATTTATTATGTCAAATAAACACATCATCCACACTCCAAAGGGGAAACTTGAAACAATCAGATGAACAAAGTTTTTAAAGTTTTAATCCTTTGGCAATTAGCTCTTGTCTAACTCGATGGAGAAATTAAGAATGAGCTCTTTTCCCAGGAGAAGTATCCTTTGTGATTAAATAACCACTGTTGAAAAGAATCAGCGCTTGTTTCCAAAGGTAAGTCATATAAACATACAGGATATCCTATCACTTAATACTATTTCTCATTTGGCCACCGAAAATAGTCTGTACTTTCCTTTGTCCATTGTGCTAATTTGCCCTCGAATTGGTCAGGCGTTGGACTAGACGCTATCGCTGACCTTCAGAGGCAGCACTCTGGCCATGCGGGAACCAGATCAATTCTATGGAAAGTGCATTTTCTCCCTGTCTCGTTCCATTACCACTAGGCCCATTCTGCTTATTTGTGTTCGCCATGGCGACCAGTGGAAATAGCATTCAGCTCACAAAATTCCCAGAGTGTATAACCCCCTTTTGTTTAGGATGGTTTCAAAAGGGCTGGGATGCATTCTTGTTTTGAAGTCCTAAATCTTTCTCAGATACAGGCAGGGTATGAATGGTAAATATACTTTCAGTCATTTCAATTGGTTGTGCCTCAAGGAATCGATGTCTTACAACAAGGCCTTTAGGTTTAAACCAGTTCAAGTCTGACAGCACAGGGAAGCCGTGCCAGTCTGCACGATTATGCTGAATTCTGCTGTAGGAGCCCACACCTTCAGCTCCAAGGACAGGAGACTGTGTCCTCCAGCTCTAAGCATAATCACCACGAGACAAAAAGGGAATCTGTGAAAGTCTGTCGATGAGTTGTTTAAATGTTTACATTCATGCATTCATCTTCTTGTTATTAAGAAGAAAAGTGGTAGCAGTCATGAAAAGATTTAGAAATTCACTGTTATAAGGGAGACAACTTTTAAACAGAACTTTCTACCAGGGCTTGGGAAAGATCATCACTGTTTACTCTCAAGCCGGTGTTTTGGGCACCACCACTGGAGAACCACTGGCACCCAGAAACTGGTGAAGCCAGCCTGAAACTGGACTCACAGACCTGTGTTCTCCTGCCAGTTTGCCGCAAAACAGCTTGTCACTTTTTTTTTTTTTAAAATGTTTTTTTTTTTTTTAAAGATTTATTTATATATTTGTGCAGTCAGAACAGAGGTAGGCCAGAGGCTCAGGGGCGGTGAGAGGCTTCACCAGAGACAGAGTGGGGAGCAGAACAGGCAGATTGACAAAGTACACTGCTGAGGGAAGCAGTGGGCGGGCCAGGAGAGGTCTGGCTCGCCATGTGGTCTCCTCCGGGGCAGGAGGCAGGCGGGAATCGAACTCATGCGGAAGTGGCTTCAGATTCTCAGTGCTGTGCTTTAACCCGCTGCGCCACCAGGGAGGGCCAACAGCTTGTCACTTTTGAGTGTCATTTCATCCATATCTCTAAAACACAGATCTCACTTTAAATCAGAATGTCCCATGTGGCCAGGGCTTGATATTCCCCAAAAGCTCCGCAGACACTGCACATTTGCCTGGACAGACCCTACAGGCAATGACTAACTGTATTTCCACCTTCTTGGCCCCTGCTTTTCTGGTAGATACATCTGGTATGAAAGCTGAGGGATCTGACATGTGAGTTCTTGGGGAAAAGTCTGGAGCCACTAGATAAAATGATTTCAAATAACTTTCCCAAATCTAACCCTCTAAACTCTTAGACAGAGAAAGGTTATTGGTTCTCAGAATCTGGGTTGGTGGTCTTGAACCTTGGTTGGCGATTCCCAAACATAATTAGAAGTGTAGCCTGCTTAAACACAGCCTGATCTGTGTTCTTGGGATCCTGTACTTTCTGAAGATGGCTTGAACACTCTCAAACATGCTGGAACCCAGCTCACTCTGGCTGGGTTCTTCCGTACTGCCCCTGAGGTGCCCTGCTTCTCATCTCCCCTGGGCTCAGAGACACCATGAGGGCTGTGGCCAGGCAGTATGACTAGTGGAGCTCAGAGACAGGAGGCTTCTGACGTACATATTATGTGATCATAGCGAGAGCCGTCAACAAGCTGTTGTAGAGGGGACTCAAACTACTATATACATCAAGCTTATTATTTAAAATGTATCTCAGGGGCTCTCGCCAGTGGTGTAATGGGTTAAAGCCCAGCACTATGAAGCTATCCCCACAGTCACTGCAGCATGAGTTCAATCCCTGGCCAGGGAGCTGACCCACATGACACAACAGATCTCTCCTGACCCACCTGTGGCTCCCCTCAGCAGTGTATTTCAGTGGATCCACCTTTTCTGCTCCCCACTCTGTCTCTGGTGAATCCTCTCACCACCTCTACCTCTGGCCTGTACCCCAGTTCTTGTATGCATAAATAAATGTATCTTTAAAAAAAGTAAAATGTATCTGATGATACTCTTGATTTTTTTTCATTCTAAGTACAAGAGATTGTACTGGAAGTAGGGTAAGTGTCTCAGAACAAACCTTTCTTTCATGTCCTTTGTGTTCTTCAGAAAGTGTTGGGTGAGATACAAGAAGAACACTAACCTAGAAGTGAGAAGGCAATTAAATTCAATTCTATGATTTCAGTAAAATCAATAACTTTTCATTATATCATCTCCTCTGTAACTTCCACAGGCTTAGGTCTTTATTTGAAATTGCATCATTTGGACCTTCAAACATGGGACAGGAAATAGCTTCCAAATGGTTCCCCCCCTCCCCCCAACATGATTACCATTTTCAAAAGAGAAGAAATCTACCTCAGACAGCTTCAGGGATGTGGAGCCTTTTGTACCAGCATTCCAGCCTTCTCTTTGCCCTGGGGAGGTCCCTTACTGCTGGGCTCAGCATTCTTTCAGAGAGCCTGTGTTTGCACTGGGCAGTGTGTTTGTGTGCATGTGTGGGGGGTGGGGGTGGGGGGAGGATTAGCGGGAAGGGTGGGAACCAGAACAACTTTTAGGCCTTGCTTTAATTTCCATGCCCATATTCTAGGTTTTGATGGGGAAAGAGGAAAATGGTTGCCATATGCTCCCTATGTCAGCTTCAAACATAAACACAAACACACACACACACACACATACAAACATACACACATTCTCTTCATTATACAACTTCAAGCAAATGAGTATAATTGAAAGCTGATTCCTCAGATTTGGATCTAAATCCAAATATGCATCAAGGAGGCCTAATTGTGACTATAACAAGCTCATAACATAATGTCTTCACATTAAACTACTATTAGGAAGAGCTGCAGAAATCACCCCTGAAATGGAAAATCTTTGAAAACTAGGAGGCAGGAGAGAGACAGTGTGTAACTTAAGTTGTTACCAGCAATGTGTTAAAAATGTATCCCCCCCCCGACATCTGGCTGTGACTCAGATCACCACCCTGGATGCATCCTTGCTGAAATTTCTGCCAAACATTGTTCCATGAAGCTGCCCTCCTTGTCTATCCATGCAGATTAGATTCTGTGATTAACCAGAAGAGGCCTGACAAAGACATTTTTATGTACACAGTGCCCTGGCAAATGACTTAAGCTGTCCAGCTCCTGAGTGCAGAGGGTAGAGGTTCTCAGCACGTGTTGGGCACCTCTTATTAATGATCTGTACTGACATTTCTACAGAGGTGAGATATGAACAAAGATGATTGACTGTAGTCTTGGCTTAGGCCTTGGTTGGCTTTAGGCCATATTCTGAGGTTTGTTTTCTCTACATCGAAGTCTAACCTTTGTCTCAGCAATCTAAACAGTTAAGAGTTTTATAAATCATTTATATATATATCAATTGTCAATCACTCTCACCTGTGCTCTCTCCTTTCTTTTGTTGAAATACACCTTTTCACTCTTTCATGTCCTGCTTCATAACTTGTGTTCTTCTATGCCATCTGATAAGCTTTTTGAACAACCATCTTCTATAACAACCATCTTCCTAACTCCTTCAACATATCTCCAGCAAGCAGGTTATGACTGACCTATCACCTGCTACTGATACTTCTGTTTGGTTTTTATATCTCACTTCATACCCCTGAAAGGTGAACATAATCTTTTCCTTATGAAATCTTTGAAATATTCTAACTTTCCAGTTTCTCTTCTATTCAGTCACCACAGTTTTGAATAGCTATTAGTTAAATAGTATTTCCCTATCAGGCCGGATCGGATCAAGACAGTTATCTTCTCATTTGTGCCCTTGGACACAAATGAACAGTTCTACTCCAAAACAGGTGGGGCTCAGTAGAAGCGAAGGCAAGGGAACTTATTGACTCCCACACTGGAGCCATGGGAATCCTGGGAAACACATGTGAGAGGATCCTGGAGACATGGAGGGGACCCTGAGGCTGTGTTTGGGTGTCGCACTGCTTTTCATATTAGCTGAACACCAAATGGAGGGGCCAGTAGAAATTGATTTCCATAAAGATGAACTATAAAAGTGGTTACTATCCTCTCTCTTTGTCCTAAAGCCACCAAATCTTTCACCATCTTCTCAATAACAAGATCTAGAAGAGCTCTGTCATCTGTGATCACTCATGTTTTCTTTCTGTCCTCACCCTGATTTTGGAGGGGAAAAACTTCTGTTCCCTTGAAATTCTAGCACAGCCCCCAGTTTGAGTTCAAGGTCCCATTACTTCTTGCTTCCTCCAGGAACAACATCATATTTTTGCTTTCTTAAATTTTTAATTTAAATGTCTTTCTCTTGTCAATGGGCTTATTATAACTTTCCCTTATCCTTAGGCAGTTTCTAATGACCCTGATTATGGAGACACCATTTTTTTTTTCTCTTTCCTTTTCTCATTGTCTTCACACACTCCTGTTTTATTCTCAACTGCTTACAATCTTGCTTTTGCTACTGGAAATACATTCAAAGTGGCATGAAGAGGTCCTCAGTTTTCACTAAAGTACCAAATCCAATAGCTTTTTCCCCTGTTTAATTTTCAGCCCATTTAAGAATGAACCCAGGTGAATTATTCTATTTTTAACTTTCTGGGGAATCCAAGCAAAAAGGTAAACACTAATCAAAAGGTTATTTGCACCCCTATGTTAAAGTATTTTTCACAAGAGCAAAGCTCTGGAAACAATGTAAGTGTCTAATGATGGATAAAAACGATGTAGTACATATACACAGTGAAATATTACTCAGCCATAAAACGGAATGAAACCTTTCCATCCACAATGTCATGGATGGATGTTGAGATTACACTTAGTGAAATAAGCCAGAGAAACGAACACTTCATAATTTTACTTAAACATGGTATCTAAAAGACAAATCAAAACAAAGAAAAACACCAAAATAAACTCATAAATGGAGAGAACAGATTGATGGCTACTAAAAAGGAAGAACTAGAGTAGGCAAAATGATCATGAAAGTAATAGAGACATAAACTTTCAGCTATAAAAATATATACAAGTCATGGTATATAGTCTCCAAACTGCAAATTTGAAAAATGCCAAGAAGAGAGAGTCAATGAACACATAATGGGCTTTTTGTCATGCATACAAATGCCCAGTGACTCTGTTGTATATCTGAAGATAAAGTTGTATATCAACTACACTTCAATAAATGTACCTCAGAGGCTGACCCCCCTACACTTGCCACACCATTCTGCCCTTCCCCTTTTTCTACCTCTCTGACAACTATTTAGATCTGTTGTCTTGCTTCACTGTTTTCCTGTGTCTGATCCATTTCTCAATTGTCTACCTTCATTCAGCCTCCCTCTGGTCTACTGTATACTCACTGGGGTCTTTTTCCAGAGGATTTAATCACTCTGTCCAGACAGATGATGAAAACGTCTTTAGTTTTAATCTCTCCTTTAAGTTCCGGAAAATCTTTCCAACCATGTCCCACCAGGATGCTCACTAGCACCCTGAACACAAGTCAAAAAGTGAACTACCATTCGCTTGATGCTATTTCAGGAGTCCGGGCTGAGATCATTGCTACCATAATGATCACCTCCCAATTTTTCTGTCCATTGCATCCCCAGCATAAGTGGTTTCCTAAAATACAAATCTTATTTTAGAACTTCTGCTTCACATAATGTGGTATCTTGATCTTATACTAAAAAACAATTTTTTAAAAGTATGATAAACCACAAAATCATTTTCTTAAATCATTGAAAGTTCATCACAGGAGTATTTAGAAAGGGAAATTTAAATAAAATTGGAACCCAGAGTTGTACACAGGGGACTTAAAGAGGTTTTACCCTAAGGGAAATTTCTAGAAGTTAGAGAATGAACTTTAGAGTTTTCATGACCTCATGAAAACAAGAAAGAAAGGGAAAAAAACTTGGCTGGCCTGAAGTGAGGTCTCTAAGAATCATGGACCCCTGCTCTGGAAGGTAAGGCCTCACCAGTGTAAGGGGAAACCTGGAGTTAAATCTACCCCAGTCAGCAGCCAGGCATTACCAGAAGTCACCTTGGTGTTAAATGAGCAGGGGAGAAAACAGACCCTAGAGGCTGAAACTACAAGTGCCTTTTTTTTTTTTTTTTTTTTTGTAGATTTACAACCCAGATGGCCACCATCAAGATGATTAAAACAAGAAAACAAAACCACCCTTAGGCCTTCAATGTAGTTTAAAACAGCCCCAGACTTGTGAATTTTTTTTAGAAGCCTGGTAGAACAAATCCTCTGTAGAACACAACTTGTCAGAGGCCAAAAGGACTTCTCACAATTTTCAGAGGAACTTAAGACAAAAGAAAATGACTAAGGATGTGTGGGAATGAGGTACCTTGAGCCCAAATCAGCAGAAATAACAGAAGAAACAGACCTGCAGAGATGCAGTGTTGGAATTCTGGACTTAGGAGATTATAGGAAATGTAAAAATAATGCTATGTTTAATGAAATGAGTCAAATTTTCTGTTTTCTCATATCCTTAGTCAAAAGCCTTCACTGCAAGTGCTTAACATCCTTCGCCTGTTTATGTGAAACTTATCTGACTTCCTCCTTTGCAAAGACTCGATTTTCAACCATCCAATCTTGCCCCATCCATGAAGTTTTCCCAGATCTCCTAGAAGGAATTAATGTGCTGAATCTTTTATTCCCAGGGCTTAATGCATAGAGTCATCATAGACTACTACAGATATATTCTGATTTCCTGGGCACTAAAAATGCTTGATTTTTTTTAAAGAGATTCTCTTTTTAAAAATCTGTGCTATGATACACTGTACAGTATTCCACACACAGAAATCAGTGAGTATTTGAATTGGTTACAACTGAATATCACTCACTTTGTTAAGCAGCCTCTTCTGGATTTCAAATTCTTACAGCTGCAAGCAAAAATACGATATTTACAGATTTTGACTGGCACCCAAAATGCTCTATAAAACCTTCAATCTTGACAGTCTTCTCACTGCCCCTTGTAAATTCCCTGCTGGCATCTGAACTGCTAGCATGTATAGTTCCTCCTTCTGTATGTTCCTTTCTTTCCCTCTGCATGTTGAGATGCTTTCTTACTATTTGGGGATGGATCATGTGGGGCCCCATACAGGGGAGTTAGGCAGGTGGGTGCAATGTGACCTCCAGGGCAGCACAGCCCGATACATGTCCAGAACACATGGAAAGAACTTATAAGTGAGACTGTTAAGTCTGTACACGTTCACATACATGTGTGCTCACAATCTCGGCAACCTAAGCAGCTGGCAAGTCTGGGTAAAGAGCGCTTGCCCTTGCTGTTTTAGTTTCTCAAATCTAACTGCTGCTTGATAAAAAGGAAATGTTAATTAAAGCCAGTGGCCAAGTGAAACGACCAGTTCTCCCAGTTGGATGGATACTATCTACATGAAACTTTTACTCAGCAAGAACCAGTACGAAGTGAGGAGCAGCCTGATTCTGTATGTTGATATGAGAGGTGATTGGCCTGAAATGAATGAACATTTGGTATCTATCACCTTGAATTGAGTACTGGGTGAGGTGCAAGAGATATAAATAAAATGAATGAGATAAAATCCCTGCCTTCGAAAATCTCACATGCTCATAGGAAAACAGAGATAAACCATGACCTATAATTACACTAATGCTCTAATTTACCAGGAGCTAAAACAGATAAGGCCAAAGCAATGACTTCTGTAATAGGGAGCCAGGGGAGGCGTCCCCATTCACAAAGGTTTCTTTTGAGCTCCCCCCAAAGGATGAGCAGTAGGAGTTTAGGCTGCTTGGGGGCAAGGGCATTCCATCTTGGAGAAAAACTATGCACACAGGCATGAAGTTGTGCAAGAGTCTTGCATGCTTACAACAGTGAGAAGTAGTTTGAACAAAACCCTAAAGGAAATGAGGCAAGTTTAGGCACTGAATTCCACTGCAAAAAGGAAAAAGTGCTTCAGGCCTAAAAAGGAGAAAAAAGTCCCCTGAATATTTTATTTTTCCTGCTCTCACCTTTGTGCTTCCTTCCAAACAATAAGTGCTTTGGCTGATGTCTCTCCTCCCTTAACATAAAGCTTTCTTGAAATCTCACTTTCTAGGAGAAAAGTTGCTTTCTTCTGGATCTCAGCCTGGAGATTGACCCTTTAAATGCCCAGCAGAGCAAATTCAGAATCTCACCTCAAACTTTTTGCTGATGTTTTTACTTTGGAAACTCTTAAGATCATATGCACAATTTCTGGTCTTTTCCCTTCATAGAGAAAATATACACCTGTCCATAGTTACTTGGAATATACAATTTTTGTGACAGAAAGAATATTTCATTTTAGGACCATTAACAAAGATTTGATGCTCTGGGCCACAAACTATAGCAGTTACCAAATTACATCAGGAGAAATATTTATGTGCTTATTTACTACTAAGGCAGTATGCTTCTAAAACTGGACACTGCTGTGTAAGCTTTGCTGGTCCATGAGTGGAAGTGGGTACATTTTGCATGGCCACTAATCAGAAATCTCACACCTGGCCAGAGCTAGAGACTCTTACAATGAGAAGGGACTTTAATTACTATTGTTGATTTTTTTATACTACTCAGAATTAAAAGATAATGGTCTTAGAAATCTGAAGACTGTCCTGGAGAAATTTGTTTGTAGACCCTTGACTTGTTTCTGGATATTACCAGGTAACTAGTTTCTAGTTTCTATCACTTCTAGACAAACCATTGGGAACTATCCCAGAGGACTCATTACTGAATTGGAAAGTGCTGCCTATTTGGTTTCTAAGTTTATATATTTCTAATTTTCTGTATAATAAAGCCACACAGGTCCTTTTTTTTTTTTTTTAAATGTTTTCCTCTTGCATAGAAATAAACACCTGTTACTCAACACCAATTTTCTACCTGGTGCTGTTCTGGGTTATACTTTCAAGAGCAAAGTATGTCCTTTGCATTCACTGTTCCCACACACAGTGAGTAATATTGCAAAAGGAAAGCCTGTTTACGATTGTAAAAGCTACATACTGTAAATGGAAAAGACAAAGATGACACCAGCGGAGACCTGCCTGGACAGCATTCCCAGGAATCCTACAGCCACAGGAAAAACAACTCCAAACAAGCGGCCTTAGTCCTGCCCAGGGTGTAAATTAGCTTCCTCTGACGGCAAACACGGCTCCCCAAAGGCCAGTCCTCTCCCCAAGCCGAGGTCAGCGGTGGGTTCTCTCTACCAACACGGTACCCCGAGCTGTTCTTTAAACTGTCATAGTCATGGCCCAGGACAGAACCAAAAAGAAAATTTCAAAAATTCCCGGGACAACTTGTCAACTGCAATAAAGAACTTGGTATTTCTGGATGGGGCCAGAAGCAGTTTCTTAGGTCACATCTATTTATGGATCTTTCCTGTTAAATAGCTCCTGTCGGTTTAAATTTTATAAACAACGTGCTCTCAGTATGTGAGAATGCAGAACTGATAACCATGTTCTATTTGCTAAGGGAGGTATCACTAGACAATTCCTAATAGGTAACTCCCTACTTTTGAAGATGATCAAACACTGAATAGGCAAAGGGAGAGAGCATAAAACACTGCACTGAGGTCACCAAGTAGAGTGGACCCGTGTCCTGGTCTTCATGGACACAGCGCGGTGACTCTCCTAGCCTCTCTCAAATTCATTTGAGAAAAGGGCAGTGTCAGGCATCGTCTATTAGCCTTGCTGCCACTGCCCCCTCACCCCCGTGGGATGCTGCCCCCAGGGTCCAGATGGACATAGCCTGAAGCGAGTGTCATTCATGATGAGGGGCCAAAGCGGTGGCGCTGAGGGCTGCCTGAGAGCCAGCAGAGCCTCTCACACACAGCCTGGTGTGCATCAGCACAAAAGACGCGGTATTCGAAGCCCTTTCTTACTTTTCACCGTGTGGAGTATCTAGCATCATCTGCTTTTCCTGGGTACTTGGTGGGCAGCTATCTTTCTCCTTTTCTCTTGCCATTTAAGTAATCCTTAAAGTTGTTCTTTTTTTCTGTCTGCAAGTCTTTTGCCTAAGCTTAACAAAGAGTGATAAAGCAAACACTCAGGTAACCACTGCCCAGATCAGAAAATAGAACAGGACCTGCAGCGCGGAAGCACCCGGCGCGCGCCTTCCCACCACTCCTCTGCGCGCCTGAGAACAACTCTCTGGGCGCGCCTGTTTTTCTCGATACCAGATTTTCTTCGTAGTTTTAGTATTCCCTGTATGCATCTCTGAACAATACAGTTCGGGCCTTCCGTTTTCAGCTGTAAGTGGAAGCAGGCTGTATATATGCGCCTTTGTCTTGCTTCATTTGTTTTCCATTCTGTTGGTAAGATCTCTCCGTGTTGTTTTGTCTGGATATAGTGCATCTATTTTAATTGCTGAATGATATTTAATTACATGACTCTACCACAGTTTCCTTATTTGTTCTACCTGTTGATGGACTTCTGGGGTGTTTCCAGTTTGAAGCGATTCTGGGACTGCCATATGCATCTGATTCATATGCCTGGGTGCAAGCACATGGGTAAGCATTTCTTGAGGAATATACTTAAGAGTGGAATCGCTAGGTCAAAAGTTTGCGTAACATCGGACTTATCAAAAGATGTCAAACTCTCTTCCAATGTGTTTTTTACCAATTTATACTCCCACCAGCAGCATATGAAATATCCTGTTACTTCACTTCCTTGCCAGAGCTTGACAGTGTCAGACTTTTGAAATTTTTGCCAATCAGGTGGGAGTGTAATGGTTCTCTTTGTTGTTTTAATTCATATTTTCCTTATTACTAAGGACGTTGAACATGTTTTTATGTTCATTGGCAATTTGAATTCCCTCTTGAGTGAAGTGGCTGGGTTTAATCTACATATTCTGGTAGATGTCCAGGGCTGTATATAGGACTTGAAAATACTTTCTGCTCTGTGGTTTGCCCTTTTGACTTCCTTTAGGATGTTTTTTTGTTATTAGAAGTTTTGGGGAAAAAAATACATGAATCTATCAAACTTTTCTTGGTGATCTTTTTATGTCTTGCTTAATGCATCTGGAATTAATCTTTACAAATGTTTCCATGCAGAAGTCAATTTTAAAAACAGAAGCCTAAAAGTTAGCAAGTATGATAAAAAGAGAAATTTTAATCTTGTATTTTCATTTTTGTTGTTGTTGTAGATAGACAGACTGCCTCTGCAAATAGGCAAGCACATTATATACTTTAAGGACAACAAAATGCCCATTGGTTAATTCCCTTGAGCAGTAAGGATATATATGTGTGACAGGTCTCATTTAAGTGTATATATGTGTGGGCCATGTCCCCAAAGGTATTCTGTAAGTGCATGGAGCCATTCACATGCACAAGTCACACACATGCTTGTAAATTATGGAAAAGATACACAGGAAAGTTATAGTAGCTACCTGTGGGGAGTGTGCTATTTCAATTTTCTGCCTTGGGAAAAGTAATATAGCATTTAAGATAAACTACTAGAATATGTCCCTTCAGGAATCCATTTATCAAACAGACATGTTTATTTTCAATTATTTCACAGACAGAAAATACTGGTTACTGGGACTTAAAACACTACTCTTCAATTCATGATTAAATAATAGGCTAGCACAGTGATAAGGAATTTGCCCCATAAGTTCAAGGTGAGTAAGAATAGTATGATGTAAATGACTTGCGTAAAAACTTTTTCAAAATTAAAAGGCTTTGGTTATCTATTCATTACCCTGGATAAAGCAAGGAACAAGGGCTTTCTCTCTATTTTACATTTCCTTCTGAATAATTTAGCTATTCAAGGAATTATCATTTCTTCCACTCTTCAACAAACTTTAAAGTTTGCTGAAAACAGGCAGCAATGAGTTAAAAATTGTACTTAAAGCAAATAAGTCTGTATATATATTTTATGAAGTTTAAACATTTCAGCAGATATCTATGATATGTGGTTTATTAGAATAAAATCACTATATATAGTATGATTCCATTTTTTAAATATGTGTAGTTGTGCATTTAAAAAGTTAACAATGATAACCCCTACAAATGGAGGTCACAGGACATTTAAAATTTCCCCTTTATGCTTTTTGGGACTTTCCAACGTTTCTACACATGCACATTTATATATATATTTTTTATAACAAGGGAGTAGCTTTTATTTTTGTTACCTTATTATTGAGGTAACTGGTGTTGTAAATTTACAACACTATATATGACTTAGGGGTGGAAATCTGAATCTATATATGCAATCTGTCTATAGGCAGATCAGTATAGGTAGAAACATTAGAAAAATTTAACAAGTGTTTTAGTTCTATTCATAAGAGCTTTATTTCGAATACTAAAATAAAATGAGTGAATTTTATTCCATTTTGGCAATCCAGAAAACAACACTGAAAAATTGTAATATATAAACCAATTTTTTTAAAAAAAGAAAGTCTTCATTTTTAAGCTTTTATATTTTTTAAATATAATTTAAATTTCTTCTAATGGCATTTTTGTTTAGATAGTTATTAAATGGTAACTAAACCCTTTACAATGGGGGGAGGAGTGGGCATTTAGAGAAGCAAAAGGTGCCTGTTTGGAGAACAACACATTTGGAAATATACTATCAAAAATCCATCAGTAAGAGAGAGCATTCTGGCATGTACTCCACATTGCCTCAAACAGCAAATGTTTGACCTTGGACTCAATCAGGATAGTAACAATGTAGGTGATGGGGCAAACTTTTCATAAAAATTAAGTGGACTTGTTTATACACAACTATAAATCTGACAGCCTTAACAAATGTGTCTTTAGTTATGGGGTTATGACATTGAACTGAAGACAAACAGACAGGAATCAAAGGGAAGTTCCCTGTCTGACTCAGTGTGTCACAAAATCCCACCTCAGACTCAATGGCTGAAAGATTCATATATTGAGAGAAATGTGCTGGGTAATTAGCAAAAGGACAGTTGTGAGATGAGTGGGGTTGGGAGACAGTATGTACAGCTACAGTAAAACAACAAAAGAAAAACCTGATGACAGCTCACTCTGGAAGCTGGCTGAATGTTCAACTGCTAATTTTGTCTGTTGTTGTTTTTTTTAATCCATGTTTTCTAGTGAAGTAACACCAGGAATACTTTGATCTCGCTATGGAAAACTGGTTAGTCTCTGTATTACTACTACTTCTTCCAAGCCATTTTCTTCAGAGTAAAACTGAGAATATACACTAAAACATCAATGCATTTCTCACAAATTTAGTTTCTTCTGCTCGAGGCATCTGCTCATTCCCAAAGTGAAAGTGCCTAAAAAAATTTCCTTGCTATGAAGTTATCCCAAAGTAACATCATTCAGGGTCATCTGATAAACTCTTTTATTAGGAATTAAACAATTTCCTGGAAAGGATGATGAACAGACAGATGAGTAGCTCTGTTTATGCTGCTAGATTATCTGGGTGGTCTAAATATACTAAAGTTTTGGATGAGTCACAGAAATATTGCTACATAGTATTTAGTAAAGAAGGGTTGAAGTCAAGATAGGATGGACCGTGGCCTGGGCACAAGGGTTCCAAACAAACTCACAGTCACTCCAAAATATCTGAAAACCATTTGATTATTTCTCTTTTCTTTGCTCATTCAAAATAAGTAAATATTCAGAGGGTTAACATGTTTAAAATGTTTACATCGAACAGGTCAAAACCACAAGCAAACGGACATTACTATTGTACTAATTTGCCTTTTGGGAGGGGGGGAGTGAAAACAACCCCAAGCTTATCTTTGTGAGTTTCTTGGGAAGTTTAGCTTTTTCCTTCAAGCACTATCCTTTGCTTTTGGGGAACAGGCCAGGTATTTGTAATTAAGTCCAGGTTAACTATATTCACTGGAGACAGCTCATGCAGAACAAAATGTACTTTGCTCTCTGTAGCTGTTACACATGACCTCACATCATAAGACAGGAAAGGAAAGTGTGTTTTCTCTAACAAGTTTACAGTAACTGTCCAAAGATGAATAGGTAACCCTTCAACTTGGTCAGATGTACTTTTATGAGAATTCTGTGTTCTCATTCTTGCCATAGGACTATTTTGAAGCTTGTCTTCAAGTAGTAAATTGCACTCAAACAATAAACTACACAGGAGATAAACCATTTGAAAACTCGATAGCTCAAACAGTGGTTTTCATTTCACACATGGAAACCGGACCCATGCCATGAACATTTTTTGACCATAAACTATGGTTCAGGCCTAGGACCAGTCTGGTATCTTTTGATTATTATTAATAGTGCGAGCCATGTATGCTAAATAAGCAAAATCAGCTAGCTGCTTCAAAAATGATCATAGGACATGTGACAATCTAACAAATACCAAGACAACAAGCACATACCGTCTCCTGACCCCACTTGTCACACAACTGTCTCTTTGCTAATTATTCAGCACATTTTTCCCTATATATGAATCTTTCAACCATTAAATCTGGGGTGGGTTTTTGACACAAACTGAGTCAGAGAGAGGTATGGAGAATAAAGAATCCTTATACACTGCTGGTAGGAATACAGATGGTCCAGTCCCTACGGAGAGCAGTACAGAGGTTTCCCGAAAGATTAAAAATGATCTACCACATCAGCAATCCCACTCTTATTGTATCTACCTAAGAAAGCAAAAGCATACTTTGAAGGAAAACCTGTACTCCCACGCTCACTGCAGCACTATTTACAATAGCTACATTGTGAAACAACCTCAAAATTGATGCCTGGGTCAAGAAGATAATGGTGTATATACACAATGGAATACTACTCAGCTATCCTCATGCCATTTGCAGCGACATGGGTGGAACTGGGAGAGATTAAACTAAATGAAGTAAATTGGAAGGAGAAAGATAAATACCAGATGGTTTCACTTATATGTGGAATATAAAGAAACCAGATAAAGGGTCAGATAAAGCCAAACTCAAAACTAACCCTTGAAAGCTGATTACACAACAGATAGTCTCAGATCAGAAAGGGGGGGGGCACAGTGGTGGATGTGGGTACACCATGTTGATAACACCTAAAAGGGAAATCCTAGACTTTCAAAATGCAACACTGCAAACCAATATTACCTCAGTAAAAAATAAGTAAAAATAAAACCTGTAAAAACAAAGCAAAACAAAAATGATCACAGGATGAGGAATGTGAACTAAAGGAAAGATATTAGCTAATACTGATGTTCCTCTGGGCTAGGTTCTGTGAGGAATCCATTAGAGATCTAAGTGCTGGGTCCTCCCTGGTGGTACAAGTGGCAAAACACAGCACTATGAAGCTATCAGCAGCCAATACAGCACAAATTTGATCCCAGGCCAGGGAGGTGACGCCCATGGCACAGCAGACCTCTCCTGTCTCCCTGCTGCTCCTTCTGGCAGTGTATTTCAGTGGATCTGCCTGTTCTGTTCACCACTCTTTCTCTAGTGAGTCGTTTCACCCCCCACAGCTCTGGCCAGTACCCCAGTTCTTGTACATAAATAAATAAATCTTAAAAAAAAAAAAAGGAATCTAAGTGATTTAAGTGCTACTGTACAATCCAGGTGGTTTTAAGGATGCAGCACTTATAAACAATTTCTCCACTTAACGAAAATTAGGAAAAGATTAGAGCAAGATAAAATAGTTTCATATTAACTACAATTTAGCTGTATTCACTGAGAATCTATGGGAAACAAAGGCTCTATATTTCTTAGAATTCATCAACAACCAAATTTTAGGAAAGTCACATGTTTTGTGACTGGGGGAAGTTCACATGTCATTTTCTGATGGACAATTTTTTTTATTACAACTAGTAATAAAACATGTTTATAATTACAACATGCATGTACACATGTACACACATACACACACCAGCATGTACACATACACACACATTTTAAAACAAGAATTTTACGAACAATATCTATTTGGAGAAATGAACTCTTAATTTTTCTATTCTTTTTGTCTACTCTGAGTTTATTTTAAAGTTGCCTTGAGAATCTTTAAGCTGGTTTCACAGTAGTGGCAAAGAGAATCTTTAAAGTGACTTCACAATAGTAGCTATGAAAATGCTGCCGTAGATTATTCTTTTCCACCTACAGAAAAGCCATACAGTACAGAGACTTAGGAGACCACAGGATCACAGACTAATAGGTGTTGTCATTGCTAATAGGAATCAAGGCAGCTCACGTTTATTGAGCATTTACTATATGCCAAACACTGGTTAGATCTCTTCACAGTTATTAGAGAATATTATATGGCAAATCTTTAAATCACAGCTTTGGCTGAGCCCTAACAGACTTTGACTAATAACATTAATGCCAAATTGATGCCCCACATCCTAAAGGACAGTCAGTGCTTGATCACTACGCCAAGAAACCAAAAGATGGGCGTATAGGCTATGTCTGGGGACTGGAAAACCAGCTCCGCTCAGCTATCCTAGCAGAGGGTAGCCCCACCAGCAAGCCAAAGAGTTGATTAAGGCTGCCAAAGAAGGGGGTGGTGTGTGAGTCATGTGTTCAGACCACCACCCCAGGGGAATGTCAGGTCACATTCCCCTAATCTCCAGTGAAGGACCGGTGTCTTGAGATCACCTCAGAGAGCTGGAGTAAGTCTGTTGGAATTTCAGGCTGCAGTGGGTGAGGTGACACTCCCAATGACTGCCCGATAAGCACGTCTGAGTTCCCCTCTGGTTAAGTGGGCCTGAAAGCGAGTCTGCTGGGTCATTCTCAAAGGAACCCAAATCAACACTTTATCTGGCAGAGTGAAGGAAGCATCTGGAGCAGCTGCGCCTCTAGAAGCCGGGAGGCTGAGGCTAGAAAAAAGGGCACCAGCATCTGGATGAGCAACCGCAGCAGTGTGGGGATGTGAAGGTGAGAGAGGGGTCACCTGAGGCATGCCAGCTGCAAACTGACTCACCTGGGACAGAATGAGTGGAGAGAAGCTTTTGTAGGACTGGAACCCAATGTGGGTTACTGAATCAGATAGGGCTTAACTGCGACACTGAAGATGTTCCAGTTTCTGCTAACTCTCTGAAAGCTAACACAAAATTATGGGATCTTCTGGGATTTCATCCAGCACAGAGAAAGGCCAGGATAATAGCAAGCGTTACCGTGAGGGAGGGAAGTTAGGGAGTCCTCACTGCTTAGACCATCATGTTCTACGTGTTCATAGTTTATTGAACTCTGGAGTTATCTAACCCTTGCAACAACTCTGTGACATATTTACTCCCCAGTGCTTATGAATGGGGAAACATGCTCAGAGAAGGATTAACTTGTCTCTAGCCAAAATTTCCTGCTAGTGAGGCAGAGTCAGGATCTAAACCCAGACAGTCTCCCTAAAATATCCTCAATCATCCCTTCTTACAGAGTGACGGGGTTTGGGGAGAGGCTGAGGAACAGAAAGGGAAGTCAAGTAATGTAACTAGTATATACTTCAGGCACAGGCCTCCATTCTATGCTGCTTACAAATGATACACATTCAATATTCCTGTATGCACTTTGATACAATAGCCCTGTACTGATATGGACATTTAAAAAAAGATCTCCCTCCATTTCAGTATAAATTTTAAAACAATACAATTAAATATCAACTTGTAGCTGGGCACACACACTAAATATATCAAACACAGATGTACAATAGAATCCTTTGATTGCAGCAGACCATGAATCAGGATGTAAAGGTTCACCCTTCTTTTCTTTTGGGTAGTTATTTGTAGGAAAATTTGAACAATGAAGGAAAGCTTCTTGGAGTGGAGAGGATTTCCATAAACCTTAAAGACATCAATGTTTGAGTGGGCAAGAAAGCACAAGCCCATAACAGACTCAGAAGGCAAGGTGAGGAGTGGTTCTGAATAAAGGCCATTTTCCCCACATAGTAATATTCCTACTGCCTTTCTTCATCGCTGTAGGATCATTTAAAATTAATCATATCATTTTCTTTTTAGCTACCCTGTTTGAAGGTATTTTTACTCTCAAAAAGAAAGTGGTGACTTCTGAAAGTCAAGTCCTGAACAACAGTTTCTCTTGTGATGTATATGAGGTATGGTTAGGAAGCTAAGAGAGCCAGAGCCTCCACAGATGTCTTAGTTTAATGACATAATACTAAGCACGTGGAGACCCAGTCTCAGGTGGCGTACAGGGGTCTCGTGTTCTCTGAAATCTCATACAAAATGGTGTCTGTGAGCATTTGTACATTTTCAGGGGAAAGTGTTAGCAGTTTTTATCAAACTTTGGAAGAGTTCCTTGACCTAAAGAGAACTAGTGTACTATTTATTTGAATAGTTACTCCTTTACATTTTTATTATTTTGTTATAAATGCAACAAGGCAATGTAAAAAACCAGAGGGGCCTGTAAAATATGGGGAACCATAAAAGTAGACTGCCCCTTCTCCCATCCTTCCCACCAAAAGGTATCTCTGTGAAGAGTTTGTTGTTTAGAAGCTTAAAGCGATCTTCAGAGGATTTACTTGAGTCAGATAACCAACCCCTAGGCCAAATCCCCGAGGATTCCCCAGCAAAGATGGAGTATATGACTTATGGTGGGGGTGGGGGAATAAAACAGAGGTCATTCTGAAGAAAGGGCTGCTGTGGAGAGGGTACCTGGTCAGGGTGTTCCATGCACTCTGCACAGATAAGCAAGTGGTCACACCATGGAGGATGAGGAAGTGGGAGACTCAGCTCAGGGCTGCAGATACACTTCCTCTGGCACCCTAGGGGAGTGAGTGTGGAGTGCCTGGGGACCAGTCCTGTAGCTGTGCATGCCAGTCTCAGCCACTGTGACAGGGGACCATGAGAAGCAATATGCAAAATCTGCATGAAGCCAAGCATGGAACTTTACTGAGGGAGTGAGGAGAACGACCAGAGAGGAGTCATGTTTGTGGATGGTAAGGGTCAGTCACCTAAAGACAGCAATTCTCCATAAAACCAATTTTTAATTTTAAAACAATACCTTAAAATCACAATGGAATCGTTTCTGAAATTGACACATGTATGTAATAAATCTGAGAACAACAGAAAAAGAATACTTACATGTGTGTACATGCATGCGTGTTGATAGATTTGTGCTAAAAGATAACATGTTGATTATACATAGGTGTGCATGTAATAATCTAAAGTGAAAATTGGACTGTCCTTTATATATGTTTTTTTTTCAGATATTCCAATACTAGTGAACATATTTCTGTATTAATATGTTTCTACTATACTATTTTAATCACTTTTATAAGTATTCCACTGTCCAAAATATTAACATGAGTTCTATCTCACCCTATACACATTTTTTTGTGACTTTCTGATGCTGTTCAGCAGTGGTATGATACCTATTAAAACTGAGTTTAAAACTCTACAAAAGTCTCTACAATTTATTAGAATTGACTCTGTTCCTCCTCCTTTATTTTATAACCAGGAGGGCGAGGACTAATGCTTCCAGTTAAGTTACCATCTTCCTTTGAGATGACATAACTTTAGATTTGAGGGACGAATTGTTCTCTGGACCTCTTCCCTACCAGTATGGGGCAGTACATATGACAAGAGTCCCCAATCAGAGGTGGGATTTGGGAAAGAAGAGGAACTCAGCTTCATCCCTGAAGCAAACAATTATGGGGACTTTCAGAAGATTCCTGCAGAATTTCTAGGCAGTTACTGTTTCCCAGAGTATGAGGAACCTTCCCTTCAGATTAAAGAAAAAATACTCAAATTGCTCCCTATAGTTCCGGGTCCATTGTCTTGGTCTAGCTCTGGGCCTTTGAGTTCCTCAGCATGACAAATGAATTTCCACGGGGTTTATTCAGTAATCCAAACATATTTGCAGAGGAGATAAGGGTCCGATGATGCACACTTTATTTAAGCCGAATCACCCACTTGGAAGCAGTAAAGAAGGCAAAAGCCTGTGTGATTCACTTTCATCTTTTGGACAAACAGCAAAGTTCCCCAGAAGGCGTGTTTGAAAGCACACAGTCCTCCCCTTGTTAAATCAGAATCCCACTGGCCGGTTAACTGATTCACAAGTCTGCTAACTAATTCCATGCTAACAGCTTAAATTAAAAGTTAATGAAACACAGTCAGGCCCTCATTATGTTTTACTTGCAACTACTTTTTTTTTTTTTTTTAAGCGAGAGGAAGAAAAGAAATGGGGTTTCATTAAAAGAAAATGTCTGGGACATCATCCTGGGCTGGAATGCACCCTTGGCTGGAGCATTCCTCAGGCTGGATTCCCTGCCAACTCCTGGGGAAGCCGCTTCTCTGTGACAGGAAAGAAATCCCCACAGGTATCCCGTGACGGGACTGACCAGAGCACACAAGGCTGCATTGTTTGTGGCTCTGCAGTCTGCAGGATGGGAAAAGTCTGTTCCAGAGACTACTGTGCACTTTACAACTTCACACTCAACCCTGCTGTGCAGCTCACACTTACATTTACAAGTAAAGGGGAGGGGGAGATCCATGGAGCCTCTCTTCCCACATTAGCCCCCAAATGTGGGTTGGGAGGAGTCTTTTGTTTCTTTCCAGTAATGAAAGTGAGTGCCAAGTCCAAGAGTAGACGGCGGAGCCTTTCTCTTGACCCGCTCTCCTTGCCCGGACCCTCTTGTGTCACCACTGTATGAGTAGGTCCCACGTCTCCACCTCCAGCCCCAACTCACGAAACCTCTACCTCCAGGCTGTCTCCACTCATGTGAACCCCCAGGCCCAGCAAAATGATTCCTTTCCCTCCCCAGGAAATGACTCTCCCCACCAAGCTTCCCCACACTGTCAGTAGCCCCAGATCCTAAACCTGTGAGTTCCCTTTTATGCTCCCCACTTAGAGCATAAAGTGAACCTCATTAGGTTCAGGGGACAATCACAGGTGCCCAGTGGAGAGGGTTAGCAGCTGACATGACAGTAGAGGACACTGCAGATTCCTGACTATAGCTTCATGATCAAAATGGCTTGGGTAAGTTATGCTGTCTTCCTTCTTACTTGACCTTCCATATCTTATAACAGGTCACTCCCTCCCAGTCCAGCATTTAAATATTTGCCAGGTACTTACATAACAAGTACTTTATGTCTCACCTAACAATGGGGATACCTCTGAGATGTGTGGCCATAGCTGCTGTCTTCATCATGGAAATAGCACAGATGTTATTCTCTGAACAATATAGCTCAATTTTATTGGCAAGACAGTTCAGGAGGGCGTCTTGGAAGAAGGATTGAGTCATCCATGCATTTGTGTTTCCCCAGTAATACCCTGGCAATGTGTGCTATGACATCATTGGGCAAGAGGAACTTTATTTATTTTATGGGGGAAAACTATGGGTGTTCTGATGTGGTAACATCCTTCTGAAGATGTGTGACCTATAACCTAAATAATATACAGTGTTGTAAAGCGATGTTACAGCAATAAAAATACAATCTATAAAAAAAATATGGAAACTTTAAGATCCACATCCTAACCATTATTTCTGAAATGCCATGTGGCATGTAACTGTAGTTGACATATTATTTTTTCTGAATGGATAACCTTTGTTTATGCTCTGTCTCATCACCTCTTTCCCAGAATGCTCTTCTCTCTCCCTCCACTCAAATCTGTACTGGCCTCCAGGACTCAGCCCAGGCACATGGCCTCAGGGAGGCCCAACTGCTGAGCTCAGAGTGCCCTAAGCAAGGCATCTCAGCATCTGCTTTGTCATCTTCCCTGACAGTTTTGTTTTCCTAATTCAATTCATATGCTTCTGGAGGGCAAAGGCTTTTTCTTTTATCTTCCTCTTTTTTATCTCCCTCCAGTGATGAGTAAAAATATAACTGGTACATGTAATCATTATTTTCTAAATAATCAAAATCAAAATGATAAATATTGCTACTACTCAAGGGGAGGAAAAAAAAAAAGAATAAGAATCACCTAAAGATGTCTTTTGCATTTTTGTAAATACCACAATTATACATGCTTATCTGTTCACCTGGGAAGAGGAGAGGAATTTACATAGATTTGTGGTTAAAAAAATAATAATGGTGTTTTACTGCTTTCTTTTGACCAGGGGTCAATAAGCTGTGTATGGCTCATGGTCCAAATCTGTCTCATTGCCTGTCACTGTAAAGTCTGACTGTCACAAAGCCAAGCCTGTTTATTTAGGAGTTATCTCTAGCTGCTCTCACACTGCAAGAAGAATTGCATATTTACATAAAGACCAGATGAACAGCAAAACCTTAACTGCACATACAACATTTGCTATTCCCTGTTTGGGACAATAAGAAGACAAAGTGGCTCACCAGCAAACACTTCTGGTCACTGCTCTCATTTTAAACTTGGATTTATTAACTTTCTTGACACTGTCTATTTTTAAAATTAGGCATCTACCTATGACATGACTTAAAAAACCAGAGTAAACATGTTTTAGTCAATATAACCACACAAGGGCAAGTATACTCCAAAAGAGATGGCAAGGTAGTATGTATAGAAAAGTTTCTTTCCTTTTGGTAATGGTATTTTGGACCTGAGTGTTCTGCTATGATCTCCATCTTTGAATGTTTCACCCAGCTATGAAAACATTAAGTCTCAGTGACTATTAGCAGTCTGCTCAAGACTGCTTGCTGTTACCTCAGTTTTCCATGCCGAGGGAGGCAGCAAGCGACTGGTAATAAAGCCAGATAATCCCCAGGTATTTATTCCTGGCTTGGGAAGGCAGGTAGAGACAGCATTTAGTGTAAATGGGTGCCAGTGTGTTTTTTTAAAAAACAAAGGACAGAGTGAAAGGACCTTCCCACTATTCATAAAAATCAATTTATAAAACAGTCAGTTGATGAATTAAATCCAGTTTTTCAATATAGTGATGGACTAAGCTTTTTCTTAAACTTTTTCGGGTTCAGCCTTGCTTTCGACTTCTAGAAATGATTTTGGACTGAAATGTCTGTCATACTTCTCATTTCTGACTCCCTCTCTTGGGGCCCTGCCCAAGAAGCCACCCTCCTATGACGGTGTACTTGTGGGGATCCTCTGGGATTCTGACGTGACTCCCGAGTGGTTGGGTCTCTACTGCTGCTGACAGGTTTCCTCCATGTTGACAGCTTACTCAACTCCCTCAACATTCCCTACAGAACTTACTCCCAGACTTCCTGTCTTTCTGTCATCAGTACACTCTGATGGGCTGCCCCACCTCAGCCCTGGGCCCAAGACCATGCTGTGGTGATCCTGTCCGCCACACTGGCGTGCTAGCACCTGTGACTGCATCTCCCACTGGGCACCACTCGTCACCCTTCCCACTGCACTGACTGGGCACCACCCAGTGTTGACAGGAGATTGGACAAAATGAAGGGAAAACAGCCTTCCCTAAGTCCTCTCAAATATCAGGCTGTTCAACAACCAAACTGTTGCACACATAGCTAAAGCTTCTAGTAATTTTCACTCCACGGTGGTTGTTAAAGGCCCCAAGGACAACTGTCTTACAACTCAGAATTCACATCCAACAACTCTGTCATCACAAGAACTAAAACAAGTCAACAATCCCCATGGTTCTTTTTTTGGGTAAGTATCATCATGTGGAAATTTAAAAAATGTTTCATTTTGAAAAGTTTCAAATGGAGACTCTTGTCCATGGCTCTTATAAAAATAATATATGTGTTGTTTTATGTGCATATAAACACACATGGACTCGTACATTATATATATGATCTTTGGCATTAGCTGTGGGCCGTTCTCACAGCTGACCACTAGTATGTCCACGGCTAATCCTTTTACAATTGCTGGCTACAGAAATGGAAAGAGAGAGGTAGGCCAGGAGTGGGTACTGCATGATTCTGTGTAAAGGGAAATAGCCCACAGCAATAAGACAGAATAGCTATGTGCAACATAAATCTTAACAAGAAATAAAAAAATATATGTCTAGTCTCTAATAGTCCATAAAGCTAAGTAGGAACTGGGAGAGCTGGATTAGAATCTTTGAGAAAAGACTGCACTTACAGCTTCCTATTGGTGATGCCTTGGCTTGCTGAGGGGGACGGGTGGGCAGTTAAAGATTCTGCTTTGTGTAGAAGGGGGAACAAGAAGATTCTGTGATATACAGAACAAAACCATATTAAGAATTTACAGTATGTTAGAGACGAAGAAAAGAAGGAACAGCAAAACTTATACTATAAATAAAAGACTCTAGATGAAATCTGAAGAGAAAGTGATAGTTATTGAAAGAGAAAACAAATCTCCTCAGTCATATCATTATGTTATATCATATATAGAGAGACTTCCTTGGAGTATAAGAATTAAAGATAATAGAGCAGCTTTTACCCATTTGTGGGTGTTACTAAGTGGTTAGGAAATTCTCAGAGGCAGAGAGTTTTATCATGTGGTGCATTACAAGGCAAATTAAGTCACCAAATCCATGGCATTTTCATACCTCTCCCATAAGTTAAAGGGTGTGAGTGTATCATATGTTTGCAGTGAATTTTCACTCCTAAACTTATAAACTAGACAATACCCATTTTCAAATTGAAAGACAGGAATGTTTTCTCCTTAATTTCTCTTACACTGGAGAGTTTGAAGGCAGCAGTTCCAGAAGAGTAAAGGTTCAGTTTCATGTGGCAATGCAGTGCAGAAAAACCCAGAAAGGCTATAGGATTCTTTAATTTCCATATAGCAAGGAAAGCAATGATACTATTTCAGTGCAGAAGTTAACTTGGTGTAAAGGATACACTACAGTAGAAAGCTGATTCCTTATGGATTAACCAAATGGAATCAACCATCTGAGGTAAATGAAAAAGGGAAGATATATATCCAGGTGTCTGCTACTTAACTGTTCTATCAATGAAAATGTTATCTGACCCACATTTTTCATATTGAGTCATATCATAGTCTATTAAGTGTTGATAACATTAATGATTAAAAATTCAAATATAATAGAACATTAGTAAGTGTTAAGAGCAAGTCTGCTTGGGTTTTAAATAGTCAATGCTCCCTTCACTAGCTTTTTGACCTCAGAAAACTTGTTCAATCCCCCTCAGACACAGTATTCTCGGACACAGTATTTTCATCTGTAAAGTAAAGATTTTTTAACATCACCTTTCGTGAGTGAGAAAGGAATAAGCTGATGTTTCTGAGGTATTTAGAACAGTGTCTGGTACATCAAGCACACAGGTTACGTAAACATCTACTGAGTACTGACTGCCCTTAGAATTTAACAGCAGCTAAATCATGGTTATCAGCCATATAAGCAAAGACACACTTAACCCTCTTTGATTTTTTAAGATTTATATTCCTGTTCCCATCAATGGGCTAAATATATTAGATACAGTTACATAAAGGTACTTCATCTCTCTGTCTTAAACCATAAGCATATTAACCATTTGGATCACTTTCTTGGAGATTAGGTCATTCTTTTGAAGATGAAAGGGTGACGTATATTTGCTAAAAAGTATCCAGCCTCCCACTGCCTCTCAGGACTAATTCTGTGAGTCAGAAACAGAAAGATCTTACTAATCATTATTCTCAAAAGTTGAGATGGAAGTATTTTAAGATTTCTCTGGAGAAAATATACAGGAGAGATAAGAGGAAGAGCTCTCTTGACTCTGGCTCTGCTACTCATTTCCTTTCCCTGTTTGCCCCTCCCTGCTCCCTCCCAGGCGCTCGGGGCTCCTTCATGCCGAGACTCTGGATACCAACAGGCAGTCTGAAGCTGAGGTGGGATTAGTCCCGGCTCTGGGGTCTCTGGAGATGATCATTAAGTAGATTGTTATAAACTGTTGGTAGAGATATGTTCTCCTTCCCAAGCCCACTGGCTCCCTGAATTGAACAGTAAGAGTGGTACGTTGAAGGAGCAGGTGAGGCCTTCAGAAGAGAGTTTTAATTAGATAGTGGTAAACAAACTAGCTTATTCCCCAAGGAAAGAGATTACCACTAAACTAGTATGGGAAGGTATAACCACTGAACTATTAAGAAGAGGAGAAAGTATGTTCTTGGATTAGCAGCCTCAACTGTCTACTCTTAATTTTCAACTCTGTGAATCAGGTGATGGGGCTGGTCTGGAGGGTCTCTAGGGTCCCTGTTCCTACTATTCTAGATCACATATGCAACCCACTGGTTTTGCCTCTTCCTTGTTTTTACCTTCCAATTTCTATCATCTTACACTTTCTTACTTTAATCTTCCAGCTCTGAGTTCAGCTGTTCTAGAATCAGACTTTGAAGAAAGGTAATATACATTGATCTTTGTTGTTCTGATAATGGAGGAAGGTCAGAGGTTCCCCCCTTCAGACCAAGGTAGTATTTGTGCATTTTTCTTAAGCCCTATCTCTCCCATCACATATACCATGGGTCAGTGAGACTCTGTATCAGTGCAAGGCAGCAGAAAGGCATGTGTCTAAGCTGGACAACGGGGAGCAGTGCCAGTATTTACTGCTTCCTCTCTGTATTCCTCTTCCCCAGGCCACACTGAGAATTAGTGAGTAGTTGGTTATGTGTTTTACTTGAGAAGGTTCAGTGTCATGACTGTCGTGATGATTCTAAGGTATATACATAACAATGGATCAAAATACATCAAGTTGTGCTGTATTTGTCAGTTATTATATGCTAATTATACCTTAAACTATGTTCTAAACTATGTGCAATGAAAACATAATCCATCAGGATGTGAGAAATAGAAGTGGAATGATGCTAACTTTCAGTGGTGGCAGGGAATTGGGATGGTCACACAGAAGAAGATTTGAGGGCAAGTGATGACATTCTATTTCTTGACCTGAGTGGGAGTAGGAGAATATGGTTTTATAGTCAATTATTACATGGAAATTCTTTCTATATGGGCACATTATATAATGAGCTCTTTTAAAAAATAATTATTGAGAAATGTATTTGTCTTAAGTGGTTTTCTATGTCTGTGTTTTATCGAAAGACTTAAGAACATGCTAAAGAAAAAAAAAAAGTTTAAGAAAAAAGCGGCCTAAGAGGAAGAGACACATAAAATGTGACTCAGCTTATGATAGGCACATTTCCAGCTCTTATTCCCAGGCCTATACAATACTGAGGAAAGGGAAATTGAAATTGAAATGATACATGGTTAAATTGAATATGAAGTAAAATAGAATTGCTAAATGACTGGGGCATTTAATGAACGCTTCCGCCTTGTGAGAGGGGAAGCTAACGAAGGCTATCTGACGCTGGGTGTGGACCTGTGACCTCCAGACTGGAGGGGGAGAGCAGCAGTGAGCCAGCAGAGAGGGAGTGGCGGGGGTGGGAGCTGGGGAGCCAAGGAGCCAACATTCATCAGAACAGCCGGGGCCAAAGATCAGTGGCTGTGGTCAGTCTCACTCTCCTCATTTGTCAAGTAGGGACAATGGTGTGAAACGTCATGAGGATTAAGTACCTCCTGTCTAGACCTCTGGAGGAACAGGTTACCTGTTACAGCGTAATTTTCAAATGCAGTAACTTCAAAACTTAGTAGTTAAATAAGGGAATAAATATGGTAATTAAAAACCATAGTTGTATTCCAGTCTATTTATAAGACCTGCCATTATATATATACACACACACATAACTTGCTAAAGCAGTCCTGCCAGGAATTTTGCTTATAGTATGTTTCCACTTGGGTTCTTCAGATAGGTAGTGGGTGGCTGAGGTGTTCTAGCCCATGAGGCTGTACAGGCAGCTATTCACTTGAAGGCAACATTTCCTAGGCCCTTAAGCAGTACTAATTTCACTTGTTACTGTTCTTTCTACATGATCCTGTTATACTCTAAATTCCTGGGAAAATGTCAGACAGCCCGACAAGCCAGCCTGCAGCCCTGAGACAGGACCCCTCGTTTGGAACGTGACTGTTAAAGAACGTGACTGTTAAGGAAAAATGAAAAGCCCACTGCAGGTCCTGCCAGACTCCACACACAACATTCTACATATTCCAATAGGCTCTTTCTCTCTCACCCCCTTCTATCACTTCTATTCATTCTGGGGGTGGATTATGACACTTCGTCTTTTATTCATTCATTTAGTGCACTTATTGAACACCCACTAGTGCTAAGCCCTTTAAATACAGAAATGAATGGGATGCATGTTTCCTGCTTTTAAGACACCTGCTCTGTTGGGGTGTCAGGCATGCTTATACAATAAGAACAGAGACTGCGGAGAATCCAATTCAGACTATGGATACGTAGTCTACGCTCTATAGTTCCACAGAAGATAGGAACTCTATTTAAAGGCTTTCATTTCTTTACATAAGATCAAAACTCAGCCCCAAGTTTGGTGTCACTGATCTGGTGATCATTTTCAACTTGGGTTCATCAGCCTACAGCCATTTGTAGTTTCTTTTTGAGGGTGATTAGCAATTTTCAGCCCTATTTTCCAAATGACAGACTTGAAAAATGTAAGAAGAAAGGTACAATTCAGATGAAATTAAGAGTAGAGGTAATGTGGAAACTGGAAAATGGCAGGTGTGGGATCCCTTTGGGCCCTGAGGGTTCTAGAAGCCTAGACTAGAAGCCTGACTGTGTTCAGACCCCAGCGCAGTCATTCACTCACTCACTCACTGTGCAGCCTTAACATCTAATTTGTAAAATAGGATGAAAATTGGGCTGACTCAGAAGGCTGCTGTGAAGGCTGCAGGGTAGGCACATGTGAAGTATTGCTAATGTGGGTGATGCCAGTCAGAAAGCAGTTCTGTCAGTCAGCCAAGCACACGCAGGTAGAACAGGCTCTCTGGGTGCTTTGGCTATTAGCGAAATGTTTTGTTAATGGGTAACGTTTCTATTTATACAAACATACAGTCCCCTCCTCCACCAGCCCACCATGATGGATCTTGTGTCTGTGACCTGTCAAGGGGTCTCTCTGACAGCAAGCTGAGTACAATGGCACATGGATGCTGCTTCCAGAACAGACATGGACTGGATACAGAGATGGGTCGACAAATGAAACGTCCAAACACTCACCCATCCCTTCTGCACGGACACAGGCTACTGAAGCTACAACTTAAGGAGCTGGCTGAGTTGGCAGAATGAGGCAGTCTGTGGTGGGTGAACGTATGGGTGCATGTGTCTTACTCCTTCTGGGAAGAGGCACTAGTGAGCAGCAACTGGGTGTGCAGCACTGCACTACTGCAGGGCTTATGGAACCCAACCCTCAATGCCTCTTCCAGACTTGGGGCAAATGTCAAGTTTGTGAAGTCCAGGCAAAGAGAGTGTATGTGTCTTCATGTTCTAATTTGGTCTATAAAATATGTCATCGTATTTAATGTGTCAGACCTTGAATATCAGGCTTACGTACCTCTGCAGTAGGGGGTACTCAACATTTTTTGTTTTTATTATACTTTACATACTGATTGTCTAGGAATGCATGTTAATGCATGCCAAAGGAATATGGTAATCACATATTTCAAATGCAGACTTATGTAGTTTTGAGGTAAGAATTCTGAGACCTTTGAAGGCATATTATCACTGACTCAGAGACTAAGTTTCGGTCATTAGAAACTTGTTGACTGGTTTCTGAAACTGGTCATGTCCAAGACTGCAGAAAATGGGGTTTCATAAATCCTAGAATTAGTACTGCAGAACTGAGGCTATGAGATGGGGCGAATGTTGTATGGGGAGCAGAAGGCGTGGCACAATGGTCTGTGGAGGGAGTGGGGGGAATTATAGGTGCTTTGGTGGTAAAATAAATCTAAAAGGTATGAACAAAGTCCTCTAAATAATATACAGTGTTTTAAACCAATGTTACCAAAAAAAAGGGGGGGGGATTTTGGCTGAACTCTGGAGATATTCATGGAAAGTCCTAGAGAACCACTCGATATAGAGCTGCCTTGGGCAAAGGCAGAAAGTTTCACTTTAGTGGAAATATAGAAGACAGAGACAGAAGACTACAGACATCACTTTGTGTAGAATGAAACCAGAGATGCTTCCTTCTCACGGGAGGGTTAAAAGCAGAGCCTCCTCTATGTCACTGGATCAGCTGTGCAGATCACATTGCACTTCCTTTTCAGGCTCATCTCTTTTAGGACCTGGCGAATCCCAAGAGGCAGTGCTGGAGAACTGCTGGCTTCAGCTCAAAGATTCTGGATTGTGAACCTTTTATAACCCAGCGCTCCCTCATCAAGGACTGCACCCAGGAGGCCCGGCCTAGAGGGATGCAGACTTTTCTGCTCTAACCAGTAATCATACTTGGAAACTGGGCCAAGTCATCTGAACTGAGCTGGTGGGGAACCCAAATCTGAAGGGTGTAACTTCAAACACCTGGTTCAGGGGTAGATGCTGATTGTGACAGAGGAGACTATGGGTCCATGTGGATGTCTCCCTCTCTCTAGGCTCAGCCTTGACCTTCTCCACTGACCCCTCCCCCTGACTCTCATCCACAGCCTCCCCCAGAGATAGTGCCATGTTTAACTTCCAATCAAGCAAGAGTGGGTTCTGGATGGCTGCCTGTGCTTGTATGGCTGTTGCTGAAAGCTGTGCACATAGAAGAAAATTTGTGCAGGGCCGGCCTCATTGGGGAGAGATGAAATACTTTAATAGCAGTGTTTATGTTCACAGACTGTAGATAACTGAAAACCAGCAAGTTTTTACATTAGGTTTGGAAATGAAAAATATCACCCACTCAATAGAAACACAAATTTCATCCCTTTTGCCCTTCGGCCTCTCAACACTATTAATGTTTCTCTAGATTTTCCTGCTCTCCTCTGAGATTTCTGAGTCACCGCTGAGGGAGAACCAAAGCCATGTCTGGCCAAGTTTTGCTGGGTTTGCATTCTCGGGAAAAGCAGACATAAAAGGTTTCCTTTCAGAGTTCCCTGGGCTCCTCAGACAGTCTGGGGCAGCAACTGTCCTGGGATCCATGACAGAGTCAAGACCAGCACTGCAGAGGCAGGGGAGTGCAGAGAGGCGGCCTGCCATTAGATTCTAGGTGGCGGCTTTGAGACCAGCCAGGCGCGGGAGCTGCCTCACAGAGGCTAAGTGAGCCTTCCTGGAAGCCACACTGCATCTTTCCTTTTGCCCTTTCAAGCCTGAAATTTCAATCCTGAAATTCCCAATGCTTTCTCCTCTCCCTAAAGATGGGAGCTTACATTGACAAAACAAATTTCTCCCTGTCATTGTGAGGACAGTTGTAACTAATGTCTGAATTCGAGGTTGTGGGCGGACATGCACGTGCTTGCTCTTCCAAGATCAAGTGTGCCTGAAAATCTGATTTATATAAGCAATATGGGAGAACAGCTCACTTTTCATCATCGGCGGGCTAAAATAGACGTTCTTCCTGGGAAAAGTCACCAATACACACACAAACAAAACACATGCCATTCAAATTAGCTGCCTTGGCTGCACTTATTTTTATATTAATTTAGTCTGCATTCTCCAAAATTAAACTGAGTCTGCGTTACATATTCCAAATGAAAACAACTGCAATAAAGACCTTATGTATGTGAATCAGAACATACAAAGCTTTGAACATTTCTTAAACAGTTTTGAAACCCATTGTCCTGAGTCTACTGAATACAGCCTATCTTTGGTTTTCTGCTCTCTACTCCAGCACCCCATCTGCCATGTCTTGCAGCAAGGTGGCTGAGGTCCACAGCAATATCAACACTCCCAGAAGAGCCATCACAGGCTGAGGAGCTGTGTGGCTCTTCGGTTTTTTTGATGCAGTATTCAGATGCTGTGGTTTGGACTAATACACGTCGGTCCCTGGATACCTGGCTCTCAGGGCAGGAATTCATCTTGGCTGGGGACATCCATTTCTGGACTGAAGTATAACAGAGCTGTGTCAGAGATCACCAGAGATGCAGATAAGTGAACAGCCAGTTCTTGTGGAATGGGGATAGGAAAGGAAGTCAGGCAAACTTCCTGGAGGAGTAATATTCAAGGTGTGATCTGCAGGATGAATAGGAGGTTTCCAAAAGGACAAGTGGAGACGAGGAAGACTGGGTGATGGCCCTGCAGATGGAAGTCTTAGCCACAGTGGGCATGGACAGTGGCTGGGCAACATTTGGAGACAAGGTTGGAAAGACAGGCTGCTCCAGAGTGAAAGCCAGTCTCAGACTGAGCTTGTGTGTTAGGGATATTCAGGAGCAGAAAGGTAGGATAAAATCAGACTTAGTGGTTCATACAAACCTCAGTGTGTAAGGGAAGCCATAAATTCTATTCTGTAAAAAAAATTCATGTGTATGCATTAATACATGAAAAGTTAGTGGTTTTGTTTTCATGCCACTCACTTGAAAAGTTAGTATTATTGTGATAAATCTGTTCCAAATTGCATACTGCAATTTTGAAGGCTATTTTTCAGTTTTTTATATGAGTAGGAATATATATGGTGTAATAAAAAAAAAAGTAGAAATTACTAACTGTGCACAGAATTGAAAGTCATGTGGAAAAGACCACAGACACAGTTGTTCCAGGGATGGCTGTGGTGACTAAAACACCTAGAAGCAGGAGAAAGCTGAAGTAAGAGGCTGGATGAGATGGTTGTTATAGTCCCAATAGTCCCTGTATTCACTAGATCAAATCCAAACTGTTGCATCCCATTTTGGGGGCCACAATTTAAAGAGCTGAAATTGAGCTCTTGAGCTTTTTTGAAGGAGATTGCCTGAATGAGGAAGAGTCTCCAAGTCCAGGTGCAAATGGAAGGTTCATGATATCTTGAGACGTGAATCCGGAAGAGGTAACTTATGGAGGTTATAAGAGCCATCTTCAAAAACTCAACAAGCTGTCACTGAAAGCTAACACTCATCCTCTCTAGTTCTCAAAATCAGAATGAATATAAATAGCTGGAAGTTAGAGGCCAGTGTGAGCTGGACAAAGGAAAAACCACCAAAGCTTATGGCTACAAATGATTGAGACCATATCCAACAGCATCAGCATTGACAAAAGTGACTCACTTTGAGTTACAATGACATTCCTCACAGTGACTTATTCCTAAACCTCTTCAGCTGGTCAACGGGAAATCGAGGATTAAACCAACTGTCATACCTCCAAAGCCAACACTCTTTTGCTCCCCACTGCCCCTTGCTGCCTCCCCTCATATGGCTTGTTTCTCTAAGGAGCAAGTTGCCAGCTCTGAGACCAAGCTCACCTGGACAGCCACCTGTCAAAGGTGCTCCCAGGGAATGTCCATGAAGGGGAGGATTGAATGGAATGAATAATCTCAAAGACTCCTTTCAAGTCTATGCTGCTGTTGCAAGTTGAATTTTGATAAATAACCAGAAGGCCACTAATAGAGCACTAATATTCATTAAGGAGAAGCCTGGAGTCTTAGAAATACAGGTCAGTGTGTGAATAAGGTGGAAGAAACTTCATAACCATTTCCCAGTTTCTTAACAGGACCCACCATGGTTACTATTACCTATTATTACCCTGATACATCACTCCCACACCTCACACTTGGCAGGAGCCAGGGGTGTGTTGGGTGGGGAGAGCACTATCTGTCTGCTTTGGTCCCTACGCTGCCAACTAGAAAATGCAAGCTCCCTACAGAAATGGATCGAGTCCATTTGGGTGTGCCCCGAGTGATGGCAGAATGCCACCTGGAAATAGTCACAGAGGAGATTATAACAACACTCAAAGCATTTTCATTCATTTTGCCATATGCCAAGAAAAGACTCACCCTCTTTCCCTCCCCACCCCCTACCCTTAAAAAAAAAATTCACATATCCATTAGTAATTCAGCCATTTACTTGGCTCACAATCATAGGAAAAGGCCTGAACTGCTTACCTCACTAGTCACATATCCAGATCCTGAATCTACACTTGAAAGAATGTACAGTACAGGATTTCCCTCATTACCAGTGAACCATAGACGACAAATTCATTAATTAAAAGCTATTTTCTGGCTCCTGGTATGTCTGCTCTTTGGGAAAGAGATTAAGATCTGTGGTGCACTGAAAAGTTGGCCTACAAAACCGGAACCCGCTTCTGCAGTATGAATATGTGACTAAATTAACTTAAGACAAATGGTTAAAGAGATGATATTGTGCTATGATTTTATCTTCACTTTGAGGTCACTCTATGCCTCCAAGGAACCATTCTTACTTACATTACCTTGAGCCCTCTTTGAATAAAATTTCCAGAACATTCCTACCTCATGTTGCATTTCCCTACTAAAACATGCCTAATCTCGTGGTTTCAGGGTCATGAGCTCTGCTTCCCAAGATGACAACACTATTTTAGTCAATTTTCTTCCCTGTCTTTATCAGCATAATTGCTATCACCACAGTTTCTACTTACTATCCTCTATTGTTAAATTCTGTACTATGTGTTTTACATACATTCTCTCATTTATCCACTACTCTTTTTATACTTTTTCATATAATTGAAATAACTTGCTGAAGTCAAAGTGCTAGAGATGAGACTGAAACGAGCATTTTTCTGCGTCCCAAACCTGTTCACACCAACTGTTACAGAAGTCCTGAGGGAAAATCTACCTATTGTGTAGAAATAGGCATCTTTCCAACTTACATTGGAAACAGTAAGTTGGACAGTATATAAATCCCTGCTTTAAATAAAGAAAAGTTCTTAGATGCAGAAGTGAGGCTTAACATGAAGTAAACTTTGAGTCTACTCTGACCAACAGGCAGGTTTGGTCAGAGGATGGGCTGGCTTGGCCAGCTCCCACTCCCATGCATGCAAATAAAGAGAAATCTGAGTCAAAGGAGTGGCACTCCTGAAGATCTTTGGCTCCTGCTATCTTTTCAGTGAGCTTTGAGGTTGGTTAGATACAGTCATCTATTTTGTATTAAACACGCTGCATGCAGTGTGGCCAACAAGAGTGAGACACAGCTCCTAATCTTCACCCATTATTCTGTGGAGGGTCTGGGGGCTATCTGGTGACTCTGAGACTCTAATATCTGTGGCTTTGTAGGATTCTGGAGAGAATTAAGTGATAGCAAAGTCAAGGACATCAGTCCTCCTTGGTGTTTGGAGAGAGGGTCTAAATTCCATGGGAATGGGAGAATACTGAAATAATTTTACATATTTTAAAATAGTTTTACATAGTTTTAAAATAGTGTTTTAACTGTTTTAAGATCTAAGGTTAAAAATATGTTAAAATTGGCCCTCCCTGATGGTGCAACAGGTTAGGATGCAGCACTGCAAGCTGGCCACAGCTGTTTTAGTGCGAGTTCTATCTCCTGACTGGGAGGTGACCCACATGGTACAGCAGACCTCTCCTGACCTGCCCGCTGCTCCCCTCAGCAGTGTACTTCATTGATCTGTCTGTTCTGCTCCTCACTCTGTCTCTGGTGAAGTCTCTCATTGTCCTGCACCTCTGGCTTGTACCCCAGTTCTGTATGAATAAATGTTTTTTTTTTTTAAAAAAAAAGCTCCAAATTTATTTAAAAAAGTCAAAATCTTTGTGTAAGAATGGACTTTCATGTGTTTTAAGTTAATCTGTAAGTGTTCAATAAATATTTGTAATTATATGAAGCCATTTTAAATAATGAATTTATAAATGTATATTTGAGTCCCAAGTCATCTCATAATGTTTACAATTATTTGAAATGAAATTTTCATGAATCCTTAAAAATAAATTTGTCCTTACTGTAGGATAACGTGATAGCAATCAAAACGGAATGCCATTAGAATCAAAACAGAAACTGAGATCAGTGGAGCAGAATTGAGATCCCAGTAATAAACGCATGCAAATAAAGAGAAATTTGAGTCAAAGGAGCTAGCAAAAACCTACATAGAGCAAGGTATGTCTCTTTAATAGTGATGTCAAAAGAATGAAACTAGACCATTCTCTTATATAACACATAAAAATAAATCAAAAGTATTAAGCTTTGAATGTAATACCTGCAATCACAAAATGTAATGAAATAAAGGTATGTTTCTCAACACTGGCCTTAGGGAGATCTTTGGGGATCTCACTCCAATAGCAAGAGCAACAAAAGTGAAAATGCACACATAGAACTATGTCAAACTAAAAAAAATATTGCACAGAGAGAAGAAAACTATCATCAAAATGAAAAGACATCCTATCAAATGAGAGACTGTATTTGCAAAGAGATATCTGACAAGGAGCTAGTATCCAGAATATACACACACAACAATAAAGAGAGAAACAACCTAATTAATAAATGGCAGAAGATTTGAATACATGTCTCCAGAGATGACACACAGATGGCAAACAGGATCATGAAAAGATGTGCATCATATACTATTATGGGAATGCCAATTAAAATGTGCTATCACCTCACATCTGTACAAGTGTCTATTATCAAAAAGTTGAGACACAAATATTTCAGAGGTTGTGGAGAAAAAAGAAACACTGTAAACTATTTATGGGAATATAAACTGATATGGCTATTTACAGAAAACAGTATGGAGTTGTCTCACAAAATTAAAAACAAATTCCATCTGATCCTGTTATCTCACAAACACTAATTGGAAGAGATACATGAACGCCTGTGTTCACCGCTGCATTACTCACGGTAGCTAAGCACTGGAACAACACTATGTGCCTATGACAGAGGAGTGAATGAAGATGTGGAATATACACACTGAAATCCTACTCAGCTTTTAAATCCTACAGTTTGCAACAATATGGTCCACACCTAGATGAGAATTGTGTTAAAGGAAGTACGTTGAATCGTGAAAGACACATACCACATGATTTCACTCATTCGTGGAGGACAAAGACATGAGAATAACAACAAACAAGATAAAAACAAACTCTTAGTCTGTAGGAATAAAATAGTTTCTAGGAGGGAAGGTCAGAGGCAAATCAGGTCAAAGGGTTAGTTTGTATGATGAACGATAGAACTAAGTTTTTGCCGTTAAGCATAGTATATGTAGATGTTGATTTATAATCCTGTATACCTGAAACCTACGTAAAGTTATGTCAGTATTAAAATTTAACAAATTAAAAAATACTAACTTTGCCCTTTTATCTTTTTCCCTATAAAGACAAATCATAGGAAGTAAGACTTTTAGAATATGGAATAAGAAAGCAATAACAAAACATAAAGCCTGAATGTGGTACAATAGGAAAGAATGACTGGAATTCTAATAATTTACAGGTTCAGGTTGCTGAGAGAAACAACACCATCTTCTGTTGACAGAGAAATATTCTGAAAGAATATTCTTTTCTAAAAGTGTGCAGTATCTGATATTAGTTCATGTGAGCCAAGTGAATGTAATTCTAACTGCAAAGAAAAAATATCTTCAAGTTTCATGTGACGAAAAAGCAGAGAACCAAGGGCATCCCCACAGAGGTGCACAGGACCCCGGGGGACTCTGGTTGGAGAAATGCTGTGACTTGAAAGCCAAAGTTTTGGAAGACAATGTGGGAAAAACATATTCCGTGGAAATGTGTGTCCTAAAACTTTTCCATATGACAAAGTAAAAATAGTTCTTCCTACCTGGCAGTGTCCAAATGTGTAAGTACCTTAACAATGAAAGAAAAGAACAAGTAAGAGAATTCAGGTTTAGTTTCAAGCTAAACTCCTGTAAACCCTTGGACTTGTGATTTCTTCCTTGATTGAAAGAATGACTGAGAATCAAAAACACACCAGATAATATCTGTTACCATCATCTTGCGACTCTTTTGCTTCTTGGTAATGCCTACTGCCTTGGGAGGCTGAGTCACTGACACTTCTCAGGAAGTCCAAGACTCTGTGGGTAACAAGGAAACCATAGCTCAGTTCTCACTTTCAAGAGAGACTTGTAAGTTATAAGAAAAACAACAGATATGAGTGTTTGGGATTTCAATGTCAACAACCAGTCACCTGAAGGAGAAAACAGAAAAGTCTCGCTTTGGTTTCCCATAGCTGAGCAATGAATATCCAGACCCAACTTTGGGGCACTAAAGCCAAACAGCTTTCCAGTATTCAATATGGGGCCCATGGAGGCCTGGTGAAGGAAGCAGCTTTTCTTGTCAGAGGGAAGTGGTAAAAGTTCCACCTGGACCATGAGAATATTTCTCTGGAGAAATTCAGAGAGAAGATGAAACCTATTAATTTGCTGCTAGGGTCCTTTCTCAGGCACCCAATACCCCCTCCCTCTTTTATGCATCACGAGGGAAAGGAGGAGAATGAAAGAGATACAGAAGCTCAGAAAGACTAAGGCAGAATCAAAATCAGAAAAGTTTCACATAACAATTTAGGATCTGGAAATTGTTCCAATACCATAAGAGGTAGTTATAACAGCAAGGCAAGGGGGTGAGGGTGTTGAGGCCTCCTCAGTGCCTAGTCTCAGCACAGAAGCTCCCAGATGCTCCAGCAGCCAAGATCCTGGAGTCAAGATGAGGAGGGCAAAGGTTGTGCAGAGTCTGAGGTGGGGGCCTGAGCAGGCCTGTATCAGGGACATCTCTGTCATTCAAAGAACCAACCATGGAAAGAAAAGCCATCACATGGAATCCCGGAAAGCTCCAGGCTGCTTAAGTGCAGCCTCTACATTATGAGCTAATGGTGCCTCCAGAGGACAGGAAGATTGGGTAGGTGGGTTTCTTCCAGACTAAGCATTTACAGAGAAACTAAGTTAATCTAAAAAAGCCTACTTTTGAAACAGGAAGTAACTCAGCTACCTTGCATAGGTGAGTTGAGGTCTTTATCCCTTCTCACTAAATATCGAAAGTTGAGTTTATCTGTTATAATTAAAGGTACTTTTCTGCATGTACAGGTTGGTATTGCAAAAACATACTACCTGAAACACTTAGTGGATGTTGGAACTACAGAAAGGATAAGACTGGTGGGGTCAGTATAACTCAGGGCAAATTGTTTTTATGTGTCTAATCTACATTTGCACAGGCCTAGTCCACTGATCTGTAGTCAATTTTTTTTTTTTTTTT
>NW_004567115.1:41256953-41350562 GCF_000260355.1 Condylura cristata | reverse complement strand
GTACAAGTGGGGAACGTGGGAGGAAAAAAATAATTTTAAAACCTTTTAAATTTACTGTTCGTGGTTACAAGTTTCCTTAGGAGACATAATATTTTATGTGGTCTAATCTACATTTGCACAGGCCAGTCCCACGATCTGTAGTCAATTTTTTTTTTTTTTTTTGGAGAGAAACTAGGGATTTCAACTATGTACAAGTGGGGAACGTGGGAGGAAAAAAATAATTTTAAAACCTTTTAAATTTACTGTTCGTGGTTACAAGTTTCCTTAGGAGACATAATATTTTTTTACTCATCTAAAAAAATAATTGGCTTAACCTCAAAAAAGCTGGGTTTAATGTTTCTCAGACTGTTTCCAAGCAGACTAAAATACTAACAAGTTCATATCCACAGGGATTGGGTTATGGTTCACCAAGTTTGCATGATTCACACTGACGCGCTTACATGGCTGAGATGCACGGTGTGCTTTCTGAATACAATGCATGGAACTCACACACTAAAGGGAGCAAGGGGAATTCTTCACAAAGCCTGCCTGATCTGGGGCTGGGGAGGTCACTGTAGAGAAAATGGAGCCACTGAGAGGGAGGCAAAAATAAGAGAATAAGGTAACATTTCACGTTCACTTTTGATCTGCCTGGGAAAAGCATTCTGGTAGTGGCTTCAGCAATTCATTGAGATCAATCTCAAATCTTCTCCAAAGCAACTGTTTTTGAGGCTGAAAATATGAGTTGCAAACTTAAAAAAAAAAAAAAGTTAAAGGCAGAAGGAGCCGTCATGAGAGCTGAGGCATGCTCAAAACTGTTGGGGCAGATGTGGTGGTTTCATGGATGTGAAGGGCATTTCAAACAGTCTCTGTGATTAAAAGTGGGTAGGATAAGCCAGTTATGACTGCTGTTCCTGTTATCTTCACTGGCACCAGCAGCTACAGGGAGTGATAGCAACTGCTGACACACCTCTCAGGCTGCAGCCCATCTGCCCAGGGAGGAGCAGGGTCTGTTGGTCTAATTATGGCTGCGTAGACACATCTGTCAGAGATTCGCTTCTATCAGGAAAAATTGTAAGACTTATTTGAATCACGGAAGTAAATGTAGGCAAACTAAAGAATAAAAGTTGTTCTCAGAACAGAATATTCAAATACTTTCCAAGGATTTCCTAATTACTGCCAACTTTGCCCATTGGCTTCAATTCAGTTGGTACTATTATGTGCCCCGGGCAGTGATGTCGCATCCTATCTGGGCACTGCCATTCAGTCAAGGATTCTTTGGACAGTGTAAGCTCTAAGGCTTTTCCTCCAAACATCTTCCACTTGGAAAACCAAGTAAAGAGGCAGTGCCTTGGTGCTGGGAAGTCATCTAGAACCTCTCACCCTGTGGATAAGAAATCTGCATATATCTGGGGAGACTGACATCTCCAGCCAGATATTATACCGTTTCTCTTCATTACAAATATCTGAAGAGGTCCATTCACATTCTCTTTGTCTACTTTCTTCCTGTCCATTTCCTTTCCTTAAAACACTTCACTCAAACTTTTTGTCTCTACCATGACATGGAAGATGTTTGTCAGATCAAATGATACTTCTCAGCCTCTCCCTCTCTCTTTAGTGTACACTATTTCTATTGAAGTTCTTTTCCATGGCAGGTCTTACCAATATGTTTTGTCTTGAGACAGCAGATGGTAGAAACTCTAGAGCAGACAGGTTTGTGGGTTCTGAGGTATCCCTCTCCCTGCCAAGTAACAGAGTGACCCTTTTCATGTCAAATTTTGTTCAAATGTCACTTCCCTGACCCTCTCTCTGAAATAAGTTTTGTTTCCTCATTGTCATTCTCTACCCATTGACCCTATCTGGTTCTTCTGAGGACCTGTCAATACTCAAAGCTCTATTATTTGGTATTTCTCCATTGACTGTATTCCAGACTGAAATGTAAGCTCACTAGGACAGAGCCTTTATCTCACTTCATCTTATTCTCTGCTCTATTTGCCACTCCTAAAACAGTGCCTGACACATTTGAGCTGTGGGCCACGTGCACTTGCTGGAATCCGAATTGTGTCTGTTGAATGAAGCTGATGGCTCAACACCAAACACTGAACAGAGTGATGGAAAGGAATCAGGATGGTGGGAATAATGCATTGGGCTCTGAGGTAATCCATGTTATTTTGGTTGTAACCTGAAATTCTTAGTCTATCTAAAGTCACCAAATGGTTTTCCTTCAGACTTTTCCCATATAAAAATCACCACCATGTAATAAGCTTAAGAAGCACCAGAACGGAAAATAATAGTCAGCATCATTTAACAGTACTTGGAAAGCAGTATTTGGAAAACCACACTTATGATCTTATCTCAGATTTGTTCTGGGAGACGTTGATAGAGATTTTATTGCATAGTACTGAGGAATTTGCATTCAGCTCCACTCACTAGAATGAACGTAAATCTAATCGTTACCTCAGGCATATCAATTAAACCATATGACTAAAGTAAGCTCAAAGATACACTCACACATAGTTATCTTACCTAGGTAAGGTTAGGGTGACTAAAACTTTAAGAATACAGACAGGGACAGTACTGATAATTTCCCCCCAAAGTGAGTAGTGGTCAAGACTTCTCAAACACATCAGCAGTATTTTTTTTTTTATAGGCCTTGGTGTTATCTCTCAATCTCTGCTCAACAAAGAAGAGAAACATCAATACAGACTCTGAAATTTATACAAGTATGTTTAGGTGAAAAGTGAAAGTGAACAAGAAAGCAAGGGTTTTGATGACTCTTAATTGAAATTTGCAATGCTTTCATTGCACATCCTGAGTAAATAGCATCAATATAGCTTGACTATTGCATGGAAGCCAGGGCTGGACAGACCCTTCACATCTTCCCTCTTAACACCAGTCACCTAATCCCCAGTTTATCTGTCCATTTTAAGTGGAAAGACAAAGCATAGAGACTGTATATAGTAACTCTCTTAGCATTGGAAAGTCTGTTTGGGTCCCAAATTCATGCTCCCCAATGTTTCTACAACTAACACTCTTTCTTCTACCCTGCTCCCCAGTTTTCTTCTCTCCATCTTCTTCTTTCTCCATCTTGCTTCTCTTCCCCCTTCTCCTTTCCCATCTCCCTTCTCCTTCTGCCTGGTCCTCTCCATCTTCTTCCCTCTTTATCCTCCTTCTCTTCCCTCTTTCTCCTTCCCTCACTCCCCTCTCTTTTCCTACATCACTTCCTTTTGAGTGGAGAAGCATTTGAGAAGAATGAGCTCATACAAGCACCTTTATAGCCAGTATTGAGTACACACTCACAAAACTTGACTCCTATTAACACCTTTCTGTCATCTCCTCTCACTTTTCCTCAAAGTTGGTCTGTGTGACCAGTAGAGTGAAATGAAGATGAAGATGCTTCCAAGGCCAGCATCAGAAAGGCATCGGGCTTCTGCTTGGCCTTCCATGTCACCCTCCATTTGGTGAGACTACTCACCAGCTCTGTGGGGAGACCCACAGGGATAGTGACTAGGGCCTCCTGGCAGACACTTTTCACCTAAACATACTATTAGTATATTTTGGGGGTTTTATTTTCCCAAAGAAATATGTGGTCAGAGTTAACATGTTTCCTCTTTGTCCTTCTTTACTTCCTTTCTATTAGTCCCCTTTCTCTCTCAATTCCTCCTCTAAACTATGTTGTTAATATTTACACCATAAGTTTGGAAAGATTTCAAATACTAGGAACAAGAATAGTCAAGAGAATATAAGTAATAGTGAGAATATAAGTAAGTTTTGTGGTCACTAAAATCTAGTTTTAAATTATGAAATCACCTGTAGAGAAATATGGCAATATTTTAAAATAAATTTTTAAAAAGCATTATTACCATATTTTACAAGCATACAGATTTCCATGTCATCATATTCACTAACCAGTTCCTAGGGGCCATTCAGAAACATATAAACAGGCTTACTACTGAGGAATTATGTTTAGTGAAATAAAGCCAGACAGAGAAAGATAAACATCACATTTCACTCATTGTGGTATACAGAGAAAACAAACCAACAAATTAACTAAATAAAACAAATATAAACTCTTGGACTATAAGACCAAATTAGTGGTTACCAGAAAGGAAAAGAGGTGGTGGAGGTGGGGGGACGGTGAGGAAGGACAGGAGGGTGGGTGAATTGGAAAAAAGGGGACAATGGCCTGGTGTGGATGGACGGATTTGTCGCGTGAACTTAATTTAGTTAGATTCTCATGTTGACTCACAATGATGCACTCCTGAGACATATATAATCTTATAATGCAGGGATATGTCAATAGAAAAATAATATTAAAAATAAATAGGCCTGAAAAAAAAAATAGGCCTGCCATGTGAAAAGAGAAAACCAGCCCAGGATAGCACAATTTCACCTAATCTTAGCACACAGAACCACATAACAGACTTTCCAAAGGCACAAACTCAGCAGCCTCTTACTACCTGCTCCCTCACATGGACAGGGTGACCAAGAAAACAATCCTCCATTACAGGGAAAAGTGTATTAACATTTTGCCTCCCATCAGAAAGTTATGAGATGGATTAGATTATCACCAGGAATGAAAATAACTCCAGCTGGGCACTCTAGAAGGTTTCTTTCAAGTTTGAGGCTGCCCCAGTGCGTTCCTGCAACTCGGCACGCACAAAGCGCAAGCCCGCAGGACTGCGTGTTCCACAGAGCAACAATCCGTCCAGCATTCCAGTCCTGACTCCCTGGATGCGGCTGCTCTAGCTCTGTGTCAGCCTCAGAGCACTTTGTAGGAAAATCTGCTTATTTTATCTCCAATTCTGTGAGCATGCCTGACCTTTTCATGTACTGATGAAAATGCAGTCCCTATGTCTCGTCACTCCACCTACTCTTTTCTCTAGTATTCTATCCACTGAAATCACACCCAACACAGAGAATATTTATAAATTAGTGATAGGAATGTGTCTTTCTAGTTCACAAGCACAGTAATATCCTTCCTTAGTGAAGTTGAAATTCCAGAGGCAGTGTCCTCATGTGAGCTTATTGTAGTGATTAAGATATGTTCATGCTTCCAATTTGGTATTGATAATGGCTCAGTATTTATTACTCAGTATTAATGGCCATATTAAAGGAAAGTGAGGTTTAGAAACAGTAAGTGCCATGCTGTTCAAGGCCACAGATATTAGCTGAAGAAAGCAGAGGTGGAGTCCTGTGTGATTCCACTAATGACACATTTTCCCAACCACCTCCCCATGCATGCTACTGAACAGATTTTAGGAAATCAAAACCTCTAGAATTAGTGTTTTTGTAATTCAATAAACTTTAATGATAGCATATATTATGCTATCTGAGATGCTCCAATGATATAAAATGTGATCTTGTTAATATGAATCTTTGTTGAATTTCTCTCAGAGTCAGTTATTTGAGTGAGCCCCTAATGATACAGAAAAGAATAAGGCAAGAGAGAAAATCATCCACCCAAATAACTGCAAAGCAAGCAGAAAAATGCAGCGCTACTTGAGATTATTAAAAGGAAATTGCACTCTGGTTAGAAGCATCAGAAAAGGCTTTGTGGAGAGAAGGTATTTGATTGCAGATCTGGAGAAGGACTAGGAGATGAGGATGGGCGGCTGGGGAAGAGAGTTTATGCCAAATGAAGTCAAGTATGATATATTCTTTAAACTCCATTAAACTGTTCTTGGAGGAAAAATCTATCTTTGACCTCAGTTTGCTAAGAATGAGTTATGAGTTTGTTGTAGTAAGTTATAAGATTATTTTTTCTTGAAAAAGATGCATTTTTTCAAATGTGCGTCATTTTAAAAGAAAAAGTGCACTAAATAAGTTGTGCAATAAGTCCATCTTAGCAAACTAGACTGACACTCTTGATGGCTGGAAGCTTTCAAGAAGCAAGATATGGTTCTGTGAATTGCTCTGGGGATGGTCATGGGCAGCATTCACTGAAGGGTAAGTGAGACATGGAGGTGTCAGTTCCATTTTGTCAGAAAATGTAACATCCTGAAAGCAGTTTGCAGCGAACTCTTCCCCAACTGAGCCTCCAGATGAGAATTTGGCCCTGCTGACACCTTGATTACCGCCTTACCAGACCTTAAAAGCAGATGATCCAGGTGTACTCAGACACCTGACTATGGACACCATGAGGTAATAGAGGGCACAGGTATATCCCCTTTCACTCCTGCACCTCACAGGCACTGTGTATTTTACTAATTGAAAGTTTGTGGCAAGCAGGTCTATTGATACCATTTCCAAGAACATGTGTTCACTTCCTGACTGTGCCACATTTAATTAAGGTATGTACATTGTTTTTAAACATAATGCTATATACTTAATAGACTACAATATAGTGTAAACATAACTTTATATGGAGTGGGAAATGAAAAACATCGTATGACTCATTTTACTCACATTGGCTTTATTGTGGCAGTCTGCAGTACATTTGTAATATCTCCAAGGTGTGTTTGTCCTTTTCAAAGACACCAAGTTTGTGGAAATTGGTTTCAAAGCAATAGAAAACTGCTAATATACTGCAAAAACCAACAATACTTTTGTTTAAAAAACAAATTTGATGTATTCATTCCTGTATTGATCAGAACTATCTTCCAAATCTATTCTTGTCTGAATGAATGAATTATGCTAGTGTTTATAATCACCTGATAGGTTTGCTGTCCTGCAGTTTCCAGGCTCAGAGTGCCTGATTCAGTAGGTTTGGGGTAAGCGCAAGAATCCGCATGTCCCTCAAGTTTGTAGCTGTAGTGGTTTGGAGGACCATATTTGAGAACCATGGATCTATACTATTTTCCAATTTACATCTCCAAGACAAAAATATTATTATTTGTGTATTATGTGCTACGCTAGCTGTGGGAACATTTGATTGAAGAAAACTCTGTTCTTGCCCTTAAGGTTCATGTTTTATACCCCCTTGGGATTTATTGCAAATGCTATCATTTTAAGCCCTCCTTTTGATGAAGAGAACAGTTAAGCTTAAGATAATGTGACCATTCAGCAAGTTTTTTCAGAATTCACATATGTTACTTTATGCTTACAAGGAATGGGAAATGTCACAATAGGAGACTTCAAGGTGGTGGAAACAGAGAAAAGCAACAAAACAGGAGCGTTTACTAAGCCAGAATTAGGTGGGACACAATAAATATTTGAGACCCACTATTTCCTGATCCTAGTTTATAAGGCAATACTTGATGAAGCTATCTAGACTTGAATGCAATATCCCTCTTCACAAACAATAAAAAAACAAATTAAAGCTAGAAAAGTTTTATGACTCCTCTTTCCTCTCCTACAGACAGGCTAGTTCTTACATCTATAGATCCCTTTTACAACTAAAATAATCACTTGGAATTTGGCAAGTATCACCTGTTCAATTGTAGGAGTTTATAGTGACAATATCAGAACAAGAAAGGAATGAGAGTAAGTAGAGAAAACTCAAAGTATATACTTCATACAACAGAAAAAATATTCTTAAAGGAGTTAACTCACTTCTGGGTACTTACTCAAATATTCTTAAAGGAGTTAACCCACTTCTGGGTACTTACTCCCAAATTACAAACATTTTAAGAATTACATGCACCCCATGTTTAGTGGAACACTATCTATAGTAGCCAAGAACAACCGATCAGTAAATGGATAAAGAAGATATGGTAAATACACACAATGGAATACTACTCAACTAAACATAAAATGATGAAATCCTGCCATTTACAAAAACATGGATGGACCTAGAAAGAATTATGCTTAGTGAAATAAGTCAGACAGAAAAAGACAAACACCATATAATTTTAGCCATATGTAGTATACAGAAAAAACCAATACGAACTAAAAACATAGGAACTTTTGGATTATAAGACCAACTGGTGGTTACCAGAGGAAGAGGAAAAAGAAGTAGGTAAGCTGGGGGAAAGGAGACAATAGAATGGTGAAGGAGAGAGAAGACTTCTAGGCAGGAACTTAATGTAGTAGATACTAGTGCTGACTCTCACCAGTGAACACCTGAAACATAATGTTTCCATGTACTGTTACTTCAGTAAGGAAGAAAACCCTATTGTTTCCTTTATAAACAACAACAACAAAAATACTTAAATATATTTTCTATATAAAATATAAGGAGAATGCAACCATGTGGAATCATAATTTAAAAATAAAATTTAGGCTATTTATTATTTTGACTCTTTTTATACTTTTTCTTTTCCTAGAGAACACATGGCCAGCCTAGCATCTCACACGTCTCTAATGCTATCACCACTGTTTGTACATTAATACTGAGTGGGGTACCCAATGTAGAATTCAGAATATATGAAAATAATTTCAAGAAAACTAGTCAGGAAATATGGATCCTGGGCCCTGCTTGTGATGGTAATGATGCTTGTAAGTAGTTGATACTCAATTTTACTCACTTATTGGATGCAGGCTTTATGGTAAGTGCTTTATGCAAATTTTCTTCTAATCTCCTAGCAATATACACGAATAGGCTGAAGCTTAAAGATAACAACAGACCTACTTATGATCACAGCCAGGTTAATGAGGCAGGGTTAGGGTTAGGGTTAGGCAGGACTCATGCTGATGCCTGAAAATCTACACTGTCCTCATGGTCAATAGACCATCCAGCAAGTCACTTGAGTTGTCACAGGGGCTCTCATTTCACTTCCCCAAGGAAGGGCTGGATCTGGTTCTTTTTGGCTTTAGCTTTTTAAAAGACTTTATTTATTTATGCATTCAGAACTGGGGCACAGGTTAGAGGTGCAGGGGCAGTAGAAGATTCACCAGAGACAGAATGGGGAGCAGAACAGGCATATCTACTGAAATATACTGTTGGGGGGAGCAGCAGGCGGTTCAGGAGAGGTCTGCTGGGTCATGTGAGACACCTCCATGGCCAGGATCGAAAATCGCAGAGAGGACTGTGGCCAGCTTTGCAGTGCTGTGCTTTAACACGCTGTGCCACCAGGAAAGGGCCTTGGCTTTAACTTTTATCTACCCTTTGACCCATCTTTGGAAGCTCTGGTCTGCACTAGGAAGGTAGGGCATATGCCTCTTTCCTTAAGGTAGAAGTAATGGTCAGGATGCTGGCTGCCCATGGGATAGAGAAACAGACTGTCTGAAACTGGAATACTTTAGTCTCACTAGATCATATGCCAAAGCAAGCTGACAATACAGTCAGCAGAAGCAGAAAGGGAAGGTGGCTCCAACACCCACTCCTTGCAGTACTCTCCATGGATGGCAGAATTCTGCCACCTTATTAGATACCATTCCCACTGAGAGGTCAGTCTTCCACCCAGGTTATCAGGGGGGAGGGAGCTGCTGGCTGCAGGCAGTCAGCCAACCACCAGGTGATTATACCAGTGTGTTCTCCTGAGCAAGGTTCCCGGGGGACTTTGGCATGGAGTGCTTGCTGGTTCTGACATCTGGTTGCTTCTCCCTCTGCCCTTTGCCAAGGAGAGCAAAGGCCCAGAACCCCCTGGGGCTTTCAGATTGCTGTTTTCCTCTGGGAATCCCCTTTATCTGGAGCAAAGACTTCTCAGACAATAGAAGCAAATTCCCAACTGCTACATTTTGGAAATTTCCAAATTCCCCCTATTTATATTATGTTTGTTTTGGAAAACCCAGGCGATATATGGAAGTCTCCTGAAGGGTATTTTGAAAAGGCTGCAGAACTGAATCACAGTGAAAGTCAAACCGAAAGCATTTTTTTTTGGTTTAGGCTCTCTGCCAGACCTGAACAAACAAAACAGCAAAAAATAAACAAGAACAGCAAGTTAAAAAGCCCAGTCAGCAACCTCATTCAAACTTTACAACAGAGATTGGTGTGACTATCTCCAATCAACATCCCAAGTTTAACTTTAAGCTATTTACAGACTTAAGATCATGGTAGTGTTCACTTACTAGGAATTAAACAAAACCTTAAACTCTTTCATTAAAAGCTGAGTGGAACTTTGAGCAAAGGAGAGTCTTTTTATAGGAACACCTAATGATAGGACGGAAACCCTCATCATGAAAGCCTTTTTACTGAGAAACCTTAGGGTCCTCATTTAAAAAGAAAAAAGTTTCAGTGGCAATGGAATGAAATCTAATTTCTGTCCTAGACACTGTGTTAGATACTGGGATTAAAAAGTAACTACTACTCCCACAGATACCAGAACCCCCTAAATAGGACAGTCTGCTGAGGTAATCCAGCACTGGAATGGGTAAACATTGGTTAGTGTGATGGTGAACATAACCAGTTCATCAAATCCACAAATATTTATTGAGTGTTTACTACGTGCCGGGCACCAGGACAGGGGTACAGCAAGGCAAGATCAAGACAGATACAAGCCTGAGGTCAGAGATCCCACCATCTTGTGGGGAGACAACCCTCGAAATGATTACAGGAGAGTTCTTGGGCCGGGGCAGCCAGTGCTGCGGTAGACCAGAGGAGACTAGTCTATGCCTCATGGACCGCACAGATGGTGTTTACATGACAGGAGCTTGCTGTGCACATGGAGACAAGAGGAGACAACACAGCTGGGAAACCAGGAGGCCAGAGAGAGAACCTGGACACTGAAAACAGAAGGGAGGGGATGAGATAGCCGAGGCATACTTTATAGCTTAAAGGAACTCCAACTACATCCAATAAATTGCTTCAATTGTTTTCTCAGTATGTGCCAAATACAACTATCAGTCAGAACTTATGGTCATGCAGGTAGGGTTACATAATGAAGCAACATGCTAGCACCCAAAACTACACCCCCATTTCTGTTGACCTGTACAATGATTACAAATACTGAAAACTATTCAGAAGTTCCTTCTAGTGATTTTCTTAACCACCGTTGGGAAACACTGCCCCAGTAAATGAGGGTCTGAACATCGGAATGACTTAAGGAAAAGATCTCCTGTTCAGGTCTGTTGACCCAGCAGAAGCTATCCTTGAAATGTAATACAGGCAGCCTTCTAGCAAATGCATTATTTATGAGATCCTCTTAATATTACTGTAATACGTTATAAACAAACCTGGCTTTAGAGCAAATGTTCTCCAAGCAACTTGTTTCAAATATATGTTTTTCCCTTTCAGGATAAATTTGACTTCAATATTAAGCCAGAGGTCAGAAACCTAGAAATATCTCCTTTGAGGATGAAGCATAAGCTGAAGTTAGGAGAGTGGAATCCACCTACGTTAGATTTGGTCAAAAGACATTGGACATGGATCTCAGGAGGGTGGAGGAACAGCACTAACTGCCAGGGTGAAGCAGAGAAACCACGGTCTCCATGTGCAAAGGGGTTTATCAAAATCCACAAATTCTTCCAAATAGAAAAACCAGGTCCAGCATAATCCATTCTGCTTTCTCAGAAATCACCAAGAATAGCTAAGACATTAGGCTGCTGGGCAATGAGAGCAAAGGCAGCTGTGTGCCAGCATACATCCACTTTGGAAAAGCAGAAACCCAGTAGGCTTCCTCTAGGGAAGCTAAGGCATGTTGAAAGGTGGCCATTTCCTTCTATGTCTTGATCTCAGGGCACTGGGCTTTTGTGTGCTCTGGAAAGCAGAAAAATAGTCAACTGTTCACTTACTCTGACTCTCCCCAGGCTCCCTCCTCGCCACAACGAGTCTCTTTACGTCCAGTATCTGTGCAGTATGAGCGTTCTGGGACCACTGCCCCTCAGCAAAAGGCACACAGACTCTCCAGTGCTTTAGAGAGGATGCTCTCTTCTCTTGGTCCCTGCCCTTCTCCTCTCCCCCATTATTATATTAAAAAAAAAAATCACTCTCTCACACATAAACCCCACAAACACAAGGAAAATTCTTTTTAAACTTTCTTTCACTAATTCAGAAGTGATAGATACTAAGATGAGGATAGTTTTCCAAACTCTGTCTATTCGCTTTAAAGTTTCCATTTCTGGTATTTCAAATATGACAGAGGACATCAATGGAGCAATTTGATTTGACTATACAGAAATGAGAGGTACAGTGGAACAGACCCTGAAGCCAATGGGAAAATTTTAAAACTTGGGATGAAGTTAATCAAGCCTATACTACACTTAACATTCTCCTCTATTAAATAAAGGTCACTTCCTTCAAGATACTATTTTGAGCAAATAAGATTTCTGCAATTCTGCAAGACTGAAGTTAATTAAACAGCATAGCAAAATAGAAAACAGATGTCACAGAACGTTTTAAAAAGATTTTACTGACATTCAGACTGTTTTCTTAAACTCATTTGCAGTTGCTATCATTCCCTGTACTTTAAGTTCATGAGTTGCTGGAGTTGTTGGAACGGGGAGAATTTGTATCAATTCCATATAATTGGCAGCAAAAAGCTATTCAAAGGGAAGTGCAAATAGGGGGAGTTTTGCATCCTACTTTTTGCTATGCAAACCTGACTGGCTCTTTTGGCTTAAACTCTTGAACTCTTTTAAATGGATGTTTTCCATCTTTCACAAGAACTTTCTATACCATCAACTCTAATGCTGGTTTTTTATGGTCCATTCTGGTAGTCTTATATTTAATTTTCTAGAAAGGACCTGCCAAGTTGACTAAGAAGTTTATTATTTTCCAATTTCAGCTCAGAAAAAAAAAATGGTAAAATTTGGGAGGATGAAAATCAAGTGTCCAAAGTATAGACATCCACCACCAGATTTTTAGTGTTTTTTATATGATCTGCAGTATTTTCACTATCTTCTAAAAAGCAAAACTTAAAACAAGACGTAAGCTGAAGAAGGTTTACATTCTTTTATCCCCTAAGATTTATTTATTTATGCCCACAGAACTGGGGTACAGGCATGGTGAGAGGATTCACCAGAGACAGAGTGGGGAGCAGAACAGGTGGATTGACCAAGTACACTGCTGAGGGGAGCAGTGGGCAGGTCAGCAGAGGTCTGCTGAGCCATGTGGGTCAGCTTTCTGGCCGGGGATTGAACTTGCAAGGAGTGACTACAGCCAGCTTTTTATAGCACTTCTCTTAACCCGTTGCACCACCAGGGAGGGCCCAGTTTACATTCTTAAAAAGTGCATCCCCAAATGAGTAATTCTAAGAGCAATAGGTATACAGAATCTTGTTGCTATCAGTTTTCTTTTATAACTCATTTTTTAAAACATTTTAAACAATGTTTTCCTACGTTTGAGCCATTTGATGATTACGGACATATGTTCCAAGTAGCATTATAAAATTGGCAAATGCTTTTTATACCATAGGAAATAGCCATCTACTAGAAATAGCACCATTTTCCAAGTTCCCTCTGATGTGGTGTTTAAGAGGAAGCAGTGAATTACTACACTGTCTGTGGTCTGTGTAAGCAGCCCCACGCAACCTACAAATCAGGAGGTGCTTTAAAGTGAAGCAAGTGTCTGCTAAATCAGAGAAGAAATGACATAAATAAATGCTGCAAGCCAGAAATACTAGGGAATTGCCAGATTCCAATGAAAGCAGTAATAAAGCAGATCTGAAAAAAAAAATCATGCAGTAGGAGTCAGTTTGCCACTGTGTGATGGGGAGGCTGCTGCTTCTCTATTTATCAAAAATGGACCTTCCCCCCCTGCCTGGACCATTTTCCTTATGTCTGTTTTAAGGGAAGCTTTATAATTTAAAATTTTGTTCCATAAATATTATACTTGCTCCCATGTGCAACTTGTAATATGCTAGCTGTTACCTATATAAAATATGAATATAAATCATGTAAGTTAAAGAATTTGATTTCTTCATCAGAGTAGGTGTGAACATGAGGGTTGAGAGGGCCAATGAGGGAGAACTGAAGCAGACGGATCAGTCTGGAAGACCTGGAAAAGGGATGGCCAGGCGGACAGGGTGTGGGCGGACAGGGTGTGGGCGCAGAAATAGTACAATGGTAGCGAGAATACATGATGAAGAAACAAAATTGCAATTACCCAACTTCATGGACTCTACATGACACTTGCCCCACATAAGTCTCACGCATTTGCTTGGGTCTTCCATCCAGGTTCCCATAGTCATCCTGCATTCTTGAGGTCTTAACTCCCCAACCCCAGCAACACATACACACACACACAGACCTCCCATCATGTTATTGTTCAAAATGTGCATCTATTGAAAATGATACCTTTGTTATGGACAATGACACTTGAAGATAATTGGTTCCAAACCCTTACTAGATAACTAGTTTTCAGTTTCCCTTTTCTTCCAATCAGTTTTTGGTCACAAATTAATGAAAATTTCAAAGTGTAACAGCCTTCAACTTTGAGGAATAAAACAAAGGTACTGCAGTTGAAAAATGACAGAGTGAGTGGTCGGATTCTCTCCACACTTGGAATTCGCTGCTGCTTTGCCTCCAAGAGAACTTCACAGTCTAGGGAGCGTGTCGGGATGCAGGTGAAGCCCCAGTGCCGCTGGCCCACGAGCGATGCAAGTGTTGCAGCAATGGCTGCTGCCACTCAGAAAATCACACTGCCCTGGGTCTGTGCAGCGAGCCACTTAGCTACCAATCAGCCGTTCCCCTTGGAAGACTGAGCAAGACGGCTCAGTAATCCCTCTCCTCTGAACTGCTCTCAGTTTGTTGTGTGACTAACAGAATGTTGCGTAGACATAGGGGAAGCATCCTACTAATAGGTGCTGTATATGTGGAGATTGAAATGGTAGTGGATACAACCAGAATTTCATTAAGGAATGCAGGAAAGTTCAGGAAACAAAGCCATGTGCTTCTGTTTTACTGCACAGCACCTTGTTAGTAAAGAAAATGGTCTTGGAAAAAAACTGACATCTGCCATTTGTAGGATCCATTAAATAAAGTGAACATGCTGTACATAGAGACAATTTTTCCTAAACTCCTCGTTACTATCAAAGCCAACAATTCTCTTCTAATGTGCCTAAATCAGGCAAGTGTGTTTTCTGTAGTTTATCACTCTACAGATGTCTTCTCCATCTGGCACTCAAAAATGCTGTTCCATGCATATGATTTTTTTTTTAGCAGGCCCCAAGTATGTTTTGTATCAACAATCTGAGTCATCTCAGAGTTGTGGCCATCTTGTCAGAAGCCTCCCTGCCACGGTGTTGAGGGCTATTGGAAGCGCTAGAGCCCTTTTCATTTGGTAGGTCAGACTAAGCATTCTGAGGTGTTTAAAAGGGGACAACCAAAAGCTGGCATTCTGCTTTGCACGCATAGATCTTAGAGAGAAAATACAGAAAACACAGTTATCAGCTTCCATGTCCTGGCTGTGCTCTGAAAGGCACCTAACATTGTCTTCTGACAGAATGAAATTTGGGAGGAAAGCATTCATCTTCAGGCTTCCTTACTCCCACAGGCCAACACAGTCCTTTCTTCTCTCTACATATTTCACTTCGAGTGTTTCACCCTTGCCCTCACTGCTATGTCCTCCAGTGGTCTGCTTCTCCCTCCCTGTTTCTTCATCACAACTGTCAGCACATTTTTGACACTGAGGTCACAAGTCAGCAGAAGCATGAATTCAAAAGGCCAATCTTCAGGAATGATTGAAAACATGTGACAGATGATGTTTCACTGTTTGTTAGCTCCCTAACAACGGCCCTCCTGCTCCACCCAAATTCAATTCTGATTTTTTCAAGTAATGGGTGACGACTGGGGCCCTCTGCAAGTTCACCAATGGGTGATGACTGTCACAGCCAGTCATGGTGATTCCATTCCTTTCTGCCAGACACACTGTTCCATCCTTTCTTAGAATTACAGGAGGACCCCACGACACAGGTGTAAGTGAATGGCATCCATGGGGGCATCCTCCAAATCATCTTTTTCAGAATAAAATAAATAGAGCTTCTGGCTCTGCCTCATCCTTCTTATTCAGGAGACAAGTGAGAACTTGGTCTTTGGGGAACTGAACCGCTTCACAACCCAAAGACCCAGACACTCTAAACAAACCCTGATACCTCCAAGCTCTTGATATAGGCCAAAGTTGCTAATACATACATACCGAATGTGAGTGTGTGTGATGTTTGCCTAAGCAAGGCCATCCGGAAACACCAAGGTGAGTAATTAACAAGGCAAACATCCCATATTCCCTACATGCCATTCTTGAGAAAGAAACAGGAAACAAAATAAAGGTACTAAATAAAGTCAAATTAAAATGTAGCCAAGGGTGGACTTGCCACAGCAGACCTCATGCCACTGATAGCATATCATTAGAGAACTTCTGGGGCTTTCTCTGTTGCCTCCCTTTGGTAAAGTTTGAGTTAATCTATGGGATGTTAGTCAAATGTCCAGTAGGAGTAACTATCTTTTATATAGTAGTAAAAATAGTAACTGGCAAATGTGGGAGGATGAGAGGGGAAGAGTAAATAATGAAGCTCTTAATCCCTACTTTTCCAGAAACCATCAGCATAAAGACCCAGCAATTAATGTGCTCAGCAAAAACAAAAACCAAAACACACAAACCCTCAAGGGGATTCTCAGCAATGACCACTGGTTTTGGGTGCAATGAGGGAGTGTACTGCAAAGCAATAGTTCCCCAGGGAAATATGGGAGAAAAAAAAACCTGAAAGTAAAAGAAGTTTTAAAATACCAGTGGGAAGTGGGTTTCGTCCCCTGCTACCACCTCATCTCTTTCTGAGGTCCTGCTTCTGTCAGGACCACAAAATGGAAATGGGATGGTGAGAAGAGGGAGAGAAACTGGCCAGTTCGGATAATAATTTATTTCAATTAGTGCTGAGGTTCCTGTAAGAGCAAAGTGCCTGACATCTAAGTTCCTTCCCTCCTCCTCATGGCTTCCTGGGGATGGTGGGCAAGACTCTGGGGCAAGACTCTGGGGCCTGATGAATGAGGGCAAGGACCCTGGGACGCACCCAGGGATGATCTGTCTGTTCATGAGAAAGGTACTTGGGCATTTTGACCAATTTTTCTAACTCAGTGGGTATGCCCACTGGGTAGGAGCAAGGCTTGTTTAGGGGCAAGCAGAAGTAAGTATACACTGCAAGAGCTGTTGCACAGCTTACAGGCCCAAGCTTTGAGGGTCATGAAAAGGACTCAAACCCAGCTATGTACATAAAGGAAGGTGCTTCGGAACATTTCCATAATTACCCCGATATTACTACTATCACACCCCTGCCCAGTGTATCTCGTCTTTCAAATTTTGGTACTAAAAGTGACCATTTTCTTCAAATTTCACTTCTATAACTATTATAGTCCTTGAACCTGGTTTTGAAAAAATCTTTACAGTTGCTTATCCAAAATAAAGGCTAATGAAGAGTAAAGACAGAGTTGAAGTCATAGGAGAAAGTGGTTTCCCTGAGGTGAAAGGAGTTCAAAGCAGAAGTACATCCAAATTTAAAAAAAAGAAAACTGTCAGCTATGTCTAATCTCAAACTGCACCATCCCTTCACCTCTGGTGCCACCCCAAGTCCCTTCCAATGAGAACAACGTACGAGACCTGTCGATCCCGCACAAGATGCCACTGGGGAGGTGTGTGACCTGGCTGTCCAGTTCCGCTGGCTCTGGGTGAGAAAAAAGTACAGCTGGTTCCCTCTATCTACTGAACACAGATGGCTTTCTTAGCTAAAAAGGATATTAAAAGCCAGGACTTATGCCACTATTTAATAAGCAGATTTAAACAGTAAATTAGGACTGTTTTTACAGGTAAATAAGTTGCTGTAGTTAATGCTGATCTTCCTAATTAAGATATCAATTAGAACACTAGGTCCAATTTAGAAAAACATTTTTAGGCCTCATGATTTTTCTAAGCATAAAGTTGATCTTAGGTAATTTGAATTTGAGATCCTACAAACAGGTATAACACTGATGAAGAGAGTTCACTTCATTAGTAATGAAGACACACTAATATTGTATAATCAAAACAATCAAATTATACTTATATTGGTTCTTACTTTCCAACACATCTCAACAATGAAAAAAGAAATGCATTTGTTAAATGTTAACAAAATCCAGCTATTATTCAGCACTCCCCTATTTAAAAGGAAAACAGTTAAGTGGATTTATAGAATTTCAGGATTAGGAATGAAGATATTCTGCATTTTATATAACACCAAGGATTTTAAATCCAAATGTTGTACCATAAATTCTTATAGTCACTTGTGCTTGGGTTATACTGTGGATACACAATATCAATTTTCTTGTGAGTGTGAGGAACACCCCTGTTACTTGTTACCAATTATACCACCAAGAAGGGAACACTTAGCTACATGCTCATGTTCCAGTTAGGATATGTGTATGTGTGTGTGTGTGTGTGTGTGTGTGTGTGTGAACTCTAAAGGGAGCAAACATGAATTTTAAAGAATATACTATTGGATCATATAATATAAATCTATATCACATTTATTTTAATGCTTTGATGAGTTATGTTTTACATCAGTTCAACTTTCTTTGATTTTCCTTTGATAATCTTAGACTGAATGGAAATATTTTAAGAGAAGATTTGTACTTTGAGGTTGTGTCTTTTGGAACCATTCTTAAACCCTATGTTTTGTTGTTGTTGTTGTTGTTGTTTTAGTTTTGTGATGATAGTTCCTAGCCTTAAATAACATTTCCCTTACACACCACCTTATTCTGAACCTTCAACAATGGTCTAGGAATAAACAAGCACAGAAGAGAGATTGGTTTCCCCCAAGAAAAGGCTACTTGTCATTCAGATAGTTCTAGGCTGAGCCCAAACAATATATATTAAATTTCACCTGTATATAATGATTCAAGTCTTCTCTAGATCATCTCATTATTTACCATTTAGCACTGATTCTAAGTCAGTCAATTACATGAACAATAGGGAAGGGAAAGCGAAAGTGGGAGCTTCAAGAGAACTGGCAGAAAAGTGTCCAAAGTTCTTGTAAGCTCTGTACAACTGTCAGAGACTTGCATGTAAGTTCTAGGTTTATTTTGTCTACTGGGCTGACACAGGATGATATGCCAATACATCTGTCTAAAGACAGTTCAGCTGATTACTAAAATGCTGTGGGGTGAAGGCTTCAACATTTCAAAGCAGAAAGTGTGATATGTCAGAATGAATGTTCAGCCTGTAACATGAGTCACAAGAGGTTCCTTCTTCCTCCTTCCAGTGATCCAGGAACAGTGCTTTCTGCAGCATGGCACATCTAAGCTTGCACAAAAGAACTTGTCTAGCCTTGTTCTGTAGCCTGCCAGCAGCACAACCCCCTCTTGTGATATGCAACTTGTTAGAGTCCCTGGATGCAATTTCCACCTCTTCCTGGAGGGGCAGAACCGGTCTTTCCAGTGTCACAGTCCCTCTAGACACTGATCTCTGCATGTTACCACTGTCTGCAAGGGTCAGCTTTGCCTTCCCAAACTTTCCAGGAACTGTAGGATGAGATGAAAAAACAAAATAAAAAACTCCTAATTTATCTGTGATTTTCTGTAACTTTTTCCTCCCTCACAATCTTTTTAAGCAACTTTTCATCCATGCAGTCAAGTCACAAAGGATTGTTAACATTTTTTTTTTTTTTTAGTAACAGCAAAAATGATGCTACGTAATGCCACTTAAAACTTGTGGCACACTTTGTGTTTGCGAGTTTTCCTGCTGCGACCATAAGCCTTCGAAGTCAGTGCTCTCCTAATTCCCTTCTACTAGAGAGACTGAGACTAGGGTACAGGGCACTGAGAAGCTTTTCCAGGCCACCAGCTAGGCAGTGGTGAACACTGTTTCACCCTGCACAGCTTTCTTAGGCCAGAAAGTATTTGCCTTTAAAAACAAGCTCCAAAGTCACAAACTTGCATTTATGTAAACATGGTGGGTTGAATGGGTATGTATATTTTTTGTTCTTCCTTAAGCAGTAAAAACAATTAGAGGATAGGAGTGTCCTCAGTTCAGTTGAGTAAAAAGTCATTGATAAGTTGTTGCTGACTTACCAGAAAAGGACAGGGGAAACCCATGTCCCTACTGAAAGTGTGAAGCAAGCAAGGAGGAAGCTAATTTGAGCAAGGGAAAACTTGACCACTAGATTCTTTTGGAGTGGAGCAGAGGGGTGGGGCTGAATCCAAAACTGGCTGGGAGGCTGGAGGAGGGCGGATGAGCGCCTCAGTCCTCGCCCCCTGGCCTACCACTTTAGACAGGCGGCTTCTGGATGGAGATTAGAGCCAGGGTGACTTTACACTCAGAAACACCTAGCACTGAGGAGGGCAGGTTGTTTAAGGAGATGTAAGTAGGCTTTGGGAGAGGGGGGAGGATGTCCACTTCTTCTTCTAAATTAAGGCTGACATAATTGCTTCTATCTAAATAAATATTCAAGCTACTAATCTACCTTGTCAAGGCAGGGGTCTAGTGGCCAGCACAAGGTAGAGGCAGCTTATAACTGTGTATATATTTTTTTTATCATTTTCTATATATATATATATATATATATATATATATATATATCCCTTTTCACCTTTGAACAGTGTGCTGAAATGCATGCTAAATGAACAGCTTGTTTCCTCGAATAAGAAAGGTCAGTGTGATACTGGGAGGAAGTATGACCTGGTATTTCGATCTGCTAGACTGCTTATGACCAAGTGGAATGAAGTTGGTAAGAGGGATCTCATCTCAACTGAAATTATTTTATTCTAGATCACTTGGGGTGTACAATACAGATTAATATGGATTCTAGGGGAAAGAGATGGCATTGGGACTTTAATCTATCCTGAGACATCCACAAAGTTGAGGGTAATGCTTGGCTGCTTTTGAGAGGTCAAGTTTTAAGGAAATGGCTGTCTAGCTCAGGCTAGCTTCCCTCTTGGCCCCATCACAAGGACCTGGCCTTGGACATAGCCTCCCAAGGGCACCCCAACTGGTGGATGTCTTTGATCCCTCCTAGTGAGCACAGACCCCTGTCATCCACTTCATTCCATGCAAATCCAGATTTACATATCTGGGGCTGAGCTGGACCCAGGTTGATGACTATAGAGGTGCCTGTCTGCCTTTCCTTTACTTCAGAATACTCAGGTCTGACAGGACAGCAGAGAGAGGCAGCATCAGATCCAAAGCAGCACCAGGCAAACTGTAGAGTCAATTCTGGCTGGTGGCTCCCTTTGTCCTGACTAAAGGACCAACAATAGAGACAAAATTTTAATTATGCACCTACTTTCCATTCCACTTCCAACTTTAGCAGGAATTCTGTTTTATTTAGATTGCTTACTACTAGCACCATGAGTGCAAACGAGTTTCATTCCATAAAGACAGCTTTAGCGCTTTGTCATACTATAAAATAAGGAAATGTACATTTCTCTCTAGTTGATACCATGGTGAAAATGGGGACAATGGTTCTCAGCATATATCAACTTTTTGAGTAATAGATCTTTCAGGCGCCATCTATCTGAATCTACTAAGATTTTTTGAAATCTCTGCCAAACTGCGGTGAGAATTTAAAAAAAAATTCTTTATTGCACTTACTCTGCAGTAAGGCAGTTATTTAGTATCGGAAAGTTTGAATAATGACAAAACCAAATTGTTTTTGCTTTTTAAAGGGATAGTATTTAGAACAAACATGAAGTAAAGCTTACTCTAGAAAGCTCCCTCATGAGTGATCTTCTGGTATGTATACAATTGGTTTGTGAATATTTCACTTTTGATTCCTAGGACAGCCTTCAGAGAAAGTAACAGCAAAGAGGAGGAGGAAAGCACCAGACATGGAAACAGCGTCAGAGCAAGAATGTCATCTCCCTGGTTTTGTTTGGAGGTCCTAGCTACATACTCTATTTCAAGAACAAAGGGCATTTTCACTTTGCACTGCATTTATCTTGGGCCATGTTTTATGAGCTCCCCCCCCCACCCCGCTGCAAACATTACTACACATAATGATACATCCCCAAAACCAGATGGCAGATGAACTATTTCAACAAAGAAAACAAAGACAAGAAAATATTTGTGGTCTTTCCAGAAATCTTTCACAACCTTCTTATTTAATGGCAATTACTAGGAAAGCAGCACGTTGGAAACTACAGCCGAGGCATATAATTATCAGTATTTGACCTATTTATAAACTCCTCTGAGGAAAAAAATGCGAGAGAACTGTACCTACTCTTTTTGGTTCCTCACATATAGAGTGAAGTAAACATTTTGGATGGTTTGTTAATAACTCAATGACTCTGTCACCTCCTCAGCAGGAGGTCCACAGCTGGAGTCCCTCAAATGCTGCCTACCATGGATACAGACATCAGGATGTTAAAATAAGGAACAAGACCTAAAGAATGTTGTGAAATGCAGTGGGACACAGAGCAAGTCAACTTTGAGGCTTCTGAGTTGAGAAGGGGTAGGGAGCTCCAGCAAACATAATGGGGTGGTAGGGAAAGAAATGAATGTACAAATTTGCTAGAGTATACTGTTGAAGCATCATCAAAAACCTTTCCAATCAACGTATATCCTCACAATAGCCTTTACAGAGAAGTCACTATTCTAGCATGAGTTTTCAGGGCTAGAAGAGCGAGTCTGGGAGAGGAAAGCTGGAAGTTCTGATTGCAATTAAATTGCAGTTTTCTTTTGACTAGTGAAGCAAATGTATGCTCAAATTGACACCTTAACTTATCTAGCTGAGTCATTCCATGAAAATACACATGCTTTAATACATTAGCTTAGTATATGCCTTATTCTCAAAAACAAATGAAAGAAAATCTAACTCCTTGATACATGTAGGAAAGGTTTTTTTTTTTTAATTAGATATCAATTTTGGTGTTATCCACAAGGCTATGAAATTCCAATTTTAATCAAGTACAGAAACAATGTTTCATAAATTTGAGAAAGTGAACAATCAGCTTTCAGCCATGTAATAGACACCACATAAAATAAACCTCCATTACTAACTTTCTTATTATTAGGTGATGTGTTAGCATGAATGAAAAACTTACATTTACAATTTACAGAAAAAATAAATCAATGGTAGACAATTGGCAAATGATGTATTTCAGCCTGTAGTAGACAAATTCTCTAGCAGTAAAAGTTGCAGACAAGAACTGAAATTCAATAAATATGAATTGGAGATTGATTCATTGAGAATAATTGCTTTAAAATGTCCAAATGTAGGAAACATTATTCAATCAAAACCTGACTCAAGGTCTAACTTGGGTGGAGGGAGAGGGTACCACAAAATGGATGCTGGTACTCAGGTGTACCGGAAATAAACAGGGGGCTAACAAGGAAGAGTTACACCAGAAATGGCTGTGTCAGCTTCATCTCTGTTGTCCTTTATGACAGAATAGCCAGAGATCTCCAGGGTAACATTCTCATTCTCCCACTGCAGGCACAAACCTCTCCCCTACAACCCTCTCATGTTCTTTGACCCCAAAGTCCTTTTTCTGGGTTCCTGCCACTGTCGGTGGAGTCCTTGTTTCTAATCAGCATTCTCATTTGCTCAAACTTCTCACTGGAAATGCTTTGGTCTTAATTGAAATCTAGCTTCCCTTGATGGTGTTACTGAACACAGCGTGGTCTTCTCTGAGCACAGAGGGCTCTGGATGCTCTCAGCTTGCCAGCTCCTTGTAGAACACATTGCCAACTCAACATCTGCTTCTCTTTTGAAGTCCAAGTGCTCCACCTATAATCACTCTTCCCTGTTATCACCCACAACCTTGGCCATTTCCTCACTTTTCTCAGTGACTTGACTATTTAGCATCAGGTTTCCTGCCATCACCTGTGGCTATCACCCAAGTTAATATTCCTTCTAACATCTTGACAATGCGGTTCCTTGACCACTTCCTCTACTCTGGTGACCTTAACTCCCACTTCAACTATACACTCAAACAGACATATCCTAAATTCCTTTATTACTTGAAAGTACCTTCTTTCCTGAGAGTTACTACTTTCAGAGACCTCTCTTTGAGTACAATTGTTCACTTTCCATATTTTCCTATCTGACACTGTTGGTGCGAATCATTTTCTTATTGCGTATGATTCATTTTTTTGAGCTGTTCCATTTTCTCAAGTCCTAGTCTGTTCTCCTCTTGAACCCTGACCTGGCTCAGAACCCTGATCTGCTTTCCTTTCTCACCCTACATAATAACTGGATGATTTCTATAATACTTTTCAAGAATCACCAAATTAAACATAGCAGCCCCATCACACCAGTATCACACCAGTACCACCAGCTATCCACTTCTTTGTACTGTCTTCAGAGTGCTGAATATGACTGAAAGACAGTCATAAAACAGTGCTGAATGATCTGAGTTCTCACTCTCTCATTTCAAATGGGTTCCAGGAAATAAAAGCTTTTCTGAGGGAAAAAAATTTTTTTTAAATATTTACTTATGCATATAGAACTGTGGTACAGGCCAGAGGTACAGGGGCGGTAAGAGGATTTACCAAAGACAGAGTGGGGAGCAGAACAGGCAGATTGACGCAGTACACTGCTGAGGGGAGCAGCAGGCAAGACAGGAGAGGTCTGCTGTGCCATGTGGGTCAGCGCCCTGGCTGGGGATGGAACTCGTGAAGTGGCTGCTACTAGCTTCATAGTGTTGTGCTTTAACCCACTGAGCCACCAGGGAGAATCTAAGGGAAAAGTTTTTTATTGTATTTTCTGTTTCAATGTTGGTTCTTAAAATATTTACCTTATTTTTGGCTTTGAAATGAAACATTATTTTTACTTTTAATCTTAAAAGCCTAAAATGTAAAATTTCAGGAAAAGGAGTTTTGGTTGCAGGGGTGATGTTGGTGTTAGAGGAGAGTGTTTGTGGAAGAATAAAGTCATGCTGGAGTCCAGGACATTTTGGGGAGAAGCTTTTTAGGAAGACTCCCAGATGGAATCCTGATTGTTACTGGCTTCCAGGAAGAAAGAAGTGATAGGAGCATTCAGTACCAGAAAACTCTGTTCCCAACTGTGCTCAAAATTGAGCTTGGTTACTGTTATACATCATAGGTGTATAAGTCAGAATAAAACAAATGGAGGTTGAATGGAGGAGAGGGGATAAGAGAGACTGGATTGGAAGAACTTTTAAAAATACTTTGTGGGCCCTCCCTGGTGGTGCCACAGGTTAGGACACAGCACTGCAAGCTAGCCAGCTGCTCCAGTGCAAGTTCAATCCCCAGCCTTGGAGGTGACCCACCTGGCGCAGCAGACCTCTCCTGTCTCGCACGCTGCTCCCCTCAGCAGTGCACTTCATCAGCCTGCCTCTTCTGCTCCCCACTGAGTCTCTGGTGAATCCTTTCAAGGCCCCTGCACCCCAGTTCTATATAGATAAATAAATCTTAAAAATAAAAGTACTTTGTAATTATAGAAGTTACAAGCATTGTTGAGAAGTTGGAAAATCAGGATTAATTAATGACAAAATATAATCTATTCAAGAATCCACCACTAAAAAACCATTAGTAACATTTTGGTCTATTTCTAATATATTTTAGTTGGTTAAAGAGTTTTATACTGTCATAAATCAACATTAAATTGCTTATAATATTTTCATTCTAGTACTTTTTTGATATCAATATATTGCTACTACTCTGACACTAGATTCTCAGTATTACCCCTGGGCATATTCTTCATATATGGCTCCATCTTTCTGTGTTGAAGACTATCCCTCCTTAAAAATAAAAGGTCCCTGCTTAGCAGGAACTACTTTGTTCAATTTTATTATATACCCACCAAAAGAGCTCTCATACACATTTAGGCCAGATGAGACAGGAAGAAAGCACCAGCTTGTACTTTCATGGAAAATATCTGATATTTGGGTTGTACATATGGCATTTCTTATGAATGGCTGAGCACCACTTACAGTGTTTATAAGGTATCTACGGGTATTTCCAAATATATTTTAGACACCAAATAAGACTAACCATAACAATAATGTTTCAACTTTCTTCTGGAAATGTAATTAAAATATTGCATTCATCATAGTAAAGCAAAGTACTATTATCCTATTATCTAAGAGCATGACACTGTGTCAGAGTCAATATTTACATGAAAAATTCACAAGGAAGAATACGTCAAAATGTTATTCTCCCCATTAAAAGTTTCATACTTCAGGAAGTTCCTTGATTGGGCTTTCCATTTTAGGGAGGGATTGTTTCCAAGGTGATCCAACATCAACACTGTTCATGCAAAATTACCATCCTGTTGTTTTGAGGAAGAGCCCATATTTATTAGAGTTATGACCAGGATGAACTTATGTTCTTTATGGTTCATTCTCCAATGCGTTTGGTGAGTGTGATGTGAGATGTTACAGTAATTGAAAAACTTTACTCTAGCCTATGCTTTTTTCTCTAATAATAAACTTTGAACCCATAGTTCTCAATATTTCTACATTGCTTTGTTACTTGACTATACTCAGCAGATAAGGAAAACCATTTTGCCAGAAATGGGAGTTGGTGCCTATTAAATTTCAGAATCAAAAGCAGAATGGGTTATCTCACAAACATTAAATTGGGAAAACAAGGTATTTGGATTGCATGGACACTGATTTGGGAATCAGTAATTTCTCTACAACACGTAAATAATGTTAGGAGGTGAACAGGATTTTGTGTGTTTGCTCTTGCCAATGTTACAGATAAACGGAGTATAGATTATTTAAAGATAAGATTACTCTCTGCGTCATCTTTGTATCCTCTGTACCTAGCATTATCCAGCATACTGCAGATGCTCAATTAATGTGAGGGAATAAAAGGTATGCTAGATTTTTAAATACCGTTTTTAAAGTTAAAGAAATGTTTCACAATTGCTTAAAGGTATGGTATTTATCTCTTTAACCTTTGTTACTCACTTTGCCCTAAATTGTTTCTATTTATAGTATCTTTGCATGTGTTTGCGCACTTTGCACACACATTTAAAATCTACCAGGTAAGGCTCATACTAGAAGCTAAGAAACCATTTGTAGCCTAATGTTAAACAGTGATTTAATGAGATCTTGACCCCTACAGATTAAAGGTTAAAGGATGGAAAAATGTTAAACTTTCTAAGTTATACTGACCAAGCCACACATTTGAGATCAAGCAGCAGTCCAACATAAACAGGATGGGAAGGGAGTAGCACCGACGTGCTTAGCCCTTCATCAGAAATCTGGCTTCTGAGGGAGTGTTAACATGTCAAGTACACACACCTTGAAATAGCACTTTGTACTGTGGCCAAATGTCACTGCAAATGAATTAGAGAATGCAAATGTCTTTCTAGACCTTCCAACAGTCTGATTTTCTCCCAAATGCTTTACAATGAGATGGTAATTAAATAAGAACATAGAAGTGAGGAAGGAGTCGAAATACTTCCCAAATTAAATAGCTTAATTTCCATCCCCTAAGGTTTGTATTTAATTCTTCATTATTCATTCAGTTTATAAGATAAATGATCAGCTGAAAGAGACCCTTCTCACATTTAGAGAAAGACCTTCTCTTCTTCTTTGCCTGCTTCATTCAGAAATGAATTCTGATTCATTCAGAAATGGTTTTGAACATTTACTTTATGTCAGGCACTGATCTAGGTCCTAGAGAAAGAGAGTGAGGTTCCTACTCTCCAAAAGCTCTTCTTGTATTAGTGAAAAAAGCTATACACAAACCAATAAACAGGTATGCCACTGGATATAATTACATGCCATATAGTCATGAAAGGGGATGATTTATTTGAGAATGGCCAGAGGCTGCTTTAGACTGGATGGTTAGGGAAGGTGGGAACACTAAGCTGATTTGAAAAGACAAGAAGGAGCCAGTCATTAGTAGCAGAACATTCCAGGGAGTGAGTAGAACATTCCAGGCAAGGAACAGCTTGTGCTTAAATTTGTGTCTAGGAGTGTGGAGGAAATCAAAGGAACTTCCAAGGATAGAAAGCCTGGCACAACTGAGTCGCTGATAAGAATGACATGGGCAGCTATTGCCTTCTCTTCTGTCTCTAAAGCTCATCATCTCTCACTCCTATAAGCAGTGCAGGGACAGTGCCTTGATTTTACACAAAGCAATTACACCAAATTTACACAAAATTATTGCTTATTTGTGCAGTCGTATCTTCATCTGCCAGTCCAGTCTGGCCAGAGGTGACGGAAAAAAATTGCTAAGGTAAGACTGGGCTGATAGAACCCACCCGGGTCTTGAGACAAGAAGAGTAGGAACAATTGCAGGGAAGGATGGGAGTGAGAGAAAGAAGAGAATTCAAGTAAAATGCTGTTATTTGAAGAAACCTGGTTTAGTCTGATTCATTTCACATTTTTAAGACAGGGAATTCTACTGCTTTGATTTAGCAGATGGGAGGGAGAAGAGAAAACAGGAAGAACAGGAGAAAGGTGATTAAATTCATATGTAAACTCTGAAACATTTCATTATCAGTTTCCCCCAAAGTATGGACTTTTATGGCTATGTGCTGTTTATTTCTGGCACTGCAGCAACGAGTCAGTAGAACTTTCCCTGCTGTTCTGTCCTGTTTCCTGGTACATGAACTTGCTCACTCCTCAGTAATCTAACTTTTGATTTTTCCCTTTGCTTCTTGCATGGGTATCTGTTCTATCTGCCTCCCACAAGACAAAGGAAGAATATAAACAGAGCAGAAATAAATGGGGCTTGAAAGTAGCTCATTATTTATGTATTGTTTGGCCTAACTTAGGAGAGGAGCTCAGTGGGAAATCAGGATTGTGCTTCTCTGTTTTGCACATCACCACTAAAGCCGGTGTTCACGGGTTTCTTCAGGGTTATTCCTAGGGGCCCCATGCGTAACCATCCCTTTGAAGGACTGTGTTTTGTCAAGAATAAGCAGAAGCAGGACTCTGTTTCTTACTAACACATGGAGCCCTATATTTAGAACCTGCTGGCATTATTTGCAGAATGGGCGGCAACAGACTGATTTGGTGCCCTTGGAACAAGGAAACTAATATGAGTTCGTAAGTTAGGGTGTTTACTCCTTTCTCTTTATCTCCGATGAGATAAACTACTTAAACACCACTCTGCTGTGTCTTTTCTTTGTACCATGATAAGAAACCGTGAGTGTGAGATACCAAGTAACAGAAATTACCTCAGGTGTGAGTTTTCCTGTTTAATGTGCTGGGACACTTCTGCAACAGTGAGGGATGCCAGTGGGCAATGGCGCAAAGCACCAGTGCTTACTGAATGGCCTCATTTAATCACATTGAACTTAAACTTGAGGGTGAGTATCTAAGATTAAGACCCTGGGAGATGCACAAGCTAAAGTGGATGGATGGCTCCTGGATGCTGAGCCAGGGGACCCCTAGGGACAGCCCGGTGTGTTTGCAAGAGCACTGTGGGGGATTTCTACAGAGGATGGAGGCAGGGTTTGATCAAGAAAAAATACATGACGTTTCTACCTTTTCATTTTAGTCTTGGTTTTTTTTTTCTTCCTGTGAACACTGTGCAGCTATTTGAGAAAAAAAATGTAGTTTTTTTTAATGATGAACTTTCTTTTCAAGAATATGCTGAATCAAACATTATTTTTAGATTAATTTAGTACAAGAGTAAATATTTTAATTCCTCTTGCTTGCCTCTCCCAATTGTTTGTTTTTTTTTATTACAAATATTTCAGATGAATAAAATGCCATATGCCAAAAATACAAGTCTCTCTTTTTATGAATGGGGGGAAAAAATCCCAAGGTGATGATGCGTATTAGAAAAGTCCATAGTTTTTCATTACCAACCACAGGAAGCAAAGCCTCATTTTTCCCTAACGTATGAAAAGAAATAAACAGATGTGTGAAAGAATCTTCCTGGGCAGTTACCTGTACTCATTGATTATCAACAACAGATGTCATGCTAATTTATTTGCAGGTTCCATTCAATAGCCTTCCTCTATCAAATCATGCATCTTTTAAAACACAAGCAAAACTTGTATGAACTGATCATGAAGATAAATGAAAAGACCACACCAGTCATCTTGGTCTCACCTCAAGAGATTAGGCTGGAGAAGACAAAGCAGAGAGTATTAACGTCTGCTTTAATTATGCTGTAGTTTGATTTGTCACATCAAGCATGTAATTATTTTGTAATTGAATCAGCCACTATGGAGGAAAGTATGGAGGTGCCGCAGAAAGTTAAAGAATTACCATATGATCCAGCAAGTCCTCTTCTAGGTATTTGTATGAATGAATGAAAAAACTAATGCAAAAATGTATCTAAAACTGAAGTTCACTGCAGCAATATTTACAAGAGCCAAGATACAAATAAGTATCCAGTGATAGGGGCGGACGAGAACCTCTTTATATGGATGTTAAACACCAAAGTCCATTTTCTTGCGTCTTATTTAATGCTGAAAGGCTGACTAATAAGCAAATAATGAAGTCACCCTGCAGGCTCTGACTTCAGCTACTCCTCTTAATGGCAACAGGTTTTCTCTGTCTGCCTTTTGTGGACATGCTCCCTGGGGCCTCCAGCAAATACAACAACATCACTGCAAAGTGAAGCTAAAAGCTGAAGAGCTGTTGAAACTGCTGAGATAAGAGGGGCTGTAAAAGCCTGTTAACAGCTCCTCATGTTTGCCCTCCTGTGATTTATAGCCAATTTATGACAGCCATTAATGGGAGATACCCTCCACTTATCCCAGAGACCAGTCAAGTCCTAGTTATTAAACACACTACCTTTTCTTCCCCAGAACAGCAGGTCCTTGTTTCAGTAAAAGCACTGCAAATACATATTCAAAAATGCAGATAAAAGCAGTCAGCAGCGGCAATTAATTTTATGGACCGGGGCTCAAGATCAATCCTTTTTAAGACTCTCACTCTTGAACGCATGTCACCTGTTCAGTCTCAATGGCGCTGGAGTAGAGGCATGAAAAGTACAACTAGCACCTTCCCTACCCCATCAGGTTCTTGAATCACAGTGATGAGAAAAATAAAAAAAACCCAGGCGGATGCAGACAGAAGCATTACTGAGACCCGACTTCCTTACACGCCATTTCACTTAAAGTCACAGTTTCCCAAATCCTCTCATTGATGGTAAGTAAGGAGTCACTGCACTGTCTACAAAGCCTGTGACCCTCTAGGCTAAGAGTGGGCTGGGATGGAGCATAACACTGCACACAGGGTCCTACCAAGACACTTTCGAAACCACAACACAAGGTGGTCCAGAAGTTACTTTTACACCATTAGTCCGCCATTTGCTAATCCAAGACCTTTATGTGGCTGATTTGTTATTTGATTAGTCTAATAACGTCTGAAACCACTCAATAAACACTAAAGTGATGTACAAATGTCAGTTTTGAACTCTAATTTGAACAGTTATCTATTGCAACATTTCTAACAAAGACATTGATAACAGAGAGAGGAGACGAGGCTGTTTATTACCAGGGAAAAAAAGAAACTCCTACTCTTCTTATCCTCCTTTCCAGATCAAAAAGCATCAGACATCATGGGAAATTATAAGAGGCTTTCTCAGATTCTGACAGACTCATTCTCATGGAAATGTGACCTTGTTGAGAAAGTATACATTTTTATACGATTCTGACATTTCCACCGACCTCTATCAGGGCAGTAATTCAAGATTTGTTATGGTGTGATAGAACCTTTTGAGTTAATTAATTTCTGCCTCTCTCTGACATTGTAATGGCTCCATTCATAACAACTCTCTGCTGTATGGTGCCAACGGAAACAGCTCATGGAAGGTTTATCATCCTAAAAAAATAATGGAAATCAAATATGAAGGTGGAATTCATGAACGATGCAGTTCCAAGAACTCCAAAGCCAAGTCACTGGCGTTGTGAGGAGCACTCTTCTTCCTGACCAGCCTGCCTATCTCAGTTTCACCCCCGAAATTCACAGCTGAATTTCCATCCTCAGCTTTCAGTCTTGTCTGACTTGGATTTCCATACCGAATCTTAATTTTTAAACATTTGGAAGTGCTTTTAACCGACAGCTCAAAGCAGGCCTTGCTCCCACCCCCTCCGGCAGACAGCCGCATCCTCGCAATACACCACAAAGCCACACCATGAATTGACATTTTCACAGTAGAAACCAGTTAAAGCTTTTAGCAAAGGGCATTGGAACCAAGCTTCTCATTTACCTTCTATAGTTTTAAACATCTGCTGTAATTTTCAGTGACCCCACTCAATGGCAAGGTCCCATCAGCCAGGGACAACTTGCCACGTACTTGAGCCCAGGCAAAAAGTTCTCCCTGCTCAGAGAGGCAACTTAACAGGGGTATGGAAAGTATTATAAAACCATGCAGAAATACTCACAGTTTGGGTTTGGCAAGCAGAGGTGGCGGCTCCTTAGTGGGTGAGAGCAGGACAGCTGGAGCAGGAAGAGATTTATTAGTGTTAGCTTTGCCGTTAATCAGTCCATTTACTCCATGGCTGGGATGGACGCCGTTGGCTTCCCTCTCAGCAGAACTGAACTGCATTTGAAGGGCTGCCCTGCTCAGTCCTAACTCAGGGCTGTTCACCTGCTGGATCTCAGCTGGTTTCTTTGATGCCAACTCAAAGGAGCTTGTTTCCAAGAGTGGAGGGGGAGGAGGCAAGTTTTGGAAGAGATCGTTGTTGGCGTCTCCCACTGAGTCATAGCTACAGTTTTCAGTGTTGGCTAAGGAAAAAGAAGAGGAGGAGAGAGTAATAAGATGCCACAGCTATTTTCATATTGTCCCGGAGCATCTGAGCTTCCCCTGTGCTCTGTTAAGATGTTAAAGAAGAGATGATTGTACTATCTCAGCGATGTGGCAGCTAAGTCACTTTGGAGGACTGGATCCTTCCACGCTTGTTTTCAGTGGCTGCCACTGCTTCATTTCCTGAAGTGCCCACATGTGGGGAAACCACCACCAATTCATTAACAAATTCCAAACAAAAGTTAAAGATAGAAGTTGGGGATTGGGGGGAGGGGAACCCAACACAAATAAGACCAACTAATAGTGCTTTGTCCCCTCTCAGTTTAACCTGTGGGTCAAACTCCATCCCATTTGTTCTCCACTGACATTAGCTCAAGCTATAAATGTTGTCTGTGGTAGGCCATGGACATTCATCCTTTTAAAGTTAAGTAAACAAAGCTCAGTGGGGCGTAGGGGATGTACTCAAAAATGCTCACTGAGGTACACTGGAAGCCCCAAAGTATTTGATTGTGTTTGGCCTATAGCAGATTTATCCCAGATTAAAATGGAAAATACTGCATGCCAGTTTATGCCACACTGACTTTGAAAGTCCAGAGTTTGGCCCAGACTGCTGGAGCCATTTGGTGTGGCCATTTTCAAGCCAACTCAGACTCCAAACACTGGGATCCCTTCTGCTCTGTGGCTCTAATCAAGCTTCTGGAGTTTCCTTTTCATCGTAAAGGACCATTTGTCTCAACAATTTCCCCAGGAAGGTCAACTTTTCATTTCTGAAGATGCAAAAAGCATTTCCAGTTCCCACTGCACCTCCCTCAGCTGTGTTGCTTGTGCCTCTGCTGCCACCTAGCACCACTTCCTGACTCTAGGGAAGGAATCCCAGGGATCCCCCTCCCCTCGCCTAGCTGAGGCAGCCCACACCCCATGTACGGACACCTGCTGTGTGTGCTGTGTGCCAGAGAGATATTTTTAAAATTCCATAAAAGAAGTCACAGAGGTGAGGCTATACAAATAAAATCAAAGCCAGTCAGAATGTCTGTGGGTGTCCTGGCAGTGGGGTGGGATGGTAGCTCAGCTGGCACAGCGCGAACCCATATCCCAGAATCACATGCAAAGCTGTAAATCAACACTACCTCAACAAAAGAATACAAAAAAAAAAAAAAACAACAACAACAACAACAAAAAAAACCCAGTCAGTAATCGCAGACAATAGTCAATGAAAGTTAAAATAAAGGAAATAACTGTTCTGTTGCATTCCTGAGAGGTTTTGAGTAAAAAGAAAAAAAAAATCCAATGGTTTTGAATATTTGGTTGTAATAATATATTGCTTTAGTTTCTAAGAATTATAATCTACCACCAATGAAATCTGATCTCTAAGATCTTTACAGTTCTTCTGAGTCATAGTGGGTTTACCTTGCGTGACTTTTTCCATAACGGGTACAACAATGTCCAGCTCTCTGGACATTGTCCAGTTCTCTGCAGAGGCCTGCTGCGGCCCTGCTGAAATTAAGGGTCCTGATTCAGAGGTAGTTTCTACGTGAGCCTGATTCTGGGTTCACAGGAAGATGTTAGGACACCAGTTCCCAAGTTTCCAAGAGCGAGACTGTGTGATTGACAAACCAACACCTTGCCTGTGTGTTCAGATGCCAGTGCTATACATCATCTTTTGGACTTTTGTCACTACTTCCACGCCCCCTTTCTCCAAAGTCTTAGGCTTCCTGATGAAACGCTGTCTGGCTGACTCCTGGAGCAGCAGCGAGCATTCCTAAGGGCTGAGCTCTCCTCCTGGGACCTTGTGGTGAACCACACTAAGTAGCGGGGAACAGAATCCAGTCCACTTCTCACTCCTCACATACCTGATGTGACAAGCAGCTGGGCGGTACTGGTTACAGATCCATAATCATTTCTTGCCGAGCATGTAAAGATCCCCGCATCTTCAGGAAAAGTCTCTGCGATCACCAGGGTACAGATCTCCTCTAGAAGTGAATAGAATTCATCATATTGAAACCACAGCCACTTTGAAGAAGTCAAACTCTGCCTTTCTAAAACAAATAGGCAATGATTATCTTTACAAAAGTGTTCACAATACAATTGCCTCTTTATATTTAATTTAACTGCGCTCTCTAGAGATCTTTGGAGTCAGACCCTTTGAGACTTCAGGCAAGATCACTCTTGATCAGTTGGTTTCCTCATCTGATTCTGGGTTCACAGGATCAGCTCCCAAGTTAGGAAACCAGCTCCCAAGTTTCCAAGACCAAGACTGTGTGATTGATAAACCAACTCCTTGCCTGTGTGTTCAGGTACCAGTGCTATACATCATCTTTCGGACTTTTGTCACTACTTCCAAAAATACCCAGTGGTGTATCTGTGAAGATACAACAAGACGCTTGCCAAATGTGTACCATGGCCCTGGCACGTCACACATGCTCAGTGGACATCAGCTCCACTCTCTCCAGCCTAATTTACTTGTATGTTGAAGTTCTTTCAACTACAATGGAGGTGCCTCTTATTTTCGCTCAAGTGAAAAGCAAGTAGTAGGGGAAATCAACTTCTCTGAACTGCTGACAATGGGGTTAAGAATCGAATAGATAAATGTTTGACTTGCAGACAATTATTCTGGAAGCATTGTTACAGTGTGATTGTGTTATATAGTACTTTAAAAGTTCAGATCTAGAATCTGCTGAAAGAGCCAAAATAAGGTCCTGGGGCTACGTATCCTGCTACTTGTGACTTTGATTAACTTCTGTGAACCTCAACATCCCTATCTGTAAAATGGAGACAATGACAGAATCTACCTGACAGAGTTTCCATTAGTCCCAACTTATAAAAATAAGCACCACAGGGGTTAGGATGAAGATGAAATGACAACAGCTTAACAGCCAGGCCGCTCGTACTAGGCTCTAGGTATTATTAATAGCACTTACCCTACATCACTGCAGATTTAATCCTCTCAACCTTACAAGTTATGTTTATTATGTTTATTATCATTAGCCTATCTTCTAAGAGGAAACGGAAGCACAGGAACACTAATTGATTTGTCCAAGGTCACATAGCAAGTAAGTGGTAAGATGAGAATTGAAACCAAACTAAGTTCTAGATTCCACACTCCAAACCACCACTTATTTTTGTGCTGAGATACAGAGTGAGCTCGGGACGCTGCCTGGCACCTAGAAGATGCTGTAGCCATGAGTGTCAGCAATTCCTTTAGAGAGATGTTCTCTGGAGGGACTAACTCTGTTGTACCAGAGGAATACAGATGATTACATGAACAAATATTAAGAAATGTGATCTATTTCTGATTCCCACAAAGAGACTCCACTGGATGTCACATATTATGTGGGTATCGTAAGACCCCCACCCTGTAGATGTTTAGCAAGTGTGGTTGCCTTGACTTCCCTGTCCGCATCAGACCCCTTTGTAATGTGACCCTGCAGCTTCCTCCAGCTGGCAGAATTTATTTCCCCAACCCTAGAATCTGGGTTGGCCTTGCAAGTTAGCTTAACCTAGAATGCACTAGAACTGAAGTAGATGGTCAATTTAAAGGCCTATAATAGATAAAAAGGTTTTAATTGTAAGGTAGCATTTGTATCCACAGTTATATTTTTTTTAAATAAGTATTTAACCATAAGACATGTTTTTGCAACTAACTTGCTTATTTTCACTACTGATGGCTGAACTGACTACAATCTTTAATAACAGTTACAAAATTGAGGTTAGACTTCATTATCTTTGTATGCACAGCGATACGATACTAAGTTTTCTATACTAAGTTTTCTATGTCCTCTTAAAAATATTTAAGTACAGATACTACAAGTTTCTAGAAGCTAATAATGGGAGGAGATTCCAGATTTTGCCTCAAGTATCTTTTGCTTGTAACCTTCCATTAATAAATCCTTCAGCTAATCTGCTGTCTTCCCCTTGTTGCAGTTAGGAACAGTTTATTCTTGCTATTCTTCAAGAAAGATGGAAAATATTTGAGCAATTTCTTAACATTGATGGTACCTATCATAAACATTCTCACTTTAGTGTCAATCTGTGCAAAAGATTCCTATCTCAAGACACATTGTGGGAACTAGGAAAACACCATAAATACACGACATAACTATGAAACATAATGTGTATAAGTAATTTTGATATCTTTAACAATGTGCTCTCCATTTAAAAAGATGAAGAGAAAATAAAAGACTAGAGAATGGGCAAGATTCTGTAATGCTCTAACTTAATATTTATCCTACATTTATTCTCCTTATACACTCAAGGATGTAGTTATACATATCGTTTAAATTTGTACATTTCACTTAGCTCTGCATTAGGACTGGGATGTTTTCAGGGTAATTTATAAGACTGGGTATAATTTCTTGAATCTTTTAGGATAGTGTTTCCCAGATGTGTTAGATAGTTCAGTAGCACCTGGAACTCTTGTTAACCATGTTGGTAATCTAGTCCTATCAGAGATTCTGATGCAACAGACTTGGGTTGGGCTAAAGATTTTTCTAAAAATAAATATCTAGACCAGATTTATCTTTAGGAAGATATAGGAAACTTCATCCTGAAAACTAATTTCAAATACTCTTGATTGGAACCCATAGAAGGTAATGTTTTATGTCCAACTCAGTTATAGAGATATATACGCAAACATATATTAAAGTTGATACTGATATGTTGCCTGATGAAACAAATGTATTGATAAACCAGTCATACAGCATTACTGATACATGAAAGTACATAACTATTGTTTAAATAAAACGTTCACTAAATCGAAGGAAAACAAGAGAATAACAGAGCACTATGTATTCTCTTGGGTTGTGGTTTTTGTTTTTGCTTTTCGACAGTAATAAACACAATTTGGCTTCCCAGTTGAAGAGGGAGATAGAAATCATGGAGATAATTCAAGTTGGAATTTCAGATATGATTAATCACTTGCAAAGTTGAGAAGTGTCTGGAAAGGTACAGGGGTTGGGGCTTTTTTAAAATGAATACATGTGGTTATAGAATGAGTTAAAGGGTACTTAGCCAGAGAAGGGTAAATGAAACTTAGAACATTAAATGCTATAAGGAAGTTTAGAGCCACCACCCCAAATCTCTCATTTCTTAGGTGAGGTCCATAGTGATTCTCTCAAGGCCACAGCTGATGAAATTTAAAGCTAAAATGCTGAAAATATACATCATGCCTCCCACCAACACATTTTTGTCCCCTCAAAACACAGAGCTTCTCTAGGTGTCCTGTGTTTGTTTCTAGTTCAATACACTAAGAAGCCAAAATGAAATAATTTAAGATTTTCCAGATTCTGAAGAGTCTCATTACTCAAATAATTCACTAGAAATTCATTTGCACAGGGAGATGGATTTCGTGTCCCCTAGGTGTCCTCTGTGAACAGGACACACTGGCACAGGACATGAGACCAGTCAAACAGCCACTATAATACGGTCATGTTGATATCAGAAGGAACAGTCTAACTTGTGGGGCCACAAGCTGCCCTCTGAGAGACGGGTTTTCGGCAGATGGAGGTCACTTTGTTCCCTCTTAGCAGATGCTGCTGGGAGCTGTGAGGTCTTCCCAGGTTGCAGCAGCCCCTTGCTGCTTCCTGCCCAGAGCAACACTGCCTCCATCTTTGCACCGCCTCCGTAGGGTGTGTTGCTCTTAATCTTGCATCATTTTCACCTGGGGAAATGAGAGTTTCTGCAGACATGTAGAAAAATGTCCACTGCCAGTTGAACGTCAGAGACTGCTTTCACTGCAAACACAGCATTAATTCTGTGTCTGAAAACCGACATTTAAGAACAAGATTTTTATAAAAAAGTGATTTTGGAGTGATGATCTTAACTCTTAGAGTTCTTTCTCACATTATCACAACTTTGTGGGTTTCTTTAGTTGGACCTGAGCTTGTACAGGAAGTTGTGGCTTCTAATCCAGAGGTCCTCTTGACAATGCCATTTTATCATCTCTTTTGAGACTAAGTTAAAATTCCTTCATGTGTCACAAAGTCTAAGTAGCTAGGCGTCCACTTCCTTGCCAGTTCATTTTGCCCCTCTCAGCTTCTTTGCTGGGCTCCAGGCGCCCTGGTTCTCAGGCAGCCCCTGGAGAAGCGGCCTTCCTCACACGTCTCTGTCCTCGAGTGGAAGTTCTTGACCCTCTCCTACTTAGCCACGCATTTCTCCCTAAACATTACAACCTCAGAGAATCCTTTTTTTGTGGAGATTTGGTCAGCTCTGGCTCCCGCCTATGACTCAGGATGGCAAATTTCCCTTGGAAACATCTATCCCTATTATTATTATTTGTTGTGTAACTGGCTTGCTGGTCTCTGGTTCCCTCACACATTTGGCCTCTGTGAGGATAGACAATTTTTTTCTGTGTGTAGTTTGACCCTTGTATCACTTTCACAGAAGCCGCTTCATAAATATTGTTGAATAAACTTATGGACAGGAAGTAAACATACAGAATATATTCAGCTTTACAGAAGACTATTTTCTAACCAAATTCTAAGAAAGACTACATTTCCTTTGTGTGATTCAAATCTGAACAACATTCATTTTATATGAATGTTCAGGAATATTTCTATTGCATGAAATAAGATAGGGTCATGTATCCAATTCATGATGAATGAACATCTACAACCGATTACAAACTCACAATATATAAAAAGAAAATAGATTGACATGTTCTTTTATGAGAGATGTTCTTTACTATGTCTCAGTGATTTTTTTTTGTTTGTTTGACAAAATTTTAATTCAATTCTTTCGAGCCTGTTCAGTTTTTCTTGGAAAATTTATCTGAAAGGGACAATAGGTTTCCATTTTGTTGAGAGAGAGAAGCATCATACAGCTTGATTGGTTCAGACATTATAAAAATGAAGGAAGCCAGGAAGGAATGAGATGAACCAGGCAGTAATGCTAAGCTTTCATCTGGTAGCCTCGGACTTGAACAAAGAGCTTAAGGCAGCTGTAAAATACATTTTAGTGAGGAATGGAAATCAGGAAATGACCGCTTATGTCAAATAAAGGGAGTCAGAGGCTTAGTTAATTGTACTGAAAAAAAAATGGTCTCCAGTATAACTGGAAAAAATTTAAGTTATTAATAACTCCAATTACGATCCACTTTAATCCAATTTTCCTAAGTGAAAGGTTTTTATTTGAGCACATATAATAAATTACTAAATCGGAATTTTTTTTTTTTCTGGAGGTAAATTCTGATTTTTATAGTTAACTAAAAATTACCTAATCACATCAGTATCTCCCAGAAGTCAACCCTGATTTTTATTCAAGTTCTTGGACCTACTTAACCCTTGGCTAGATGGAAACAAAACTACTTTAATTGCAGAAATGTACAAAACAGTGAGGCAGCAAGGATAATATTACTGGGTCCCTAGGCCAGTAAGAGGACATTTTCAAAAATGCCTTCTTTCGGAGATAAAAAAGCCCTCTCTCTCTCTCTCTGTGTGTGTGTGTGTGTGTGTGTGTGTGTTTGGCAGAAGGGGTTATAGCCAAAGTAAAAAGAAATCCAGCATTAACTTCCAAACCACATGGTTTGGCTAACACAACTGAAAATAAGGAATCCTGGACTAAAACCAACAAGATGCGATTCAGACTGGATAAATGAACTGTTGTATGCCCATCAAGTTTAAAAAAGATATTATCAATGCTTCCAAAACTCTGCAATAGCCCAACTGAATCTTCGTTTTCTTCTTTTGAGGTCATCTTTCTTTTGATGTTTGTTAGCTGTCACCATACAACAAGCACCACTCTTGTATAAAGAAAAAGGAAACTTGCCAATGTTAGAAAAAAGCTGGGTCTATCTTGGGGCATAAACTCTCAGTACCTCAACTTCTTCATAAATTTGCAAAATCCCCTAGGGAGCAGTCAGTGGGCAAGGCCATGGGTGAATCCTAGAAATAGAAGGCTAACTCTGTAGGAACTCAGGGTCCAGCTCAGCGTGGGCTGGAAGCTCACAGCCCATAGGAGGCGCTGGTGCTGTGGGTGCCTCGACTTTCTGGTTTGAGACTAAACATGGCCGACTTCCAGACCCTAGCACCGGATCAAATCAGACATTCCTGTGGGGATGAAATGAGCGTTCTCAACTGATCCAAGAGGCAGAGTAGGGAAATGAGCAGGATGTGCCATGTGGTGTTAAGAGTTTGGGTGCGGTTCGCCACCTTGTGTTTGTCATGAGGTAGAAGATGGAGCAGAGGTGATGGCCTTGGTGACATAAGCCTCCGCGCGTCTGTCTCTAGTCACCCTGCTCCATCTGCATTTGTCCTTCATTCCTGGCAGGCAGCTGCTACCCTTCTGGGTATTCCCTTTCCTCGAGTCTGCATTTGGTCTCCTGCTTTCTGTACCACTCACATCTTGCACTTTCTGGGTTAATTATGTTGAGGCACATCCTACCTAAAGTTTTGTGGAGGGAAAAAAAGTCTTAGGGACTTTGCATCTGAAACATCCCAACTAGAACTTCCTATCAAATTAAAGGTTTGGCTGGGTGCAGAAACAGGAGGTCCCATACCTCAGTATATTTGAAGGTTTTGCTTCACTGTATCTTTATCTCTACTGTGGCTACTGAGAAACACTAAGACACTCTGATTTTATTGGTTTATATGTGACCTGATGTTTTCTCACTGAACCTATATATCATCCTTTTCTTTCTTGAATATTCTGAATTTCTCAATGGTGTACACTGCTGTGAATTTGTTTTCGTACACTGAAAATTCAGTGGGATTCTTTGAATCTGAAAATGGACTGCCTTCATGTTGAGGAATGAAAACATTATTTCATTGATAATCTCCCTCCACCCTTTTTGTTCTTTCCTTCTGGAATTCCAACAATTCATGCATAATCTACCTGGGTGGGGTCCCTAGTGTCTAATTTTCTTAAATTCTCTCACATCCCTTTCTCTTTGCCTTTCCCCCCTTGCTTTCCTTTGTGGAATAGTTCTCTAACTTTTGTATCTACTATTGACTGTTTTCATTTTTTTCCCCCCTACATGTTCCTCCCTCACTGTTCTTTTTATAGTTTTTTTTGTTTGTTTGTTTTCCTTTACGTCTTGGAGGATTTCTGCAGAAAGTTTTGACTTTACATGTTCTTCTCTTTGTAAGCTGTTTCCTCCAAGTTGTTTTGGAGAAATTTCTTATTTTCTACCACATATGGCAGAAGTTTCTTCAGTTATCTTTTCTCTTCTTGTTTCACAAGGTTTTGAATTGAGTAGAACCTCTGAGGACAAGTATAAGCATGTCATCCTTTCTCTTCCCACTAAAGTACTTGAGATAGTTTATGTGAAAAACCTCTCACAATTGTGGATTTTTTCCCCCTCTTGAGATGTTCAGATTGCCTGGAGAGGAGTCTCAGTTTCTTCCACAAGAGGTTAGGTTCCTGAGCAGCTATTTGGAAGATGAGAACAGATTGGGAATCCAAACAGCTACTCGATTTTTTGGGGTGCACATTCAAATATGCATAGAATCTCCTCTTATCTTCCCAGAGATTAAACCAAACTTTCTTGGTTCACAGGGCTCTGAGTGTTTCAATAATTATTTTATGGTGCTTCTAAGTCAAAAGATATTCCTAACAACTTCGTTTATTAAGCAGTCATTGCCAAAGAACTTAAAAAGCATTCAGATCTTGACAAGTTAGTTCCTGTTTGAAAAAGTATACATCTATATGGAAAGTTTTTTTTTCCTTAATAACCACAATTACTCACTAACAGATGTGTGCATCTGGGGAGTGGGGTGGTACTGCATGATGATTGGGATCAGATTGGACACACCCGGTCTCATTTCATGTTTCACATTGATTTTCATGTGGTGCTTACTTTTATCACACATTTATCAAAAATTCAATCTCACAAATACAGGATGTCATAGAAAAGAATGTAAAGTGCTCAAATGTTGAGGACTTGAACTATTTAAAGTTAGTGGCTTTCGTGAATCTATCAAATACTGTTTATCATGGTTTGCATCAAAACTTTCAAACATATTATAAGATTTCTGTCAGTCTGATGTGGTGCCCGACAGTGCTCTGTCACACAGTCTGAGAACTATGGGTTCAATAAAATCCATTTTGTGTAGCTCAGTTTTTAACTATTTGTAAGAATCTCAGCAGTCTCACTACTGCCCCATTGCATTACATTCACCTGCACATCAACAAACTAAAATTGACTTTAGTTGGTGTAACCACAGATTCAAAGCACAACACTATGTAGAAGATCTAGGTTGACAGGTGGTATCGGTGAACATATTCATAGTCAAAGCTGGAGACACCACACTTTTCTATGCATAGTTCCCCAATTAGTAAGCCCCTTTTATTGTATTTTTAATTTTGCATGCCATCACACAATGCTGTAGATGTAATTCAATACAGTGTGTGGCTGTTTCCAGACAGCTGACTAAAGACCTGAGCATTAACAGCTGCCAGAATGAGTCTTCTGTGCTCTCTACCCCCACCCCAGACTACTCTTTGAAGGATTTAATCAGAGGAAAGTCTGAATGTCAAAGAAGGCCAGAGCAGGTAATATGACAAACGGATGTTGGTCTTAAGTAAGCTGACTAGCTATTAATTCACAAAACAGTCTGAAAAGATTTGTGATGCAAGCTGACTTCTGTCTAGACAGAGGAGGGAGTGTAAAACACATTAGACAAATACAACACGGTAGTGACAAGAAAAACCTGTTTCAATTTCACAAATGTCTTGTAGGGAATCGGCTCTTTCCTTTTTTATCTAAATATCTGATTCTTAATAGGGTTGTATCAAGGTACTAGTGATTTCAATTTTATTTCTAGAGTTTTAAGACATCTTACATATGAGTAAGAAAAGGGGGAAGCATGAAGACAGAAAAGAGATAAAAAAAAAGTTGAGGGAGGGAAACAAGAAAGGTCAAGGAAGGGAAGAAGGGAGAGAGTGGTCCGGTTAACCCTCAATGAAAGAGCAAGAGTAAATGTGTCAAAGAAAGAGAAGAGACTAGGAAGAAAGGGTAATAATGTCTGAGTGCATCAATGCTTTCCTGTATTTCAAAGGCTATTTATATTTTAGCATTTGGAAAGCATCACTGACCTAATCCCATAAAATTTATCTTTTGCCTCAGATATGCTGTAGTTATGTCCGTTTTTCTCCTTTCCATCTACCAATGGCACTAAAAGTTATTAGGAAAGATGGTTCCCACATTCATTATATAGTTATTATATAGTTGAATAGTCTGTTTTTAGAGAAAATAGTTGATCAGGTTATTTAAATAAAGTAAGCAGGTCAATGTATATGTTGTTTTTTTCCCTTGACAATGTCAGCGGTCAACTTCAAGGTCAGTGTAGGGAGGACACTTGGCAACTAGGAAAAGAATCATATCATATCTTGTTATGTCAGGCATGCCAAAACATTGTTTAAATACAAACATGCTTTAGCATTTGTTCTGAAGTTTTTACTCATAACAACTCATGCAGTCATTTGAATAGATAGTCATGTGTTTAAAATTTTTTGCTTAAAAAAATATAATCTTGGATTTTCTTTAATGCTACATGCTGACTGTAGATTTCCCGAGGCAGAGCACTGTAAGGCTCCACTATAAGGAACGAGGAGCAATCCTAGTGGTATCATAAGAAATAGAATTGTGGGGAAATTATCAGTCTGGAAAACTAGGGTTTTTTTTTTTTTTAATGTTTAATAGCTTCTTACACTATGTTTTTAAATTTTTCCTCCAGGTATTAACAGATTTGTTTGAAATAGTTTCTGCCAAGGACCATTTGTTTTCACCAAACACCATTATTACAGTAGGACTGCAATAGTCTGTTCTCTTTAAGTGTTTCAGCACTAACAAAAGGGCAAATAAGAGTAGGAACATTCCTTGAACATGGACAGGACAAACTTTTTACTACATTTCTAATTTACATATCTTTCAAAGCAGGCAATTCATATCTTACTTTCTTCATTTTGCCAAAAGGCATTTAAATAAGTTCTTTGAGTACAGATAATTCCTTTTATATTCTATCTGTCCATCTGTTTGTCTGGTGTTTCATGGCAACACACATCCAAAGAAGTGTGTATCTATAGCCCTGAATCATTTCATGCTGTAAACCAATGTTACCTCATTAAAAAAAAAAACACAATAAAGTCCCTCCCTGGTGGCGCAGCGGGTTAAAGCACAGCACTGAGAGGCTAAAGCCACTTCCGCATGAGTTCGATTCCTGCCTGCCCCGGAGGTGACCACATGGCGTGGCAGACCTCTCCTGACCCGCCCGCTGCTCTCCTCAGCAGTGTACTTCGTAGATCTGGCTGTTCTGCTCCCCACTCTGTCACTGGTGAAGCCTCTCGCCACCCCTGAGCCTCTGACCTGTACCCCAGTTCTGTATGCACAAATAAATAAATCTTTAAAAAAAAACAGTAAATACAAAAGATGTGACCTAGCTTCCTCTATGATTTCCATTTTAGCTCAGGCAATAATTTGAGTCTCAGAAATTTCACATATCCACGGATCAGGGCACCATCATTATGCAATTTTACATAAAGACACATCACATATAAAACAAGAAGCTGTGTATTTCCATGTTTGGAAAGGTCTACAGTATTTGATGTGATGACTGACACACTAAGTGACACGACACGCTCTAGTTGTAACTCATGACAAGAAGGCAGTAGATCAATTCCAGTTGTTCCCCAAGGGCTGTACTCGGCATCCCTTGCTCTTTGTATTCCCTGCTTTTAAGAATCTGGCTTTCAGCTCTGAGAGGTTCAGTATTGCCGGCAGTAATCTGACCTGACCTGTGGCAACCCCCCCAGAGAATCTCCCAGTTCCCAGTGAAGGGGCAGAGCAAGGTCACAATTCCTAAGGGACAGTGGCAAAACGCCAAAGCAGAGGCTGAAGACTGGCAAGAAGTGAACCTGGTGGTTTGGTGATGGGAAAAAAACAGAAGTAAGGCATGCTGAGGAGGAGGTTCTAAGAAATCCCTAGACAAAAGGTTTTGTTTCTTTTACAAACATTACTGGAGTCCTTGGGGAGTCGTAAACATCCAAGAAGCCTCAGGTGGGAGAAGAGAAGATTCTGGACCCGAAGCTACCAGCTAACATGGCACTCTGGGTGAGGTCAGAAGAGCCAGCAATTAAGACAGATCCCATAGCAAGAAGACTCTCTTCATGCTTGTAGACCAGTAAAAATTTATAGCTTAAGGCACATAAATGAGGAAAGTCTGAGGGTCTATTTTGTTCTCCTCTCTGCTGCTTTCCTGTGAGACGCATTTCTAAGCTGGGGGTAGTTAGTTTGTGGGTTTTGGTCAGTAGAAATATGCAACAGATTGCTCTTTTCATTGGAATTTTAGGAGGATGTTTTTTCATCGTTAGTTTGCTTTCTGAGTATAAAAGACTATATTTACAAAAGCCTTAAGTCACTGAGCTTACTTTCTGGTCTGAATAGAACTTCATGTTTTACTAATAAAGAAGTTGATGTAAAATGCAGTGTACCGACCTCAGGATGAAGAAGATACGGTCTGAAAGGGGGTTTCACATTTCCAGAGAACTGCAAAAACATTGTTCTGCTTATGGCTTTAAAACAGAAACAAAGAACTATTGAAACCCCAAAGATACAAAGCTAAAGAAAAAGGAAAAAGCTTCTTACCAGGTTCAGCTGTAGATCTAGGTTCTGTTTGCCACATGAAGGGAAAAAAGAAAGAAAACCAAAATTGTATTAGAATGGAGCTTTCTTCACAACAAACCTGTCTTTCTTAGTACCTAGTTAGGATGTATCTGCAGAAATGCTATCAACTCCCTAACACAAAGGACATTAAATGATAGTAGGTCAACTTATAGTTCTATAAACACAGAAACTCAAATTTCAGGTACAGCTTACACTAGGAAGTTTTTAAAATAGCAGTTCATAAAGGGCTCATAGGAAGCTTGTGAACTCCCTAAACCCGTTACCTAACTTTGAGTCCCAATGTATGCGTGCATTTTTCTGAAGAATCTATAACTCATCAGTTTCGAGTCCACATGTGAATGAGCGTTGCAGCTTTGATTGACTGAACCCTGCACATGTGTTGGCTGTCACAGTTGTCAGCCTGCAAGCAGAAACCACTTCATTGGGTGACTAAACCCTTCTTGGCTTTCTTGATGTCAAAGGGGGGAAATGGTCCTATCTGCGAGAATGGGCACCTGTTCTTACTTTTCTGTAGAATTCTGAAGTCCGGAGAGTCCTGTATTTCACTCCCTTGTCGGAACCACTGGACCTGCAAAGGGGGTGCTCCTCGGATGCGGCACTCCAGAACCACCACCTGGCCCTCAGACGCTGCTATGTTTTGCAGTTCCTGAAATTCAGGGAAAATGCTCCGTATTAGCCTTTGGTATCTTTTCACACAATTTCACAATAGGGAATGAGCTCTCCAGACCTTTGAGGACAAAATGCAACACTTGTATCATGAAACTATTACCACTAACTCAGGTAGGAGTAAAGTCTTCTAAATCCTCTGGTCATCAGCTTTCCATTCTCCTGTCATGGAATGTGTGAAGCTTACCATAAATCATGTAGAAATCTTTAGCCTGCCTGAAAATGTATTGACTCTCTCCTATTTATGGAATTTTATAGAAACAACTGTTTGCCTTTAAGAATAAACTCGTGGCATGAAAGCTTTCTTTAAACAGTTACACTCCTAACGAATGTTTATGAATAGCAGACTAGGAGACGAAAAAGACAGACATTTGCTTCCACATGCCCCAGCCTTCATGGACTCCCTCACCACCTCTGCCCAGCCAGCTTCCTATGTCAGGTTTATTAAGATAAGGGGTTTTGGTATTTTCTCATTTTGAGGTTCTGAGTAAATTAAAAAAACAGGAAGCATTTCTCTGGTCTTGACCTTCACTTCCTCCTCCCTTGCTGCTGCCTTTGTCACCACCCCCCACACACATACACACATTCCAAATCCAGACCAATACATTTTTAAAATCCAACAGATTAGTTTGGCTTCTTAGATGCAAAGCAGTAAAACTTTTATACTTATTAAATATCAAAAGGTAGAGAGTTTCCTTAATGTGTCCGCTTCACACCTCTGTCCTCTAGGATTACTTAGCCTTGGTGCCTATGTGAACTGTCTAAACTGCCTTCTATAGAGTAGGATCTGATATAGGGCATGGAGAACTCTTAAATTAATTCAAATATGGTTATGTAACTTGCCTACATGTGAGGTGAAAGTAAACAAATTCACGTTAGGAAGTGTGTGTTTTTGATTTTCAGATTATCTAAAGACACAACGAATAGTGTACTGGGAAAAACAATTCTTGTAGTGAGTGGACTTCAGAGAGTATGGAAATTCCGAAAGTCCATGTCAGCAGAACAACCATACACATGGAAAGTCTGAGAAGATATTTCGTAAGAATTCTTTTACTTTATTAAAGTAACACTGCATTCTAACATTGTAGCTTCAGGTGTTGATTTTCACCACTGAAAATCAACATGTGTGTACAGACCATTGGGTTTTCACACGTTAAAGTCTAATTCAATACTTCACCTTAACATTATCCCCTTCGTCCTGACTCACCCACCCTCACCCCCTTTCTCTGCTAGTAACCACTAGTAATTGATCTTCTAATCTAAAATGTTTATTTTTGTTTTATTTAGTTTCTTTGTTTTCTTTATGTACCATGAGTAAAATCATACAGTGTTTCATTGGATTAAGAAGATGTGGCATACACAATAGGATACTTTTCAAAAAAAAAAAAAAAAAGGCTGCTTGACAGGTGCACAGGTTAAAGCTTCAACATATCAAACAAGCCAGATGGAGAAATGGAAAAAGGTAAGAATTTTTGTGGTTTTAAAATCTTTTTTCTAAGTTAATAGATTAAGGTTATTAACTGCATTCTTTCTTCTTTATATTTAGATATAGCCAATCTTTTTTTAAGTTTTAAGGGGACTTTTTCATTTTGTGTTTGGGTCCAGAGAAGAGTTGATTTAGTGGCTCAGTGAAGGAAAGTGTCCCTGATGCTGTTCAGCTCGTGTGCATTGCATTAGTTACTAAACACCTGCAGGTTTGCCAAGGGAGCAAATCATAGTAGATCATAAACGACATCCAAATGTTTTTCATGTTTGACCTTTCAGGCACTGAAGAAGACTGATTTATTCCTAGGATTATGTGGTTTTGTTCAAACTTTGGGAAGTCGAGAGATATAAGAAATAAACCTTAAACAGCCAAGAAACAAAACAAAATAAAACAAACAAACAAAAAAACCCAAAGCCAAACAAGTTCATAGTTGTTCTAGGACTATAATTTGGCCTCTCTTGGTCTCTTGGTGCAATTATTTCCCTCTTGACAAAAGCCACAGCTAACACAGTTAGTTAAAAGGAGAACCAGCAGAAGATAACCAGGAGTTGTGAAAGAGATTTCAAGCCAACATTTAGAGGTTATCTTTGCCAATCTGGATCATAAACTCCAAGCAGGATTTTGGACTCTTGAGTGTTTCATGGTCTTTTGTCATGTACCAATCCATTTGATATTCCTTGAAGGGGTATAAGGAACCTAGGTGTTTGCAGAAATGCCTAGGTGGGGTTGTCCTCTTGTGTGTTCCTCCTTGTCACATCCCAGAATCCATACCAGCTCTGCTATCCTAGCTAAACCCCCTGGTCTGAAGCAGGAGCACTGACTTGCTTGTGACCAGTAATGAAACCTGGACTCTTCCAGAATAACATGCAAAAGCAGGTGGAGATGCCCTCAGACTGGCAAAGCCCTTCTGCCATCATCATGACATACTAATACAAAGGACAAAGGCAAATAAATGTGGACAACAAAGTCCATTCTGAGTTACAGAGAAGAACAACAGGTTGATTTTTCTAAACCTGTCCCTCTAAAACTAGAGCCCACATTCAAAAGTGACCCTACAGGCAGAAGAGAAGCTGCCTGAAAGATAGAAAGGGAAAGCAGATACAAACAAGGAAGCAAACAGCCCTGCAAATAAACACATTCTGTGTGGACACAGAAAGTAAAGGCGGCCAAGGTGGAGTGTTCTGTGCTTCAGGAAGGGCTTTTTTTGAGATTTTTTTAAACCAACCTTTTAAATATGGAACTTTCTGTTTTACTCGTTTGTATGAAGCGATGTGGTTAGAGTAAAGAATGCTTCCTGGTTTTCGCCGAGGGAAGGGGAAACCACCACTAGTAGAATGTCAATGTCTCAGGAGTAGGGTGTGTTACTTGGCTTGAAGGAATTCTCTTGGTGCCCAGGAAGAGCCTGTAAGATCTCCACGTGACAGGCCATGGTGGTGGGGAAGCCCAATCTCATGTCTTTTCCTGCCTGATGCCAGCTGCATGGACTTCATTTGCTTAAACCAAGAGGAGCATTGGGCTGACCACACCCTCCCCCCAGCAGATCAACTGTGTCTTGGCTATAACACATCAGGTGACACAGATTTTCTGGAAACAACTTAGCTTATGAAAAGCCTGAGACAAGGCAAATAAATGTGGACAAGCATTCAACCTCTGTGAACACTTTCTGTTCTAAGCACAATGACTGTTACGATGACATTGTTTTTGGTAGAATTTTACATGATTTTTTTTCTTGGTATTCATCTAGGAGTGGAGTTTCTACTTGTTGTCATTATCATTTATTGTCTATGTTCAGGAAAAGATCTTTAATAAAGTTGGATATAGGCTGGCTTAGAAGAGAAAACCATCACTCCCTACTCAAGAACAATCAAGATACCCTTCTCTCCTGGTCCCATAGAAGTTTCATGGATTTGCTTTTACACATTTGTCTTTAAAGGTTTACTTGATTTTTGTGAAAAGTGTGCAGGCAGGGGTTTAACATTTTTTCACTAAAGTGTTCCTACAGGTTCTATTGTGATTAATAATCATTTTGTCCAGTTTTATATCAGCACCAAACTATTCTAAACATGAGAGTGCTGGAAAATCTTAGTATACCAGAGAATAAATCCCACAATGGACCTGTTTTCCTAATACCACCTTATTTTTCTTCTACATGAGAGGTCTGGCTTGGCAAAATTTCCTTTCATAGGACTTTCAGAATCAAATTATCAAGTTCTATGACAAACAACAACAACAACAAAAAGGAACCTGTAAAAGTTTTAGGTAGATTTACATTGCATTTATACATAAATATGGATAAGTATGGGAGTTGTGACTTATTTATAATCTTCCAGTCCACAGGCACAGCCTATCTCTCCACTTCGTTGGTCTTTTGAAATGTTTTTCAATAAAGTTTTATACTTTTTTTAAAAGATGAAGAAGGAGGGCCCTCTCTGGTGGCGCAGCGGTTTAAAGCACAGCACTGAGAATCTAAAGCCGCTTCTGTATGAGTTCGATTCCCGCCTGCCCCAGAGGTGATCCACATGGCGTAGCAGACCTCTCCTGACCTGCCCACTGCTCCCCTCAGCAGTGTACTTCATCATCGATCTGCCTGTTCTGTTCCCCACTGTCTCTGGTGAAGCCTCTCACCGCCCCTGCACCTCTGGCCTGTACCCCAGTTCTGTATGCACAAATAAATAAATCTTTTTTAAAAAAAAAAAAAAAGGTGGAGAAGGAAAAGAAATGCTACAGGGATGGAACCTTTTTGGAATTGACTGATGAAATGGTATGTCATTCAGCCTTGGGAATGCAAATCACCAACTGAGGAGGACATCAAAGTTTGTCCTTTAAAAGAAATTCTAGAAAACATACTAGTTCTCTCAAATAACTTTCTGCACAGGATTCTGTCTTATTTTTGCTCCTTGTCTTGGCTTTCCCACTATTTGAAGTTGTCGGGTGACTGACCACATCCAAATCGTCAGCCCTTTTACAAGAATATAGTCACCAGCAGCTGCTCCATAAACATCTATTTAGCCCCCAAAGTAGCCACGATAAACCCATAGATCTGCTTACTTTAATTTTTAAAGACTGTTATACGAAACCCCATTTGAAAGAAATTTAAGGACCGTGAAATACAGAAAATGAGACTTGCAGATGTCAGACCTTTGTGAAGACAGGAGGAAAGAAGGCAGAAGGGTTTCCATCAGGCCTGCACAGATACGACGTTGGACTGTGAACCTGAAAAGGTAGAGACACATGGATCAAATTCTAAATATATAAATTGCTGAAGAGATGAACTAAAGAAACCTTCATTATGGAGATGGCTCCCCATGAATGGAATGAGTGAATGGACATGTCGCCATACATCATCCTGCTAGCCTGCCCTTACAATACAGACATTGTTCCACTTCCTCATTTCACATCTGTTCCTTTTCTCTATTCATGAGGATATTCAAGGTAAAAGTTCTCTGGTTCCTCAGGGATCCATGAGCTTTTGAATGCTATTACCAAATGGGCTTCTGTGTGTGGGACTTCCACAGGGGTGTTTTAAGAGTTCTCACAGACGTTGTCTTTTATTTTTAAATACAGCCTGGATTCATTGACTGAAAAGCACATGTTATTGCTACTTGAGGGGAAGTAAATGATCAGCTATCTATCTTGTTTTAAACTTGTACTGTTTAGATAGAAATTACAAGAAATAAAGAAAAAAAATGAATATATTGGTTTCTCCCCTACCCCCCCCCCCCCAAAAACCCCCAAAGTTATTGAAACTCATTGAATGGTACTTCCCTCTGAGGAGATAAAAAGGACTCCAGAGTAGCAAATGAAAACCATGTGTAATTATTTCTGTTCAAATACTATAGACTTTCTTTACTTCTAAACACATAATCAGTAGGACATAACCCAGGATCATAGGGTTGTGATAGCTGATGTCCAACTACTCCCCAGGACAGCCCGTGTGCTGACAGAGCTGTAAAGATGTGAGGGCAGTAATGGGCTTTAGTCATCATCCTGTGAGACTTCTCACTGACTTGTGACCCAGGACAACTGGGTCTCACTTTTCACGGTCTTTTTATGTGCAAAAACATCTATTTACTCTGTGCCAGACTCTACTGTTCCAGAATCATATCAACAGTAATTCACTGAGTATTCATGCCAATCTTGTGAATTAACTGATATTGCTAGCTTCACTTCACAGGGTGAGAGATTAGATACAGAGAAGTTTCCTCACATGCTTAAGGTTTTCTTTCTAAGTAAACAGCACAGCAGGGTAGTCTGGACTCCCAGGCATTAACCTTTATTCCAGGAAGATAAAGCAATGGGATTTCTCTCAACACTGCACTTTCCCAACTATGACGGTGGGATATATTACTACCCATTCAGTGTTCCTAGAGAATTTAAACCACTCTAACACCTGCTGTTGACTTGATTATTCACATTTTTAGAAATATTTGGTTTTCTGCTCTGAGGCTTCTATTACACCTATTTTCTCATTCTCAAGAAGTGTTTCATGTCTATATTTCCTGTACATAGTTTGTGAACTGCTGGGAAATGGAGCAGTGATATTTTTTCAGCCTTGAAATGTGAAGCACAGTGAAGAGCACTCATTAAATACTTACCACCACTTAAATATTAAACATAATACAGTGCATTAATTTAATCGGAAGTATTTCTATAAATTCCAGGAGTTTATAGGGGTCTAAGGGGAATATTTACTTTATATGCCAACTCCAAGAAACTTTTGCTAGCTGGTTAAGATTATGAACTCAAATGTCTGTTCAACACTGTTTGCATAGTGCACATATCACAGTGTATTTATCTCACACCCTGCAATTGCTAACACACCTCTGAGTACTCAGTAGACAGAGGCCAGGGAGGTTCTCATAAAGCATACTTATTAGGAATAAGTTTATATTTCAAGAGTGGGACAGGAAGCCTTCCATGAGGGTGTGTTTAGAGATACTGCTAAAGACAAAGTACTCTAGCTAGAGACATTTGGGTTTTACCATTTTTTATTTAAACCTTCATGTTTGTGTTTGCAATGTAAAATCATCATTTCTTGCCAGTATTTTGTATTGCTCTTTCCCAGATAGCTTAACAATGAAATAAAAACAAGATAAAAATGCTTCATGGAGTCAAGGACCTTGAATTATTCTTTTTTAAATTGTCGATTTAGCTCTTAGGGATGGGGAAAACTTTCCATGTGGACTTTTTTCTTCTAACTTGTTTTAAGTGAGCTAATGAATTTGGCTAAGTGGACGAAGGCACATATGCTGGGAAATAAGGTAACAGTAGTAGCTGTGCTACAACAGATATCACTTTACCAGATTACTATTAGAAAGAACAGTTACCAGTGGAAGTCTGAATACTGACTTGTTAGTGGTGACTTGGATTAAGTATTATTTTCAGTGGATTAAAAGGAAGAATTTTACCTACCATTTTCTTTTCTCCCAGTGTTGTTTTCATTTAGAAAATATTTCAGGGAAAGTACTGTTTAGCATCAAAGTTATAGTCTCTTTCTTATTTGTTGAGAAATATATCCTTTTATAATTGCGTATCTTTTTAGTCGCATGATTGTGGTTTATGACATACAATTAGGTACTCGGCATCTGTACATGCCACACATTGTCTAAACCAAAAAGTCCTTGAGTGAGTTTTGACTTCCTGTGCACTGTGAGCCAAGGAACACTCACCTGTTGAACAGGGACAGACAATGGCTGAATCACAGCTGTGGTCACACCTGTCTTTGGAGATGATGATCCTATTGTCAAGGAAACAGAAGTTGTTTTCTTTTGAGCTCTGAAAAATAGAGAAGCAAGCATTCAGATTTTTTTTTTTTAAGAAGGATTTATTCTTTGTAACATGTCCACAGAACAGTCAGTCTAGTTTGCTTTTGTGGTCTCAAATGACCTCAAATGTAAGTGCTTCTAAAAATAGCAATTCGTAATGCACAGAATTGTCAGTATCACCAGAGTGGACCTTGTAGACATCAGCAAATAACTACATCAAGAAAGGATTGTCGCATGTAACACAAATATTGCCAGAGAACTTATTATTAAGCTTGGAACTCCTAAAGAAAAAAAAAATAGCAGCTCATCCAATAATATTTCATTCAACGATGTCTCCTTCCAATGCGGATGAGAAAAAAGAAAACCCCAAATGATGTTAAAGTCCATACTATTCAACGATAGGGTTTATTCTATGTTGTTCTGCATAGAACCGCAGTTTCCAAGAACCTGTCAATGGCATTGAGGAGTTATTGTACTTGGAATAAGTCAAATCTTTAGCAGCAAGCAGCTATTTGAAATCTTTAGGGTTAGGGCTCTAGATTTAATTCAAAGTTTGGGTTGTCTATTTTAAGTCTAGCAGCTGTTTGGGAATATCTTGGATTTTTTTTCTTAGTGCATGAAACTTAGTTCAGTGTAAATAAACATAAACACTAGGTCCAGTTTTGCTAAGTAGCTAGCTGTACAATCTCAAATTGGAGGTCCTTGTCTGAAATCAGAGGTGGCAGAATATATGTTGTTTTAAAGGCCCCTCAGCATGCATAATCAGTGGGTGTTTGATGCTGAATGGACATAATTGCCCATACTAGTGGATTGAACAACTATATTAGGATATTTTCAAAGTTTGTGGACTTTTTCATAAAACTCTGGTAGATTTTATGTCTTTTTTGCAAAATAATAAAGATATTAGCATTTTACTGATACTGTATATGCCTCCATAGTAAGGACTACAATTTGTAATTTTCACAAGATTTTTATTCCAATGGAAACTTGTTTCTGGCTTGTTTAGTATTTTCTCATCATTTGTATAGACAAATTGGTCCCTATTTACAATTCAAAGTAATGATTTAACTAACTTCCTCAATGTCACTATTCTTTTGATGTATTTACAACCAGTTAGTTGTTTTGAAACTAACATTGCATAGGGCTCAATATTGGCATACCAGGGATGAAATATAGGCTTCAAAGTTCAAATTCCTAAGGTAAGGACTGTGTTCCCAGTTCAAAAGTTGGGTCTTGACTGACATCAGTTGACCTTTCCCTTCAAAGTATGAAGCTCTGGGCTCCATTCCCCACCATTTCTGCTGTTGCCCTTTGCCATGTAGAATAACTGATGAAAGTGAAGGGACTTACTGTGGCATAGCTCCAGGTTTTGATTTGAAAACTAAGCTTTCACTGTCAGAATCTGTTGAACTGGCACCTGGGAGAGTATTAAAAATAGTAAAGTTAAAACATAAGTAACATTTAAAATCATTTCAAAGAATAATATACTTCATCTTTAAAAATTAACACACAGTTTTACTTTGAAATAAAGAATGGTTGAGACCATTTTTCCTTAGACTGTTTTTGAAGAAAATCACTTACAAAAGAACTATAAAAACCCGTCTTCAAAGCAATGTGTTCTCTATGCCAGATTTATTATTAGTTTCATTTTTATCACTTTGGCCATCACAACCATACTTTTAAACAGCTTACAAGCTATAAAATAAAAATGAGTCTGTGTAAAACAGCCGTGGTTTTCATCTTTAACCCTTTTTCCCGGGGGGTAGGTGCTGTGGATTTCTGTCTTCATTACCCTTTCATTAGGAGATATTTTTCTGACTCTTTACTAAATAAGACTATGCTTCACGACTCAACGAGAGGGTCTCTGATTTGAGGTCCTGACCTCCCAAATTAATTTGCTCCATTACTATTTCTGAATTAAGAGTCATCTGAGCAGATGCTGACTCAAAGTGCAAGCTGTGATTATACTTTTAATCTCATGAGTTTTGTGATGAGAGATTTAAGGTCACAGATTTTAAAATATTTGATGGCTAGAGGTATGTCCTTGATACTCTTTTGTTGAGACATCATTTGAGTTATTTCCATGTCCATTACTTAAAAGTATTTTAAGATAAAATACGACACACTTATAGAATAACAGAATTGTATGTGAGAGCAGTAAAGATTAGTGGGTACCTTCCTACTGCCATTCTGTACAGGTTAAGGAACTGTTGTGTATCTTTCAGTTAGTTTACTGCATTAACATCATATGTTCATGTGCATATTTATACAAATGAAACCATATTATAAACCACTCTTTACAATTAGAGTTTTGGGTTTTCCTTTCAGAACAAAATATATACACACAGTTACATTCTCTTGGATAGCTGCCTATATTCCCCCTGTGCCTCTAATTTGTTTTTCCCATCTTTTGTTGATGTTGAAGCAGTCATAGTTTAGTAACTACTGGAATGTCTGCTGTCCCTTCCTGTTTATTTCCATAACTACCACCAAGGGAAGGCTTTCTTCTAGTTCCTGAGCTACCTAACAACAGATATTTATCTTGCCCTCCCTGTCTCCCACTCTCTCATTCATACTCTTTAACTTACGTCAGCTCAGTGTTTCTCTACACATCTTTACATTGTAGACCCAAAACCTAGATTATATGGCCTTTTATTTAGTAAAGTGAAAACCTAAAAACCTGTTCATTAGTGATCATCTCTCACCTGGTTTTCTAGCTGTCTGCCAGAACACCCTATACTTTCAGGTGTAACATCCCAACTCAGAGAGTTGGAATAATGTACTTACAGTATCTACTCTGTTGGGTGTGGGACTACAGTATTGAAGAAACACACACACGCTCATGTGCCCTTCTGGAGTTTCTCTTCTTTTGAGGACAGAGACTAGACATGATATATAAATGCATGTTATGGTGGTATATAAAATGGAGAAACAGTAACAGAGTAGTGTGGGAGGGACAGGAATACAATGGGATGTAGCTTTGCACAGAGGGCAAGGATACCTCCACCGAGACAGGGACTGTTAACAGAAACCCAGTACTGATGCGCGCTTTCCCTGCTTGACCTTTTCCCACGTTTGTGCCTGTAGCTGTACTTTCCTTTTGTGGGAAATGACTGCCCAACCATTTCTTGATATTCTCTCTTTTGAAACCAGCTCATCACTTATCTACACCGTGTCTTTGAATGCCAGTGTTCTTGCTTACATTACTCAGGCCACAGCATCATTATCTGCAAGAACATGATCAGTTCCCTGTGGAAAGAGGCAGGGTTAGGAAGGGAACTACCAATTTTTGAAAGTAACTACTATTTTGGCAGCCTACTTGGCTACTTGGCACTTTCGATCATTTGATTACTACAGTACTGAACCTCACTAAGAGATTATGTTCAATTACAGATAAGAATTGAGTCGCCAAGAGGCTAATTTGCATTAAGGACACATAAGCAGACAGCAGTGGCGACAGGACGTGCACGTGCGCTTTCTGAACTTTGATCTGTGACGTCGTTCCCCAGGCACGTGATCTTGACAAGTGGTACCTATCTGTACCCCACCAAGAGCTTTGCTCATGGCAGGCCTTTTAATTTCTGGTGTTGCCCACCTTCTTGGGCCTGAATGGACTGTGTGACTACAGAAGAGCAGCATGCTGGGAAGGGGCAGTCCCTGGAATACCAGCACCAGAGCATTGGACTTGATGTCTAGGCACTGAAAGGGGGTGTAGGAAAACAACCAGAACAACTTGAAAGTCAAGCTTGTTTGCTAACAGAATAATCTAATCTGAAAAAGGTGACCAGGGAGGACATTTTAACTGTAGAACAGGAAACCCAGGGAACCAGAAGACTATTAGCACAGAGTTCCAATAACCTGAGAGGTCAGTTTTAAAGGAATCACGAGTGTCAGGAGAGGCAGGCTGGCAGAAGTCCTGTGGAAGTTACCACAGGCTCCAGCTCTTAAAGCCAGAAACTGGGGTGAAAAATAGGTATTTTTTTCCATGTGATTCGCAACATTAAAAAAAAACCCTTCTGATTACCTCTCTTTAGAAAGTCATTCCTTTTTGCTACTTTTTCCCAGTTGATTTTCAGAAAAAGGTGAAGGATCACTTGAGTTAAGGACGCATTTGCTGGTTTTTGCACATATGTTCAACCCTTATGAAATCACAATGTCACCTTAGTTCTCCGGTGTCAGATCAAATCTCCCTGTCATGCCAGCAAATTCCCTTCCTCCCCCTCAGGGTGAATCTCCCTCCTTCCTCCTCCTGCCTCTTCCTTCAGGCATCTGCTTTGCACCTGCTGGTCAGAAAGAAACTCCAGTCTCAACTGGACATTTTTCTGTTTTTACCAAACTACCACTTTCAGTTTAATGAAGGCTCCCCTCAGAAAGGCACCCAGTCTGGGCCTCACAGTCACTGTCCAGTTAGTATGTAACCAGCTAAAAGCTAACCACTTCTATATATTTCTTCCCACAGGGAGTGAATGTGGCAGATAACAAGGACTTCTGCTCTGTTCTGGCGATGGAGTGTGGTATAAACAGAAAAATGAGCCTTGACTTCAAAAGGTGTTCCTGACCCATGGGCCTTGCTGGTGGCCTAGAGGTTAAGTCTCAGTGCTCTATAGTCTGAGTTCCATCCCCAACCAGGGAGCTGACCACACAGCACAGCAGACCTCTCCTGTACTTCCCACTGCTCCCCTCAGCTGTGTATTTTCGTAGATCTGCTTGTTCTGCTCCCCACTTTGTCTCTGGTGAATCTTCTCACCTCCTGCACCTCAGGCCTGTACCCCAGTTCTTCCACACAAGAATAAATATATAAATAAGGAAAGGTGATTCTGGTCCAGTTTTAAAATGTGACCAATTTAAAACTTGATTCTAGGAAAAGACCCAGAAAATGCATAATAGCAGAAAAATAAAGAAAATTCAATTGGAATACAACTACCTAGACATTTAGGAGAATATCCTTGTAAAGTTTATCTCTGTGTTTGTATAAACAATATATATATTTTTTAAATACTATGATGTTACTACACACAGTGATTATTTCCCCCCCACACACAGCGCCCACCCCCCCATATACAGTGATTTGCCTCAAGTCAATTTTCTACTATGTGCCTTGAATACATTTGTCTGGGTTTACCAGAATTTTATTATTGTGCTATTAATGGATATATTTATCGTATTTTGCAAACATTTCCCCCAAAAGGTTTATAGAACAATGACATGGTAGCCTGCCTGTTCTCCCCTCTCCTGAAAATACTATGCTATAGTTACTTTTACTTTCATCAATCTGATACATTTTTTATTTTTAAAAAATTCTGTATTTCTTAGTGGAAGCAAATATTGATATATTAACTTATAGGGTCTCGACCTCAGGAAGTATGAAGACTTTGTGAAAGCAGATTTCAACTACTTAAAAAATATGACTTTTGTGAATCTAGTTATGGAGTCCTAACAGCTGATCATCATTAGCAAAGAGGTTTTTATGTAAATTTAATTTCCCTTATTGGCATTCTAAACGCTTCAAGAAGTTTGCTACACAGTCTGCCCATGAGTCATACTCAATGCTAACTTACTCAATGCTAAAAAATATTTTGCTGTTCCTTTTTATTCTTTATACTCTGACATGTATGTGACCTAGTGTTTAAGAAAAGGAGTCCTAGAGCAAGAGTACCTAGGTTCAGGTCCTTGGGAGACTCTGAAAGAATCCTGTTAGCCTCTTTGTGCCTTCATTTGCCCATTTGTAGGAAGGGAATACTAGTAATACTTCATATACTAACAATGCATTTTAAATTATTATGTAAACATATGCATTTATTTCTCATGCTAGTATTAGTTTATTATTAGTACAGAATTTTTTTACAAAAGGACAAGGTTCTCTGAGGCACTCACAATGTTTGCTTCTAGGACAATGCAGAGTGTCCTTTTTTTTAAAAGCAAAGGTATAAACTTTTAGTCCTAAGTAACAGTTACTTCTCACACTAATCTTTTAGTTAGTTTTTAAAGTATTCGTAAATGATGGTTGACATCTGTCTTTTATTTAAATAAATTTGAAAGCATTAAATATTAAAATAAAACAGTGAAAGATGAAGATTAAGGTCATGTAGACTTCAAGGATTCTATATCTTTCTATATTTGAAGTGTTATTTTGAAAAGCAACCAATGCCTAAGGTATTCACTAGTTTATGGATTTAGGGACAACAGAAACAGTGCAGAGCCTAAAGCATTTCCAACTTAAATACTGCTATTAATCAAAATGCAGTACAATGTAAAATTCCAAACACTGATATTAAGTTTTCTAATTCTTTACAGACTGAGACTTGTCAAAAACAAATGGACACAACAATAGCAACAGCCAACTCTCTATGGACTCCTCTTTAATACAGTATTGCTTCTTGAATTTTTTTTAATGTGCTGATAGTAAGTTCATGGTACACCTTGAAGGAATAAGAGTCTTCACAAAAGAAGAAATGTTTTAGAAAGAAAAAAATGAGGACACTGAAAAATACTCAATCACCTAAAATCAGCGTGAATGATTTCTGAAATCATGTACCATTCACTTTGGTTGATAGATATGGCATTTGAATTATGTTCCCATTCTCTAGTCACTGGAGAAAGACAAAAATAAGATGAACACTTTATATTTTAAATAAATGCAATTCAATGCAGCTGAGATGTTTTAAATTAAAAGGAACAAATGTTGACATTAGACTTAGTGATTTATGTCTAAGTGTCAGAACTGCTGGATTTATTTAAAAGTTTTCAGGAAAAATGAGGTTTGACTCATAGCACCATTACGCTGTTTGCACTGGAAAAGCATGTTTCCGGGGAAGTCCCACAGGTCTCCAGCTGCCAGACCATTCATGCTCCTCGAGCGGCTGCTCTCCTTACCTTCAATGAACACCTCGGCAGACGTGGTGTCGGAGCCGCTGGGGTTTGTAGCCAGACACGAATAGCGACCTGTGTCGTCCTCGAAGGCCTCGGCGATGGTCAGGGTATGCAGGTCCCCACCCTCACAGTGGATCTGAACATCAGGCGTGTTGAACAGCTCTTTGCCCTCACAGAACCACCTGCAGGCCAAACAGAGGTCAAAGTGGCAGGTAAGAAAGAAAGGAAAGGGTGATGTTTAAAACAATGCAGCAGAGGGAGCAACTGGGTGGTATGCAGGAAGATGCTGGTTGGATAAAAACAATCTGTATTAATGTGACTAGTGTGAAATGAGGAAACTTTACGTTGTAGACCATGGAATTAATGAGTAGACAACTCCCACAGGCTTTCCTTGTAAAGCATCTCATACATGTTTAGCCACACTGAAAGGAAGGACATCAAACTCGCATAGACCATTTCAGCCACAAAGTAAAAGGAACCAAAATGCAAAGTGCCCTATAAAATATTTTCTTAATAAGTGGTTCTTACATTTATCATAACAGTCCTCTTATCTAGAGAAAAATATGAAAGTAACATGAAGATAATAGTAGAAATATCAAACATATCAAGGGAAACGAATCATCATGTTAGAAAGTCCTAGGCGGCAATATTTTTGTGACTCTAAGACTTCTGGCCAGCTGCGCAGTAAAAGATTTAACACCTTCCACATTTCGCCTATTTATAAAGCTTTCTAGCTGACTGCCTAGCCGCCAAGGTGTGGGGCGATATGGCCATGGCGTTGTAATTCACTCTTGCTGGTCAGCACTTTCCTTCCCAAACAACCAGGACCTCGGTGTGGGTGGCCACAAACTGCCAGACTGTTTGAACAGATTCTCTCTCATGCTCTTTTATTTATTTCCCCAGCACTTCAAATGCTCAACAAGATTTTCACCAATATGAAGCTGCTCCCCAAAGCCCCCAAATGTGATAGATTATTAAAGAAGTTATGTTGGGATGTGCTGCTTACAGTTAAAGGGACTCAAGTCTCTGGCCCTTATTGTCCATTTAGCTCTGAATCTTCACAGAGCGATTTTCTCTGAACCTAATCTTCATTAAAATTCTTTGCCTTTAGCATTCCTTTTGCAACAATATGGTGTTGGAGACTAATTTTTTTTTGGTGGATTTAGAGCATAGTCTAGGTATTTGACTATGTTTAATCTAAAAATAAAGTCAATAATACTGAGTACTGACTCCAGAAACTATATGAAAAAATAAACATGGAAGGCCCTCCCTGGTGGCGCAGCGGGTTAAAGCACAGCACTGAGAATCTAAAGCCACTTCCGCATGAGTTCGATTCCCGCCCGCCCCGGAGGTGACCACATGGTGTGGCAGACCTCTCCTGACCCGCCCACTGCTCCCCTCAGTAGTGTACTTCATCGATCTGCCTGTTCTGTTCCCTGCTCTGTCTCTGGTGAGGCCTCTCGCCACCCCTGAGTCTCTGGCCTGTACCCCAGTTCTGTATGCACAAATTAATAAATCTTTAAAAAAAATAAACATGGGATATTTGCTAAAGAACAGATACCATTTTGGCAATGAATAAAACATACTAAGAAAACTCAGCTTGCTGAGCACCCAATGCCACAATGCATATGGCTGTTGAGGCAAGTAAGAAGGGCTGTATTTCTTGCTTCTGATGGGAGTGAGGGGAGAGAAGGGTGCGCACATGCACAAGTGAGCAAGGAGAGTATGCACATGTGTGCATGTTTCATAAAGCCTTGGAGAACATCCTGGCCAAGGGTCATCTTCTAGTCCCTTTCCTGTGCTCTTTCTGAAGTCAGAGTCCAGATCTCCTTCCATGAGAATTGACAATGGCCTAAGTCTTTTAGCTGATCTTTTTATCATCTCTAATCAGCTATCAATTCTTCCTGTAATCTGTACTCCATTCCCACTCTTGAAACTCTTTCCTACAAACCTTGTTTCATACACTTCAGATCTATCAGTGAAGTTAGTCTTTCCTATAACGTGTCCCTGATTTTATTTTCTATCATTTTCCTAGCTAATGCTACTCTGTCAAATATTTGCATAAATTTATTGTTCCCATGTTTACTTGTCTAATTTCCTTTGCTTCCACTTGATCCTCCTTGGAATAATCTCCTTACCATCTTCAGTGATCCCATTAGGAAACCACTATTTTCTAGCGTATTATCATTTAAAAAAACTAATTATTATCTGAGCAGTGTGCTGTGTGTAAAGCTGAAGAAAAGAACCCGTGAATACAGTAAGATAATGGGAATATATGTTCAAACTGTCAGGAAGACTAAGATGACCACAGCATTTTCTAGCATAATCTAACATAAATATGCAGTCTTATGAAGTGCTTCAGCATGTCTTCAGCAACAGCATACGGGGAAATGTATGATGCTGACAAATCATTTGGCTGACCTATTTACTGCTTTTCTAAACACTCATGCTATTCACTCCAGTTCTGTGAATAGTGAATAAAATTAAGCCTTTCAGCTTTCCACACACAAGAAAGAGTACAAAGAAAAGATTAAATTTGCGCAAATCATGGGGCAAGTATAATTAAAATGAGTTGTTGGTATTGTTTTGACCCAGTCAGGGGAATACACTGTTACTGATGTGAGTACCTGTCAAGCAACCTGTTCTGTGGTTAAAATGTGTAAGATAGGGTGTGACTCAAGAGGAGGGGGAAATGACAAATATCTACATGGCAGATTCCCTGTATCAACAAAAAGGTCAGTATGGTTCCTGGCTAGTGTTTCTGTAAATCTATGGTGGAAACCATTTACACGTGGGAGCTAGAATGGTCTAGCAAAGAGGCTCACTTGTAGGACTTTAGGAAAGTCACTTAGCCTTCCTGGTTCAGGCTTCTTGTCTGTAAAGCTGAGACTTATTGGTTTTGCAGCTTCCTGACTCTAGGGTCTTTGGTAAAATGAAAGGGATGTATATGACTGATGATATTTTAAGAAAGTATGTAAATATTCTTCAAAGAAAGGAGCAAGAAAGGCTTCCCTCTGTGAAATATTCTAGGAGACACTAAGATTGCACACCCGGGCTGGGTCCTTAGATGCATCACTGAAATTAGCACCTTGTCTTTATCACTGCTAAGGGCCTTAGCTTTCCACATTCTATTGAAGTATGCTCTCTAGGTACGGTTCTAAACTACAAGAATCTTTCCAGAGAAAAGGTCTGGTCTTTTGAACTTACTCATTATGTTAATAAGCATGCAAGCATAATGTTTGGCATATGGAACATATGAATCAAGCCTTTTAAGTTTCTGTATTTTTAATACTTTGACATCTGGGTCCCCGCCCCTCTGGAACCGGCCAATTCCTTCAAGTACTCCTTTCACATGGAGCCCTCTTCCCAATCACCTCCTTCATCTTGCCATCCCACTCTGAGCCACTGTTCACCTTCCCTAGTCACCCACCCACAGCCAGGTAGCAGACTAGAGACAACACCTGTGTCAGAGTCTGCTGAAATTATCAGACCACTGATCCAGAATCTGCTTACTCTGCTGCAGGTGTTGTTCCGTCCTGTAGAAATACAATAAAGGCTCTTTCTAGCCCATATTTTCTCCTTACTATCAACTTCCTGGAAGACCCTGTCCCCTGTGTGTACCCACCCTGGGCCACCACCCCATGGTGTGACTTGCCCTCTTCTGGGAATTGTGAAAAACAACCATCTATCAAAGTGACCTCCTTCTTACCTGTTGGCCTCCCTACATCTAAATAATAAAAGTATTTTCAAAAAACGGAAGCAATCAATTAAGAATAAACTTATAAACGAAAAAATGATTGTGCAGAAGTGTTTAATCAATTATCAGTTACCACCTTCATAAAATCTATGGAGTTAATTATACACTTTCACCTACTCAAACTGAAGTGCATTTTTACAAGCATAGAAATAAACTCAAAATAATCTAGCTAATGCATACATCAGATGAGCCTTGACCAGTCTTTATGTAGCTGACCATGACAAATTACCTTATCTAACTAAAGAGGACCCCAGTGGGGGTTCCAGGTAGATGGATGAGATGTGCTATTTCATGCTTGTATTGTTAAATTTCTCAAATGTCATAATTCGATCAATTTCCTGACCAAGGGCTAAATTATTTAGTATTCTTTTAAGAAGAGGAAAAAATCAGGTCTGTTCACAACATTTTGAGCTCCTGAAGTGGTTGCTACATTCAATTCTTGTTGTAGCACGACGTAAGAAGAGCATTGCTGCTATGAGGACACGTGCAGCATACAACATAAGACCAGGTTTGGTGATGGCCTGGCACAGGGGGTGACACTGTGGTCTTCCCCCATCTGGTGGCGGACAAGACTACTGACTCACCACTCTCTGCTAGTAAAACTGTCTCAGAATCGTCAGCATGGCCATTCGGACAAGCTACAAAACAAGTGCAAGTGAAATCTACAAGGAAGCTGTAGATCATTTCAACTTGGTTTCTTTCTAGAAGACGCATTCTCCTTTTCTAGATCGAGACAGCTACATCTATTTACTCTAAGGTAAGAGGGTTCAGTGGAGAGAGCATGTGTGAAAGACTTTCATGTAGCTACTTAGGTGAAATTTCACTTGAGGACACTCCTGTATTGTTTTTCATTCCACTTTTAATACCTGGAGGCCATTTATCAATGGGATATGATACTGGGTAGTATATTAGAAATCCAACCCAATTATCTACATTTCTTTCTGCATCTCTGGTACATTTCAACTTTAATCACACTTCAAATTTTCTACCCCAAAACAACTGAAATGCATAATCACAACCTCATACTTAGGATGAAGAAATGTTAATAATTGGAAACAAGTGAGAAAGAATTCTTAAGAACTAAAATTCAACTTAAGGGAAAGGGAATTAATATTTATTGAAAGCCCATTAAATGCCATGTGTTTTGCAAATATGGCCTTGTTTTATTTCCCCACAGCCCTGTGAAGTAGCTGCCATTATATTTTTAGATACAGGCAACTCTCAGCTATATTAATGAAAAAGAAGAACTTGGACGATTAAATCCAGATTAATTTCAGAACTTCATTTTCAATAGTTTCAACTTCATCTGTAATCAATCATTTGTTATGTATGTTAATAAGTTTTAGCAAAGTTTACTGATCTTTCCCCTAGTTGCTGGTGAAGCTGCTAACAGCTCTATAATTGGAGGGAACTGAGAAGTAAACCTTGAAAAATTAGTGTGTTTGGTAAATTCCCATTCAATTGGGGTAGAAGTGAGAGTTGCTAATGTAAGACAATTGAGACTGGATGTCAGATATCAGAACCATAAGCAGGGTATAAAAATAAAATTGCATTAACTGGAAATAAATTTAAAAGGTTGACAGAATGTAGTTACACACACTCATTCATAATCAGTCACTCGTTCATTCAACAAGAGCTTATTGTACTTCAACTTCAATCCAGATACCAGAGTATCAACTAAAGTACATTTCTTATTTTTTTAGACTACTAGTAAATGAAAACAGAAAGGAAACCCAATTATAGACCTAAAGCCTGTTCTTCCATTACGTGGAAGCACATACAGCTTCAAAAATCTTTAATAAAAATGGTTATAGCTTCGCATAGTGTTTGAGTTTGCTTTGGATAAAATACTTAGGTTGAAATCTAGTTTTTAGAGAGGAGAAGGACTACATGATCCTGAGTTTTTCCTTTTTATTCTGAAGAATTACAATATAAAAAAGACTACAGGACTCAAAGCTCTGTAGCAGGGCATATTTCTTTATATTATTCTGTGCTGGGAATTTAAAAATATATATATATGTACATATTTATTCTTGTTGCATAATGTCTTTTGACTGCAGAACTTTCAAACATTCCAGCCTATAAGTGAGATGGTGCCAAAAATTCAAGGATCATATTATAGCACCAGCAGGATGTGGTAGGATTGAAATTCAAGAAGGTGTTTTACATATAAAAATTCAATATTGAATTGTTCACTTTCTACATTTCAAGGTGAGGTGAAATGTAATTGTGACTTGGTCTCAGACTGATTGTTGGAAGAGAAAGACTACCTTTGACTGAAATTTGGCTAGGATGGTGGGGGGGGGGTGTGCAGAAAGATAACTTAAATCAAGGGCTCACATCTGCCTCTTAAGCAAACAGTCACCTTTGTAAGCATCAATCATTTCCATTCTTGGACATTGTAAGAAAGTTTTAAAATCTACTGTTCTGATAAAGCCTTTCTCTTCCTTCTCCTGTGATACTGGAAATGAGCAGTAGGGCTTAAAACTATACAGGAGCTGAGAACTACATCTGGGAAAGCTCAGAAGCTGGTCCTCCATGGTAGGGCAAAACTTGATTTTTATAAGAATAAATTCAACTGGTAAATGAGAGGAACTAGCAAATCCACTGGCAAAGCATAATATAGACGTTACCATATAGTATTACTAATAGTCTGTGTTAAAAAAAAAAATCACATATGGCCTCACTTGGCTTTCAAATAGACAGGTGATATCTAATCTACTACTACAACTTACAAAGAAATATACATTTTATGTCTGACAACTTCTGTATTTTTTTTGAATCGCAACTATGTAGTGTTATCATAGAAATTCTCTGTGACCTACATTTTAAACATGTGACATTTAAAAGGAACAAATCTGACTTATCAAACATATAGAGCTTCATCAATGACTTGGCTAATATTCTCAAACTGCTAAGAAAAATGTAAATCTCAGAAGTCAGTTAATAGGAACAATGTAGTACTTATTGAATGAAAACCTTTCAAAAAATGGTTTTTATTTAACATGTAATTCACCTATCAGTCAGTTTCTTTATGTTCATGAAAGACCTCTATTTTTGCCTCCATAGCTTCATTGATTTGTGTTTACTGGAAAAATTTATCTTCAAAGGGATGTCAATGATGATTGCTGGATGGCAAATTTAGCCCCCAGCTGCTCCCTCCTTCTAAAGTGCAAGCAGCTTTCTTTATAATGGAAATAGAGTGTAAGAAAAAACCCCAGAGATAACAAGGTTCAGCACTGGTTATATTTTCCAGGTGTTCCTTCTTCCCAAAGGACTGCCATGAACTGGAGAACCACCAAAACAAAATATGCAACTTGTGCCCAAGATGAATTTTGTTGATGCCATAGCTCAAAGTCAAACCATCTATAAATATCATGTTTCATACATCCTCAATTAAACATCAATTAGTTTTATGGAGTGTTTTTTGTCTTGTCACCAAAGATTTCTTAATTTTTCACATGTGTTCGCATCAACCACAAGACGCACCATGTTTATCCTGTCATGTGGATTTATGGGCAGACCAAAGTAAAATTAGTCCTTGTCCAAATTTACTATGGCTATAATTTCAAGACTACTTAGCTTGAAGGCCAATAGCTAAACCAGTGTGGACAACAGATGTAGTTTAACCTTATGATCCAAAAGAGACCAATAAATAAGTTAGTTTTTGAAATTCAATGCCCAGGAAATGAGAAAATAAGTTTTGAACCCAAACCAGGTTCATAACAATTCTTTCCTCTAGTAATTATTTTATCTTCTAAGAAAGGTAGATAAAATAGAGGAAGGAAAAAACCCAGCCTGGATTAAACTAAAAATGATTTCATATTCTTATTTTCACCATAAGAGGCAGCTTTGTGTTTGGGCAGTATCAGCACCAAGATACCTAACCACTATTCCCCCAAAAATCTATAAAAATAGGCAAGTGGAATCTACAGCAAATATCTGTGTTGCCAGAAGCTGTTCATATCTTTAAAAGCATCTCATATTTTCCACATTGGTGACACAACAGGAAGGATGCAGGACCCAGAGTCTGAGGTTCCGGTTATGCCTGGCCCACAGACCAGCTAAGCTGAATGAGGGCCAGTCATTCTCTCTTTGGAGGCTTGAGTTTCCTTATTTGTGAAATGTGAAGAATGAACTGGACTACGGTTTCCTTGAATGTGCCCAAGAAACTGGTTCTAAAGCAAGTTGATAGATACCACTGCAAAAGGGTTCTGTGGCCAAATGGGTTTACGAGCTCTGGTTTAAAAAGTTAAACATCTGTCTTTACTACAGAACATTTCAACATTTTAGAACTTTGTGCCAATATATACTGAAATTCCTTCCAACAGAAAAATGGCAGCATCATTCTCAATCTCACTTGATCATTGAACACATGCTTTGAGAATCACATTGAAGGAGCAGTGTTCTGTGCAACATGTTTCAGAAAACATGGGGCTGAATTATCACTGAGATCCCATCTAACTCTACAACAGTGACTTTTAAAACCTGCCCTACATTTTAGAGCTACTTCTTCCAATGCTCAGACAGGCATCAGTAATAAGACAGAACTCTTTCTCACTGGGTCCAGATTTCTCAGTGGTTTCAGCGTCCTTCACGAAGCGGGCTCTGGGCTACCGCTACCAAATGAATAGAGCTGGTACCAGAGCTGAAACACACTTGCCATGTCTGATTTAGCTGTCTAAGGTTAGATTTTATTTTCATAGAGAGGAATCGCTGTGACTGCTAACCATGCTTCTAGCCTTCACTGTTAACTCTATGGCTTTGTTCTTTTATTTGGACAAGCTGCCATTGTGCCACAGCATGTGATATGACTGGCTACCTCAGCCCCTAAGGGACATGCACAGGGTGACTATATAATGATGTCCAAATCAGGACATTTCTGGAGTAGAACAGGCTACCATTCATATTACAGGAATAAATAAGATTGTTCCAGACTGACCAGGGTACACGGCATCCCGTTTACATATGTTGCTCTTATTGCACAAGCAACTTGGAAATATGATTTTGACTTTAGTGGATATCTTGATTCTCTCCAAGTGTAATTCATTGCCATAAAGAGACAAAAGTAAATTTCACAGTGATGGGGGCAGGGCTGGGGGGAATGTTCTCAGCCCTCCTGTCACTCATTCACAAATTCTCAAATTACACCTGTTAGTTAAAAAATATTCTTCCTCACCAATCCTCTCTGCAGGCACAAAAATCAGTCAGCATGACCTGACAAGTCACACTTCAAAGCTACCTATGCTGTGAAAATTTGTCCTGAATGTTTCCAAGCCTTCAAAGGATTCGGAGGAAAGAATGGATTATATGGAGAGCCTGAGAACGAGAAATCACATACATAAAACAGCTAAATTGCACACTCAGCAATTTTGTTGCTACAGTTATGGCAGGTAATTATTAGCTATTGTTGGAACCTGGATTACATTCCAAAGGGGATAAAATCAGAGATGTTTTATTAGACAATGCTGTCAGTCTTCTATGCTTTTGGAACTTGATGGAGATAAAATGATTACCTCAGACTTATGAAACCCAAAAGGATTAAAACTAAAATAGGGAATGGAGCAAGCAAGTCTTCTTAGTATCTGCAGTACTGCAGAAATACAGAAAACCACATAAATTAGTTAAGGGACAGACCTCGAGAAAGCAGCTACTTCTCTGCATTTAACGAACAATTATAGCAAACACAATTTCTTCCTCAACAGTAGAATTTCTTTTACCAAAGTGAAAATACAGGAAGTGTTAGCTACAATTTTTCCTAATTTAATAATTATTCTCTCAATTTCTTGCCTTCCGCATGCTGCCAACTAATTAGGATTAGGGGCGAGAGAGGAGCATACAGAAGGAGGGAGAAATACACACGCCTCCCCCACCCCACCCACCTCATTTTGGAAAAGCAAAAACTTTAAAACACAATTTTTAAACTTTAAAACACTATTTTCCATTTCCTTCCAGATGAGCCTTCAACTGACAATGCACTGGCTCAGTTCCCATCATGAGCCATGCCCTCTGCTCCTGGCAAACAGGGCAACTTCAAGCCTCGCAGATTTGGGGGACACTCCAGCCATGGCCTGGGGGGAGCTACGTGACCTCCTTGCACAGTGTTCTGGCTCAAGTTGACTCTAAAGACCTTCTACTAGGCTAGTGATCTCTGAGGAAGCACAAAGCAGACAACACAGCATGAGCAGAAGTGAAATCAAACTGTTCACCATCCCTGCCTGTAACTGTGGCACAGAAATTTGTTTTCTTGCTTGCTTGCTCAGCTAGCTCATTTCAAAGCCACCTTCCTCCCCTCATGCTTTTCCTGTGTTCTTATTTTGTGTCTTCTGAAAGTCCACATTTAGAGATCAACTTTCCAAAAAGAGCTGTACTAAATGAACATACATCAATCACCTCCCCTATCAGCTGCACACTGAATGCTGCCTGTTGTCAAAATTGTTGAGTAACATTGTGTACACACACGCACCTCCACTTTCCCCTCCCCACACACACACCTGGGTCAGATACCTGAGGTGCTCCTTGATGCAAGTTACTGGAAAGAGGCCCCACATGCTGCAAGTGCTGCTTTGTAACCACCTCACTGACAATTTCAGCCACCCAGGTAGCTCTTTTAGTAACAGCCATCCTCTTTCAAACAATTTGGAGCAAATACATACGGTTGAATCGTAGATGTGTGAGCCTTTCCCCAAGCAAGCTGTCGGCATGGCTTCCTTTCTGATCCCAGGTGCATGGAGTAGAGCTCTGGCCTCTCAGGGAGGGGCCTCAGGTGTGAGCAAGAGCAGGAAGTCAGAGCTAATTACACCTTGTTTTATTTGGCTATTTGAATAACGAATAAAATGGCATGCTTCATTCAGTTGTTTTTTTTTTTCCCCCAGTGCAAATTACCTGAGGCTGACATTTCATTCTAATAGACCAGATTTTTTAAAGTGTTAAAATTAATGTTGTAATAGGATATAGACAAGTCTCTTTCAATGGAAAAATAAGGATTTTCATGATGAAAAATGTTCTCCATTCTGATTACAGTGTGAGCATCTACAACCTGGCGGCATGCCATCATTGAGGGCTTATAGCCTGCAAGGCCCCAAGGGGCAGTGATAATGGAATATACAACTTTTAAAAATTAGTTTGAGGCATTTAAAAAGTTGGCAAAAGACAAAACAAAGCAAAAGCCTCTAAAACCATTATTGGAAGGGGTCTGGAGTGGGGAGGCTTTAGCAAGAACATTAACTGGTTACGAGAAATTATAGTCATCCCCTTGCATGGTATAGCATATTTTTTTAAAGATTCATTTATTTATGCATACAAGCACAGGGTGTTGGCCAGAGGTGCAGGGGTGGGGTGAGAGGATTTGTCAGAGACAGAGTGGGGAGAAGAACAGGCAGATTCACTGAAATACACAACTGAGGGGGGTAACAGGCAACAGGAGAGGTCTGCTGCACCTTTAGGTCAGCTTCCTAGCTGGGGACTGAATTTGTGCTGCCGTGGCTGCCAATAGCTTCACAGTGCTGAGACTTAACCCTTTGCACCAGCAGGGAGGCCCCAGCATAGCATATTTGCATGGGAAATAAAAATGTGACTTTCATATTTGAAAATGTCGTTGCTGATAACATATAGTTACATATGCTGACTGGTGGAAAATAACAGCAACCTCAACATTTGCACGGAGGATAACATTTGAATTCTCAAGAGTCCAGTTTGTGAGTATAGGGCATCTAGATAATATGATCCCTGCCCCTGCCACACCCATCTTTGTGGTTTCTCAGAATTGCCTGTCACATGCAAGGGACCTACAGCTCACTTCTAAGTCTGTGTACTTTGTGAGAAAGCAACTCCTTGATACCTTATTGTTCTGGCAATATACAGAAACTAGGAAAGTAAAAAATTATTTCGTGCTACAAAACGGTGGCAATGTCTGCTATTTCACATTCATGTCTTCTGTCAATTCTTTTGGCGAGAACCAGCCTCCCTCTGGTTCAATGTTCCAGGGTCCACAGTTCCTCAAGGCTATTTTAAGTTGGTTTTTAAAAAATGATCACCTCCCCCCACCCCCAAAACAGGTCCAGGGACTAAGTTAGGTCAATCTTGAAGTATCTAAAAAAATTCCCTGAAGCTTGTTATGGTTAAAAATATTCCATATGCCCAAAGATGGAATCGATTAGACTGAGTAGATGAATTACTTTTTACTATCAGCATAAATATATAGAAGATGGAGAGACAATCAGCAGGGACTTTATAGAGCATTCAAGAGCTAGAAGGGTGATTGAGCGACTATGATGACTGGTACTATAATCATTTTTTTAGTCAACAATTGACAGCAGATGCATAAAAAGTAGGACAAAACGTCTAATGCTTAGCACAAAGAATACTAAAGAATGGCGTAATCCTCTTAATTACCATGCATTTACTAGATTAGCCTAATTTAATCAAGATTATTTGAGATTTCCAGGGGCTTTTTAATTAAGATGACTTATTGGGGATGCATTAATTGTAAAATGGAATTTAAAATCATCACACAAAATACTACAATGTTTTCATGTTCTCAAACAGTTGCATCCCCCAAAATATTCTTTTCCACTTTTAAATTTTTTATTACTTTTTAAAATATATTTATATTTATTTTTTACATCATTCTTCATTTTGTGCATTTTTTTCATCTCATTTATAATCCCCACGGACTTCCCACCACCAAGTCATCCGTATGCCATCGCCATACAGCCAGGTGCTCTTCCCACCCCAGTTTTGATCCCATTCTTCTCTCCACCCAGTAAAATGTCTCTGGTTTGAGGGAAGAGCACAAGGAATTATGGTGATGGTGCACAGGTGAATTGGTGAAGTTCACAGGGAAATCATACATTGTACAAAAATGAAGGATGATATAATGAATATATTTTTAAAAAATTTTTTAAAAAAGTCTCTGGTTTATAATTGTTTGTTGCTTTTCATTCCAAAAACTATTCTTAAAAACTATTTCATAGCTTATACAAAAACCTGTGCTTTCATACACAATAGACAACTATTTGTGCAACAATGTACACAATAAACAAAATTATAATAATCATAAATTCCAATCAAATTTACCTTCATGTCATTGAGTAGAAATTCTTTGCTCTTCTCTCTCCTCCACCCCACCCTTTTGTTCCTGTTAAGCATCATTATGATTTTTAAGTGACTAAGAACTAACGTACTAATAGCTCTATAAAAATCTGGTAGGATTAGACAGAGACTTTCTGGTCAGTGACTAAAGAGTTAATCCTGGGACATTACAAAGAAAATGTTAAATCTGTTGCCAGGTCATTTACTGTAATGTTAAAACTAAAAGAATGAGTTTGCCAACACTCAGGAGTCTAATAATATAATTGTAACTAGTACACCGAGGAGATGGAACAGTCTCTAACACAGCTTTACAAGCGATTTATTGATCCCTGAATAGTAATTCTTCAGCAATTCATATAATCAGAATTTATAGATTTATTCCTAATGTCAGGAAAAATTGACTTCACTCTTGAACCTTTTGCCTTCTTGCATCAGTCTTTGAATGCAGCTAAGTTCAATCACAATCTTGAAACAGCATCTCCTCCCACCACAATGCCACATGAAGGACAAGATTTGATTTTCCAAAGTTGGATCCTATCATTTCATCTTTAGAAAGTTGTTTAAGTACACATATATTTCTAGCAAACAGTAACAGCATGTACATCCAGGAGGAATGATAGGGCTATTCAGACAGCACTGCTGTAATCCATAATATTACTAGCCACCTATGACACATGCAGACTGCAAGAAGCATTGTTGTCCTATGTAACATTATTGCATACACATGGCCCCGTGGGGTGTGTAGAAGTCTTAGCGGAGGTGGTCGTATAGCATGGATACAGGAGTTTTCCAACTGGGAGCTACATGAACATCTAAAGAGAAGACGAACATATTTCAAATCCAAACTAACATTTAGAGAAACTTCCTATAGTTACTATGGGAATTTGAATAGGTATTACGTTTTAAGAGGAAATTTGGCAAACATAAGCATTTAGGATATGTATGTATTGGACTCAGGGGTTTCATTTCTAGGAAGTTATGCTTTGATATGCTCACAGAAAAGCACACTTTTCAAAAAGTCACAGGAAAACACTCATCCTTCCCTAGGTTTCTGTCAGAGGAAGCAGCAATGTTGTGATGATACCCAACATGATAATATCCCACATGAAAGTAGCCTTTCAAAAATTTAACTGATGGCGAGGCAGACCTCTCCTGACCCGCCCGCTGCTCCCCTCAGCAGTGTACTTCGTGGATCAGCCTGTTCTGCTCCCCACTCTGTCTCTGATGAATCCTCTCACCCTCCACATCTCTGGCCTGTACCCCAATTCTGTACAAATAAATCTTTAAAAAAAAAAAAAAGGATCCTCAGCACTAAAAAGTGTCCACTTATTAAAAAAAATAGCCAAATTTTGAAAACAACTTAAATGTCCAAGGACAGGTGAGAAGATGTAAAAGATCTGGTACCTATTATAATGGAATACTACTCAGTTATTAAAACAAAACAAAACTCTTGCCATTTGGATGGAACAAGACAGAGTGCTGCTAATCAAAATAAGCCAGAAAGAAAGACAAATGTTGAAAGTGGCACTTATATGTGGAATACGGGAAAATAAAACAAAGGATAAGATAAAAACCAAACCAATAACCAATTCTAGATATCTACCTGTAGAACTGAGGTTCTCAGAGAGAGGAGGGAGGGAAAACATGAGGGAGGAAGGGGACTCAAGGGGCTTTGAGGGAGAGAAGACTATGGATACCTTGGCGGTTGGTGTGGGGTGGTAACTTATACCTGAAGAGATGTGACCCAGCTTCCCTAAATCATATACAAGTGTTGTAAATCAGTGTTGGCTCAATTTTTTTAATTAATTAATTAATTTTTTAAGATTTATTTATTTGTGCATACTGAACCAGGTGCAGACCAGAGGCTCAGGGGCGGCAAGAGGCCTCACCAGAGACAGAGTGGGGAGCAGAACAGGCAGATCGACGAAGTACACTGCTTAGGGGAGCAGCGGGCGGGTTAGGAGAGGTCTGCCATGCCATGTGGTCATCTCTGGGGCAGGCGGGAATCGAACTCATGTGGAAGTGGCTTTAGCTTCTCAGTGCTGTGCTTTAACCCACTGTGCCATCAGGGAGGGCCATCAATTTTTATTTTTAATAAATAAAAATACTACATGAAGTTGCCAAAAAAAAAAAAAAAAAAAGTTGGCCAGTATATCACACAGTATAGAATAACAGTTGACTTCTGGAGAGTTACATAAGAAATGTGTAACTTTTCTAGTGTAAGAGAAGACAGATCTTTTGCTGTATCATTCAGTTTGTTTTTTTTTTAATCACAAGCAAACATTACCTCATATATTTAAAACTTCCTAAAAATGAACAAAAAAAGGAAGCCTTAAGAAAAGTATTAATACCCACACACTATGCAGCATTTTAAAAACCAAAGAGGAAATACATTTTTATGACAAGTATGCTCTATTAAAAGCAACTTATGTTACAATTTCTTTTATAAGTACAGTGGTCTATTAACAAAGTTCATTTGTATCTCCCACATTAAGATTGTTATGAGATTTAAGTAAGGAAATGCATGTCCAACTTTCAGAGCAGGGTTTCATGCATTTAACCAGCCGCTACAATTTTGTACAAAAGACTAAAGAAAGTCTCCATCATGGGAGCACAAAAAGCTAGTTAAGAGAAGCCTCAGACTTTGGAGATATGCAACTAAAAGTCAGTCTTTTCCTTTTTGCTCCTATTGAAAACTCTTCCACTAGACCTGGGTTATGTATTCATGAGTTTATTCTTTTATCTAGGAAGTTTCCTACTGCTCTAAGGGCCATACATACTCTCTAAAAACATGAGAACTCAAATGAACTCACATAAAGGAAACAAAAGTATATTGCCCCATACACTGAAATAGTCTTCAGTCTAGATCTAATATTGCCGAGATGATGAAAAGAAATTCACAGGGATCGTCTCATCTTGCTTTAGCTTGTGGGTACAAAGTATCACCCAGCATCATAACCCAGTGTCTGTGGAGTGGGACAGGTTAGCATCACATACTAGGCATTTCCTTAGCGTCATGCAACAGCTGAGTTGATGTCTCAAGAATAAGAAGCCTTTTAACCTGGAAGTGAGTCTTGCAGATGTCAAAGGCATCTGAGTTCCCACCCTCATGTGTCCAGCCTTGGTTATGGAAAATCTTGCTGGGAACAGAAAGAAGTGAATTATGAAGCTAAATGAAGACCTGCCTACTTGCACGTAGCTTTCACTCCCATGGGGCAAGTGGAGAAGGAAGAATAAGCACTTCAAGTACCACGTTAAATCATGTCAGGTAGGGCAATGTGGCAAAGGAAGCAAAAGACAGTAAGGTGGCCCAGGGGACATTAGGGAGGGTGGCAACAGAACATGAGGAGGTCATTTCCTGTCACAACAGAAGAGTGTTTTTCACCTAGTGTGTGGAAGAATAAAGAAATTAACATGTGATAGGAACATTCATGAAAAGACCTTGGAAGCAGATGCTTGATGTAAAAATATTCACGACAACAGAGTTTCTGTGGATGAGCGACACCTCAACCTCACTTGTTTCCAAAGAGCTCCCTGCCTTCGTGGATGTATCAGGACTCAGTGGCAAGTCTCTCATCTTCTAGGCAAATTGAATGTATTTCCATCTACAACAATCAAACTTTTCACTTTTGACTTAAAATAGAGTTCAAGAGTGGACTGGCTCACTTTCTCCCTCCATAAAGCCACAGATTTATAATTGTCTCCTTCTTAAGCTATAAAGCAGCTGTTTCTAATGAATATGGACAGATTTCAAAATTGAAGCTGCTATTATTACCTTGCAAGCATTTCTCTAGTAGTTATGGCAAACTGTTTGCATTCTCCTTTGCCTCTTTTGAGAAGTTAGAAGGCTCTGGTGAGAAAGTGGAACAAAAGTGGCCCATGGCAATGCTGGGGGACTGTCTCTGGACTCACTGGAACAACACTTGATCTTTCTAAGAAGCAGACAAACCAGAAAACAGAGAGAGAGTGAGTTCATGTCAAATGACCTTCAGAAGCTGTCATCCACCCCAGCATAGGACCTGGGTGGACAGAAAGGGAAAAGGGAGAAAAAGAAATGGCACAGCCTTGATCTAAGTCTATATATCAGATAAACAAGAAAGTGATGCAAGGCTATTTTAAAACATGGGAGTTCTTTAACTTGAGGGGTGCCTTGGAAGGAGCTCTAAAAACCACCTGGGTCTTCCTGCAACCGTTTTTTTTTTTTTAAGATTTATTTATTTGCACAGAACTGGGATACAGGCCAGAGATGCAGAGGGTGAGAAGATTCACCAGAGAGAGTGGGGAGCAGAACAGGCAGATCGATGAAGTACACTGCTGAGGGGAGCAGCAGGCAGGTCAGGAGAGGTCTGCCGCACTATGTGGTCACCTCCAGGGCAGGCGGGGATCGAACTCATGTGGAAGTGGCTTAAGCTTCTTAGTGCTGTGCTTTAACCTGCTGCGCCACCAGGGAGGGCCCCTGCAACCATTTTTAAATTTTATTTTAATTGAATGACCATTATTTTACATCCCTATTCATTTTTTTTTTTAAACACTAGGATTCCTCCCTTCATGTGTGATCACCATAGGTCTACACCTGAAGCACTCATAATCCTCTACCACCATCCACTGTAATCTCAGTTTCCTTCCCACTATTTCTCCTCCTCTCTTCCCCTCCCACCTGAATGCTTCAGATCTATGGTCAGTTATCAGTGGTTGCTTTTAAAGTTTGTCTGGTCCTTTATTTGGGTTCTCTACATTCTACATGTAAATGAAACCACCTAGTATTTATCTTTGTCCTTCTGGCTTTTCTCACCTAGGATAATTCCTTCCAGTTCCATGCATGGCGCCGTAAATAGCATGAGGTTATGTTTTTTGACTGGTGAGTAGTATTCCATTATATATACAACCACTTTTGAGGGTCGATGCCACCATCCTTTGTATTAGAGATTATTTCACAAACAGGCTTTTGATTATCGGGATGGATGGTTACATTTGAATTTTTCTAGTAACCTGAGAAAACACCTTTATCATTACATACTTTTTTTGTATTATTCTATTTATGTTATATGCTATTTAAATTAATAAAAATAGTACATTTTAGCACTAAACCCAACATTTGTTCCTGGTGTAAGTAAGAACCTTTAATTTATTGAAGATTCAACACAATCAGCCAAAACTTTTGGAAGAATTTAAGCCAACCAGATGCTTCTAAGATTTCAAATGTCAGAGGCAATATCTTAATTCAAATCTTTCTACTTTTCAGTACTTTTAGATTTAACTCTTCATATTTGATGGAGGGTACAGTATCTGTGAAGCTTATTGAAAAAAACTGGGAAAATGAAAGAAGTTATGATTTTTCTTTTTCAGTGGTAAATTTGTCCATTCTGTGTTTTCTTCCCCAAAATGCTTTTTACTATGCAAGTAGAAAGAGCAAATGGTGTTTTCATATTTCATACATAAATATTGTTTCATGTACTATTAATATAAATGCCTAACATGCTTACCAGTATTGAGGATTCATATTTATGCCATTATCAGGACAGTTATTTGTACTTTTAAATTGTATTATTACCAGAGAAGTAGAAATAAAGGCTACACTCTGGAAAGATAAGACTAACAGACATTATCCTTATGTTCTAAGACTTTACAATGTTAAGACATCACAGCTAAGACACTATTTATTCTGAGGCAAAGAGAAATAGGCTGTTTCCATAGTCATAGCTCAGAGTCATGGAAATTAATCTTATGCATTGATACAAGGGGAAACTGGAGGCCTTAAGCTACATGGTGGCAGTAGGCCAGATCTTGATTCATTCTTGGAAGACTCATACACTATTTTATAAGTGATACCTGGAGACCATTTTAAGTATATTTCATTTTGGTGTTAGGACTGGTTTTGGAGAGAAGAATGTTTCAGGGGTGGGTGGTAAAGTTGTAAATAGGGAGTGATGGACTGCTATCTCCAAAATTACAGGGCCATGTGCTCTCCACACACTTGTCAAAGCTCGGCAAAAAAGCCCTGCTGTTGGCCAGGTCCAGGTCTGGAGTCCCGCTGTGGAAGCCGATTGCTATTGGCCCCCAACTCTCTGGCCTTGGAATTTACCACTGAAATTCCACTTGGTGGGTTCTAAGACCACCACCTCCCAGCTCTCTGCAAAGGAGCCCCCGTGGGCATGTGCTACAGGAGGGGTGGGTAAGCATGTGGAATGCACTCCAGCCCTTCTCCAAAGCCTGTGTGGGGAAGCTGAGCTGCCCACATCCAGGAAGAGACTGTGATGGCCTGGGATCTGCCGAGGTGAAGCTGCAAGCCCCCGTCCCCTGAACAGCAGCCAGGAGACCACTTTGTCACCCGGTGATAAAGTTGGCTTGCAGTCTGTTTCTTCTTAGAATAGCAAATAATATACAAGGCTCAGCAGGCCTGCGAGGTCGTCTTCTAGTTTTTAATAATTCCTTGTATTTATTCAGTGCCTTTTCCTCTCCCTAGAGCTAAGTATAAGAGTTTTCCATATGTTCCTTCAATAATCCTCATTACAGCCCCGTGCCTGAGCTGGTTAGAGCACAGTGCTAATGGGGCCAAGGTCAGCACTCAGCCACTCATGGGCCCCCTGTGAGCAGCCCCATTTGCACAGAGAAAATCGGCTCCATGGCCTCACTCTACTTCACTAACCATAACCAATTATTTTGAGCTTACAAGAGGCCAAAGGATAATAGATGGTAACATTAATAATAAGGGCAACTAATATTTAATAAGGGCATTTCAATATCAGGTGTTTTCTATATATTTTAAAATATGTATCTCATTTATAGAAATGAATTTGACACTATCAAAACTCCATGAGAAAGGTTTATTATTAAACTCACTTAAAGATGAGGGAACTGAGATCTAGGATGTTTAAGTAAGTTGCCCACGGTCACCCAGGAACTGGCTGAGCTGGGATTTCAATCCCACTAGTCTGCTTAAAGGGTCGAGTCTAAACCACTAGCCAGTACTGCTTCCCTATCAGCATGGATGGCACAACTTGGTAGACAAATTCCTCGTCACATCGGTCCCTTATGCCCAACTGAAGAAAGACAAAGTAAACACCAAAGGCCATGATTAACAATAAGCACCTGGTGCTGAGTTGTACACACCACTGGTGTCCTCTCATGGACTTTTTCCAGCCCTGCTAGAGCTAGGCGTTACTGCCCCCACTTCACATATAGGATACTGAGGGCAACAGAGACTATGTAAGTAAACTGCGAATATTCTGTTTGAGAACCAGAATTAAGAAATTGCTCTGCTTGTAATGCATCATGAAATTGCAAGTAATACTCCTAATTTAGTCAGAGGGAATACTACCTATATGAAAAAGAAACAGATGCAGAAAAGATGAGCAGAGTTACCGTGAGCGATGGTGTCCAGGTTATAACCACACTTTTACTGCTGTGTCCTCATTTCCACAACTACTAAATGGCTATTTCTCTTAGACATACTTATATGCCACAGTCAAACAGAATACAACCACCCCTAGAGCCACAGAGATTGCAATGCTGGGTAATGGGAGAGAACAGAAGGTCACAAGCCAGGAAAACTGGGATCCTGAAACCTCCCTTCTTTTTCACTGACAGGATTCAATGCTACAGACCATCTACTCTTGGACCAGAGTGAGTACATACCGCATGTCTGAAAGATAGCAACACACAAAAACTCCCTGCCACTTGGAGCACAGAGGACTAGTTCCTTCACCATTTTCCTTTTTGAAAGCACCAACTGGTTGTGAAAGAACAGTGTCTAGGAAAAATGGGTTCTGGTGTCAGTCAGACCCCGGGTCTGTCATGCCCTTTGTGGTTAACTTCGGTAAGTTGCTTAGTCTTACTTCCTGAGCTTCAGTTTTCCTACCCTGAGAAAGTGATGGTATCTGTATCAGGTTATTAAAGGAGAAACAAATGTAAAGAGGCTCCTGATCTGTGCTCAAAAAAGGCTAACAATGACAAAGAGTTTGGTCCAAATTCTACTGATTCATTAAATCTGAGTGGAGCTCTGAAATCTCTGGAATCTTCATGAGAAACTAAAACGTTGAGCTGCTTGTATTCACTAGTTTTTGTCAAGATCACCCACAGAGTTTCCACACATGGGCGCTCCCTTGGGTTGTCACTGTGGCCTCACCCACCTGGCTGCTTTCCTAAAAGTGTTCATGGGAGGGGGGGGCGCATTTTGCTTGTTCAGCAGATAAAGTTGCAAAGCACATGGGCAGGACGTGTGGATGCCCTGATTAATGCCTCAGTGGATGTCCACACCGGTAGAAAGAACTAGCACATGTGAAATGGAAATTGTCACGGCATCCTGTGTGCTCACCTTATGATAAGCAGCAGCAAGCCCTGAAGCAGTGACAGGGGTGGCCAGTTCCTAGTAGTGTAAATATCCAACTCCGAAGAAACCCTCAATTATTTCCCAGGTGTTATCGTCAAGCCAGACAATGCAACCTGGATAGGAATTCTACCCGAAAGCAATACTGTGGTCAGCAAACCAGACAGCTTTTTTTAGTTTTACCTGACCTTATTAAGGAAAGGGTACCGGACTTTACCATAATACTGAGAGCCTTTAACAAGTCATTTAACATGAGTGCTATTCCATAACTTGCCAAGTTATAGCAGAAAAGGTAACTGTTTATTTCAGAATCACTTGAGATCTCACACATGGACAATGTTCTAAGACTGGCTCCCACCAGGCCCCAAATATTTCTATTTCTCTTCAGCCCCAAGACGCTGCTGTCTTCTCAAGGAACTCTCACATCTGCTAAAGATGGGGCAGGGAGGGTCTGGTAATCACTCAGGAGACTTGTGTTTGGAAATTTCTCTTCAAGGTATGTGCAAGATAGCAGAGACCATGGTGGAGGCAGAGGTCACAGTTTCTCTACCCTGTGCCATTTGCTATCAATGTGTTATTGCTTCCTGTCCCACCATTACAATCTGGGTATCATTTCTCAAGAAGTATGTGAGAGTATGGACTACTGAGTAGAAGATGCTCACAGCTGAAAAGGGAATCTCCAAGAGGCTGGGGTCAGACAGCTCCCAAGACAGGTGTCCACTTGGGTCCAATATACATTTCAACCACTCTCTTCAGTATGTGCTGACTCCAGAAATACAGCCAAGACTCAGGGTGGGCAAGAGGCTCTCCTGAGTAACTGTCTGGAGGAGGAGATGTCTGTGTGTGGAACTTATGTGCCAGCTTTGTCACTGGGCAAAGGCAGATCTGATGCATATATAGCATGTGTTCTAGAAGGACAATTTTAAAAAAGGGTTTCTGTTCAAGTAAGATCAACTGACATCTCAGAATATCAAGAGTGCTTATTAAAATGCAGATTTCAGAGCTTCATTCAGACTTAATGAATCAATGTAGTTTAGACTGAACTCTTGGAATCTATTTTTGTGCTTAATCTCCACTCCCCCCAACATCTACCCATGAGATTTTAGGTTTGCTAAAGTCTTAAAACTCCTGAAATGTGGTAAAGTACAAGGAATTTAAAGACAGGAGACTTGAATTCTAATCTTGGGTAGGTAACTCTGGGAGTCTCTTCACTGTGACTCAGTTTCTTCAGCTGAATAATAGGAATAATGTGTTGCTTTACAGTGGTTGTCTAAGGTCATAGAGATAAAAGTGGTCAAAGCAAATGTTTTTAATTATCACAACTCTGAGCCAAAGTGAAATCGTGGAGGCTCCCAGCATCGTGGCCAAGACAAACCTAGGTTTGGCCAGTTATCTCTGAATTGACCAGTGCTACAGCCTTCAGGGAGAAGTCTCCTGGAGAGTTCTCTATCTGTCTGAGGGTCCATCCAGTGTTGGGAGATAGACTTCTGGCTTTGCAAACTCTGGAACAGTGAGGGAAAAGAATTTTGAGGGACAGAAGTCTCAGGGGCTTGCTCCTAGATGGATGAATTCCAGGGATTTTTAATGTGCTAAGCTGCTTGGGACAGTAGCTGGGGTTAAGAATTAAGAAAAAGAACAGGATTAGAGTTCCCAAATGAATTGATAAGCTGAAGAGATAGTCAAGAACAAAGGAGAAACAGCTCAAGAGGGAGCGTTACAGATGATACACGAAGGAAATGATTATATCACAAATGCAGGCTACGCAGTGTCCAGCCAGATGAGGATAAGAAGCTGACAACGGTCCAGAGAGGCGCGGCTGTCATTGCAGACACAGCACTAAAAGTTGGCTGCAGTAATAGCAGCATGATTTGAAGGTACCGTGAGGTAATCGTCACTTACCGTACCTTTATAAGACGTCCCTGTCCAGTCTGAACTACACAGTTTGAGAGGCAAGGAACACTTGGACTTAGTTCAAAAGATAGAAATAAAGATGATGAAATTGTTGGAGAATAAGAACTGTGGGGGAATAAAAGCAAAAAGGTCTGGTATTATTTAACCTAGATGAAAAAAGCAAAGGGGAGACTTAACTCTTCCAGTCCATGAATTAGTCAAAAGTGATCTATAGTTTGGCTTATTCTGTTGAGAAATAAACAGATTTAGACTCAAGAGAAGTGATGTTAAGGGAAAGAAAGCTCTACTTGTGATGAATGTTAAGGGTCTGAACAAGCTCTTATATAAGGCAAAGTCTCCTTTCCAAACACTGACCAAGGGACCACACTGGACCAGGGGACGCAAAGGTGATAAAATTGAACTTGGAATGAAAGAAAATACTGACAGATTTGCAATCAGGCTCAGTTCTGGCTTGCAGCTCAGAAGCAAGTAACTTCTCTGGGTCTCTACTCCCTCATCTATGAAGTAAAGGCAACCTATCAATGACCTTGCCCATGGTCTCCCAGGTCTGGATATTCACATTCTGTGATCCTGGAGAAAAATAGGGTAGGTGTACTGAACATGTGAAAGATTTCCTTTCAATGAAGGAAGTATGGACTAGGGGCATCGGGCATTTGGTCTAGGGTTGATGGGCTGATGTCATGGGTTGGGGAGGGTTAACGATGGAGACCTACTATGTATAGAGGACTATTTGATTCTGTAGAAAAATCAGAAGAGAGAAAAATGGGATATTCATGAGAAGGGTCATACCTAAAGCAGAAGCAGTGCATGAAGGATGCCCCCAAATCACCTACATTTGGATAAGAAGAGGAAAGATGACGATGGAGTATGAGCCATAATAGCTGGTGAAGATGGAGCTTCAGCTAAGCAACCCAGCAATGCACTAGGTCCTACTCTGGATCCAGCCATGGAAGAGGCTATTCAAGGAACTGTCAGGAGGTCAATGGCAACCTGAAACCAAGAGGTCTGGGTTTATTTCCAGGTAGGAAAGACTCAGTTTCTCCCCAAAAGCCCTGCAAGCAGAGGCTTTGCTGTGAGACCGGGTTTCTAGTCTGCCTCCACTGTTCATGAGAATGTGATCTGAGACATGATTTTATCTGAGCTAGGACATACTTTCCAGATAACTGAGGATAACAGATCTACTTCATAGTATTTGTGTGTGTGTGTGTGTGTGAGAGAGGATTAAACACCATTACATGCCTGACACCGCGCAAGTATGGGAAAACTGCAGTAATTCTGATTTAGACCTGGGAATGGAATTAAGGCAGAATGAAGAGCCACTTCAGTGACCACACGGTTTATAGAAAGGGTCTGAAATGAGACTACTATAACTACTAGAGATCCAAACTAACTTTCAAAGGATTTTCCTCCACCTGATCATCAGGAATATTTAATTTTTTTTTTAAAGATTTATTTATTTGTGCATACAGAACTGGGGTACAGGCCAGAGGCTCAGGGGCGGTGAGAGGCTTCACCGGAGACAGAGTGGGGAGCAGAACAGGCAGATCCACGAAGTACACTGCTGAGGGGAGCAGCGGGCGGGCCAGGAGAGGTCTGCCACGCCATGTGGTCACCTCCGGGGCAGGCGGGAATCGAACTCATGTGGAAGCGGCTTTTAGATTCTCAGTGCTGTGCTTTAACCCGCTGCGCCACCAGGGAGGGCCCAGGAATATTTAATTTTAAAGTAGACATTGTTACTAACTCATTTCAGAGATGAGTTGAGTTTAGAGTAGAAAATGCCTTGCAACTAAGCTCCATCAGTGAGTTGTAGAGTTGTGGGGGTTACTCAAGTCCTCTGGCTCCAAGGCCCTTTGCTGTGTTCCTTGCCTTTTTCATGGAGAAGCAGGAAGAACATGGAGGAAAGATTGGTGTTTTAAAATGACAACCAAGTTAGTTGAATAAAACCTGCAAGGTGCTGTGGTAGTGGGCAGCTGTCCATGGGCAGTCCCTTGCCCTTGAGAAGTTGCTAGTTCCTCCCAGATACATTCAGCCCTTGCAGGGCAGAGCTATGAGACGATTTATAGTCTCTCAGCTCAGGCTCAGGGTACCAGCATCAGGAAGAAGCTTCTCCTCCCAGCTCCATTCTGCCACCAACCCCTTAAACACAAATGAGGTCAGAACCAGATAGCTTCTCATGTGTCACACTCACTGGATGAAGAGGTGTCTTCCATTTGTCTTTAAATAAAACTCTCACTGATCTGCAGTCATCACTCCCTAGGAGCTCTTAATAAACTCAAAGATTATTACTGAGTCATTTAGTCCATTTTTCCTCTTCACAGAGCAACCACCTCTCCCCACAGAATTCCTTTCCAACGACAAAGCCTACCTGTTACTCTGCTGTCTCCTCACCACTTCAGATACTGAACCCAGGACTGGGCACTCACTTCCAGGGAGACTCATACTCGCTTCTCACCTTCTCCCCTCCCCGACTTGAGCATGGACATCTTTCTTTGTCACTCCAGAATGTACTCAGACACTCTCCAAGACATTTTTCTGCTCTAGGATTATGAGGGGAAAATGGCTGATATTTTCTTTTCAAAATAGTTAGACAGAGTCCTGCTAGAGGGAAGGAATATGACTAAGTGATTTCTTAAAGCCCCTTCCAGTCAGTGATTCATCAGATACAGAATTTTCAACTGGAATAGGCCATTATGTTCTGGGCCAAATGTCTCTTTTTTGCAAATAAGAAGAGTGAGGTCCATAGAGGTTAAGAGCTGTGGAGGCTGCTTGCTACAGTGGAAAGAACGTGGGATTTGAAGTTAGAAGTTCTGGGTTTGAGGCCAAACTCAACCAAGTCACATGTTGTGTGAACCTGAGCAAGTTGTTAATCTCTAGAGCTTCAGTTTCCGTACTTGTAAAATGGAAGTAACACTACCGACTCTCCTGCTTTCTCTTGTGTTTTGTGGAGCATATGACAGCAGTTATGAAAGAAAGTATAAAGTATAAAACTGTTTGACCAACATGAAACTTTGTCAAGGTCACAGTATGGCAAAACAAGGATCCTTAGTCCCAGCACTGATCAAGTTCCATCATCTAAAGGTGCCCTTGTGACATTTTTCCATTTCTACAGTTATAAGATTTTCTTATAAGCCACAACACTGATTTAATCTCCACATGTTTTCCTTTAAAACCCTTGGTAGTCAGACATTCAAACGGGAAAAGTAGACTTCTCAGAAGGCATAATGGAGCGGCAGCTTTGGAAGCTGGGAGGGGCTCTCTCCAGCAGATGCCATCACCTCAACGTATGTCATGGCCCCAAAACTCGAGCTGACAGCCTCCATGGGGCCGGGCACATTCACGAGGTAGCTCTCTGAAGCAACTCTAACCAGTTTCATAAAGTCAAAATGATATTGGAGAGGCTTAGTCGAGAGCCTGGAATAGACTATTAGGCTACAGCCTGCACCTTGAAGATTGTAATGGGATGAGAGTGAGCCACAAAATGAAGTGATAATAGATGCCTGTTCAGGCAGGACAGAGACTTGGGAACTTGTTTAGCTATAATAGGTGGTTCACTGTGCCAATTTGTGGCAGTCTATCCACAGAGGAGAGAGGCCTGCCATGTTCCACATTGGAAAAGATGAACCATGCTCAGTCTGCCCCATTAGCAATGAATCCTCGTGGAGCAGACTGACATCATGTGTCCCTTTCGTCAAGGGATGAGCGCGCAATGCCAGGACTGATACTCTGCGATGCTCTGGTAAGTGCATGGACAGCACCTGCCTCTTGCACGATGCCTCCCTGTGTTGGCGTAAGAGAGCCCTCCCTGAGTGACCGGCAAGAGTTCAGTCTGCTCTGACAGCAGCCATCGAAGAGCACACAGAGCAACTCTACTTTACCCTGTTTTCTTAAGCATAAAAAATTCTTCAGACTTTCAGCAATAACAGTGGGGAGGTCAAGCTGACAATAAATGGAGAGTAGAGCGCTTTGCTCCAAGCAATAAAGGAAAGGAGGGGGGAAACAGTGTGAGCCAGTTCAGTCGGCAATTTCCATGTTTTAAAAAAAAAAAAAGCTCAAGTTGGAGCCATGTGGTCTCAATAAAGTAGTAAAATATATTTTCTTTACCCTACACTTCATGTGCCCATAACCTTCCCTTTAAATCATCTCTAACCAGCCCCAAATCACTCTGACCGCAAATCATTTGGTGGCTTTGGTCTCCAGGCAATGGAATGTGCTGGAGTAGACGGGGAGTCGCTACCAAGAACGCTCAGGGGGAGCTTCCACTGCCTTCCCTCAGGCACAGACCCCAGCAAAGCCCTGAAAGGGTTCCGCGCTGAGATAGCACATGACATCATAGCTCAATCATTCAGGAAAAAACTGCAACGGCTGCAGAATAGCACAACACGCCACAAACCACAGTGGGCAGATAAAGCCGAAGAACAGCTTTTCTTACGAAAACATTCAGGAATACCACAGGCAGCTGGCAGAGACACGTTTAATTACATTTACAGAAAGCCATTGTATCCATCGGCCCCATGGTCTCCGGAGCTGACCAGCAAACGGGGAGGCCGCTGCAGCCTGTCCTGGAAATAAATGGGAAAGCCAGGAGACACACGTTTGTGTCACTGCCTTTCCTACCCCGTGAGGACTAGATCTCACCCAGCTGTAAAATCATTTGATAAGCTGGGAAGGGATTTTCGAAGTAGACTACAATAGTCACCTCGATTTAAATTTATAGTTGAGATTAAGCACAGCTGAAGGTGTGAGGAATCAATTATTCAATCCATGATTAATTTAAGAGACACCAGGCTTGCCCTGGGCATTAACAAAGTTCATGTGACTGCCATCTGCCACCACATCAGAACATCTCGTCTTGTATTTTTCAAGTGCTGGTGGAAGTTATTTTTTTAAAAGCACTATTCAAAGTGTTAAGTATATAGACACTGAGGGGATGGGAATGTATTTGGGTGTGCCTCTAAGCACCTCAGAGAAATAAAGTTCAACTGCTTTGGTAAAGCAAGATTAAGGTCCACTGGGAGGAAAGTGTCCAAATTAGAATGCTATGATGTTAAAGAGTACTTGAACATCATCTTACAGCAACTGCTAAACTGGGAGTTTGCGAGGAGACTCAGCAGAATCTTCTATGAGACAAGAGGGATATCCCTGAAAAGTCTCACAGACCTTTCTAATTTTAGCTCGAGAGAAATCACTGCAGCTAAATCGAGTCTGTGATTTCACCATAGTGAAGGAAAATTTTCAACAGCAAACAGAAAAAGATGTAGTAAAACCACACAAAAAACAAATTTAAACTCTGCAGTGATCAAAGTAGTTCTCGTCTCTAAAGGAACAATGCAAAATTATAGAGTAGCTGGAGACACTAATGTCTAGTGGCTGTAATCATTTCAGAAACATGTTAATTTATAGCCTGGTAAGGTATCTAGCAATAATCTTTTTCATCAGACACCCAGGATAACTTTCATTTCAGCTGGGGGTGAGGGGAAAGCTTAAATGCAGGCTCATAATACTCTTCAAGTAAACTCTAAAACAATGGCAGTAGAAAATGCAAGACTCAAATTACTGCGAACAACCTGTCTGCCATTATGTGGCAATTATGAGCTAGGACTTGCTTTCTTAAAATGCTAGGTTCAGCAGAGGATTTCCCATGGATTTATCACAACAGAAATGAACAAGCATTCCACTGAGCCCCATTTATAAGTGTGACCAGGGCTATTGAAAGTCTTTTTCATCATGTGGACAAGAATGCAAAGAAACCTCTCAAAAGGCTCAACTATTCCTGGATCCAGGTGATCCTCCTCCCTGACCTTTGCCTTACACATCACCCTTCTCCTAGATTATCTCCCACCTGTCTGTAAAAGGAGAGGTGACTCTAGCATCCCTGGGGAGTTCAAGTGCTTAGTCTTTAAGCTTTTCCAGCAGGTAGATTGGGGAAAGTTTCTCTTTAAAAGTCATGCTGGTTACAGATGAGCTAATGTCAAGACTTCCCCCAAATAGCATATTTATAAAACAATAAGAGTCATGCTTTCCATAAAACCAACGGGGAACATCAGCTTTTCAGTTAAGTCTTTCCATGGTAGAGAAGTCATCAGGAATGCATTCTTCCCTATTGTATTCTGCCTGCCACTTGTTCCCCAGAAGCATAGCCAAAAGAACACTAAGAGAGGGACTAGGTCCAAAGGGCTTCCAGGAGGAAAAGCAAAGGAGAATGTAGTATTTGATTCTGTTAGACAAAGAACGGCAATGGAGTGGAACCCAAGAAACAAACACAGCTTTCAGCCATCTGAAGAGCAACAGGTGTGAAAACGCCCAGCTTTCTCCTGGAAAAATCACCAAACCTTCCCTTAAAGTATTCCCAGCTAAAGTTCATTCTGCAACTGAGCAGCAATTAGGCAGTCAAATTGCTGGCTCTTTGAAAGTTTCCTTCTACTACAACCAGGGATGGAGCCCATTACAAAGAAATTGGGAAGAACACAAACAAACTCGGTGCAAACCACTCCAGGCAAATAAACGCATCAAAGAAATTTCTCTAAAAGTATACTTTCTTTAATAGGGTTGGGGAGGGGGAGAAATTCAACTTCACGTCTCCCCTCCCCCACCCCAATTTTAACCGAGGAAATCCAAGGAGCAGGATGCAGCACCCCTGCCTCTGGAGTGGGGTCCGAGGAAGGATTAGGAAAACCGTGGCAGAAGACGGTCTCCCGGGTCCCCAGCGAGTAAACACCCAGAACAGTACAGCGCGTTTCGCTTGAGTACCTGCATGCCGCGGCCAAGGACCGCAGCCACAAGCTAATTCCCGCACCTCTACACAAATTTCACGCTGACACTTACCAGCTGAGCAGGAATCACTCTGCCCCAAGAGAAGCTCCTTGAGGTGGGGGGTGGAGAGGGGGTTCTGATCTCGGCTCTTTGCAGTTGGCAACTTCTGGGCTCTGACTTCAGTCTAATTTGCAGAACACAACAGAGACAACGAAGCCGCAGCCCAGCTGCCAAAAGTCCGGCCGCTCTCAGGCTGCGATGAAGACGTCTCGGGGTCCTCGACTCGGGGGAAGCTCCTGGAGGCAAAGCAGCCGCGGGTCTCGCTGCGTACGAGGCGCCCGACTGCAGCCGCGCGGAGTGCGCGGAGCCGCCGCGTGCGCGCGTTGTGTGTCGGGCGGGGGGGAGAGCGGGCTGCTGCGGAGGGGGAGGGGGTGGGTGTGTCCTGGCGAGGGATGCCGCTAACTTCCAGAAATAACGCTGACTGGGGACTAAGGCGATCCAACTTCCCTCACTCCAGGTCTTATCGCACTCAGAAAGGCTTTTGATTTGGCCGAGGATTGCAGTCATTTGTGGAGAAGAAGGTAACAGGTAAGATCCACCGAGGGTTTCCAAAGCTACCCGCCCCCAGTGTGGTTGGAAGCTTTCCCTAAAGATCGCAGCTCATTTGGTAAACAAAGCACGAGGGGGCGGGGAGCGTGTTCAGGTGCCAACTAGTAGTGAATTTGTGTGGGTTCTAAAATAAATCAATTTCCATCTTGATCGTCCTTATTTACCCTGCCATGCAGCGGGTACTTTCAATTACGCTCTCCATCTGCACTGCTTTTCATGAATTAAATGGCTTCTCGGATGCTGCCTTACTACAAAGCTATAAATTAATTACTACATTACACATGAAGTCCCTAGGAAAAGAATGCCAAGAATAAATCTGGTTTTTGTTCTTTTTTTATGTCGTACAAGTCTGCCATTAATCAAGTCTTTCCACCAACATCTAGGGAGCCGACCCAAGACTGCGAGTCATTGAGGGATGCACATGTGCGTGTCTGGTAGTCTCAGTCTCTCTTTGCAGCATGATGTCATAGTGACTCAGTTACCACACAGACAGATTCTCTGGAGAAACAATAGGAGAAAGGAAACCAAGCATTTAACAAAGACCTACCTACTTGCCAACTGTAACTGATTGGCAGACAATGCCTAATTTTTAAATATTTTTAAAGATTATTTCACCATTCATTGTTTCCCATCTTTGAGTCTCAGGACGGCCTGTCATTGGTCAGTCTGGGAAACAGAAACCCACGGGTGTATTTGGAATTTTAAGTAAGAAACTCATGTGGGACCCATGAAGCTATTAATATTAATACATCATATGAAATCGCAGCCAGACATGACAGAGTCTTGAAGTCAATTAGAAGGCATATCAGAAAGTGTGTTCCAGAAATAGAATTACCTTGAGACACAGATAGTACAAAAAATATGTTTTGAAGTGAAAATAAAACGTTGAGAGTTTTGAGCATAGCCTTTGTTGATTTTTATTATCCTGCGGTCATAAAATACTGATTTTTATCATCCTTATTAAAATTCTCCCTTCTTATGTGAATCAATTAAAAGTCGATAAAAGTTTTTCAAGCAAAATATTCTGGCTTTCACAGGTTTGGTTTTGTATGTCACGAGGTCCTTTTCCTTCATTTGTAGAGATTTTACTGGAATCACTGAATAACAGTCAAATACTTTTGTTTTCTTCTACTTCAAATATTCTTTAAGTTGAATAATTGAATACTGTGTATGTGATTCAGAGACTCACACCTCTTCAGCTTTATCACCACAGGCCACCCACCAACAAGGTGCCCATAATCCTCTACTTTGTCTCATAGGTGTCAGGGTAACTTGAGTGCTGAGTGGACCTCACTAAGATACATTTCATGTCCTACCCACCTTTCTCATCTCCAGGAAAGGGTGTGAGAACAGTTTCTCCTCTGAATTAGAAGAAGCTTTATTGCAATTAAAATACCCTGGCAAAGCAGAAGGAAAAATTGGGGGTCATGGGTGGACATGAGGTCAATTCCAGAACACAGAAACTGTGGAAATCTCCTCAATGTCTTTTACTAAAACTGTGAACATTTTTATACTCTGAAATTTAGTTAAAATATGTAGGATGTATAAATATCTTAGTCAAAGACAACAGCCCTTCCAGGGGTTGGTGTGTGTGGATGAGATTTAAGGGACAAATAAGTTTCTGTTACCTTTGGGGTGGCAGTTGTTATCAGTGGCTAATGTTACTGACTTTGGCTTTCTGTTTCTGAGCTCTGCCCACCTGCTTGTGCTCCAAATGAGAACTATCTGGGATGTTCTGGGGAGCTTCAAAATTCAGGAGTGGTGATTCTCAATATGTGTGGTCTGTACAGCACCTGTCTTTGAAAGTGGGCGGGAAAGCTTGTTGAAAATGCCAATTTCCTGCTGAGAATTATTAAATTAGGATCTTTCTTTCTAGAAATCATGATATTAGCTTGTGTGTATGCATAATATTTTGAATATGTAATACACTCATACAATTTAAGTAAAGATACGTATATACACTGCAGTTCCCTTCCTAACAATTTTCCATGTGTCTAATTCATACATCTCCTTACAGGTAAACCACACATACTTCTTTTGGGGGGTAGACTTTCAGGTTTCTTTATGCACATATCTGCAGATACTCATGCTTTTTTTCTTAAAAATACAATATGTAGAACCACTACTATCCTTTGTCTTAATCCCTCACTTAAATAAACTTTAGGATTTTTTTTTCTATGTCATGGGTGCAATTAGTTTGAAAACAAATACTTATTAAGTGCCTATTATACGCTAAAAACTATTCTACATGCTGGGGATACAGCAGTAGACAGAACTGACAAAACTTTCTGTTGCATTCCATTTATGTCTGGGTAGGGACACATAAAACAAGCAATAAACAATAAATAAGTAAATTTTAGTTGTTATAATAAGAATAATTAAAAAATGAAGTACGATAATGCAGACTGGGAATATCCAGTGGATGTTTT
>NW_004567115.1:41206653-41256813 GCF_000260355.1 Condylura cristata | reverse complement strand
AGGTCTGCTGTGCCATGTAGATCACCTCCAGGGCTGGGAATTGAACTAGCATTGAGGTGGCTGAGGCCAGTATGCAGTGCTGGGCCCTAACCCGCTGAGTGATTAGGAAGGGTCTACTTTTTTTTTTTTTTTTTTTTGGTGAAGTAACATTGCATTATAGCATCATATAAATTTCAGGGGGTTCATCATTGAGAATCAACATGTGCATACATTCCATTAAGTTCACCTCTAGAAGTCTAATTTTTAATTTTAAATGGAATGGTCAGAAGTAGCCTCAATGAGAAAGTTATATACAAGAAAAGTCTTGATAGAGGTGAGGGAGTGTGTTTTGGAACTATTTGGGGAATGCCATGATCCAGGCAGAAGGAACAGCCTGTGCATAGGCCCTGAGGTAGGAGTATGACTAGCATATTTGAGAATCAGCACATAGGCCAGTATGACTGGTGCAAAGCAAGTAAGGCAGAAAGTCATGAAGAAAGAGAGACAAAAACGGACCAGATCATGTAGGGTTTTGTAAATCAGTGTAAGGGTTGCGTGTTTTATTCTTAAGACAATAGGCAGATAGTAGAGGGTGCTGAGAAGAGGAGAGGAATGACACAGTTTACACACCTATCAGTGCAGGCAGAACATACTCATGACTAATGTTGCATAGCATTGCCTTGAAGAATGCACCATAATTTGTTTAATCAAGACCCCACAGAAAGACATTTGAGTTTTTCCCAATCATTTTGCTATTAAGCAATGTTAAATTTCCATAAATGATGTTTTATGCTTGTGCAAGTATACCTATGGTATTCATTCCCACATGTGGAAGTACTGGACTGTGTATTTCTAAGTTTGATAGATACACCCCAATTGTTCTTCAAAGATCTAAACCAATTGACACTCCCAGAAACAATGTTGAATAGGGCTTGTTTCCCGTGGGTGTTGCCAACAAAGTATGTAATCAAACTTCTGGGTGTTTGCCAATCTGATAGGTGAAAAAATGATGTCTCAAGATAGTTTTGACTTGCGTTTCTTTGATTTTAAGTGAGGTTGAGCAACTTTTTAATATGTTTAAGAGTCAATGTTATTTCCTTTGTTGTGGTCTCTATTTTCTCTGTATGGTACTGGGCTCTTGTTATAGACTTCTTGAAACTTCACATATATTAGGGCGATTATCCCTTTGTGCTGTGACTTGATTATCATTTTTGTGACATGCAGAAATTTCTAAGTTTTACATAGTGGGAGTAAGTATGCAGAAAGACCTTTTCTCATATACTTTTATGATTTTATTTTTCACATTTAAGTATTTGGTCCAGTTGTATTTTATCTTGGCTTAGTTTATAAGGTATCTTAATATGGACTCTGTTTAATTTCATTCCAACTAATGATCCCGATGTCCCACTACCACTTAATAAAATAATTTATGAACTGTTTAAATTATGGTAAAAACAATAAATAATAAAAATTACCATGACCACATTTTTTAAGTGTATAGTTTAGAAATATCAAGTATATTTATATTACTTTGCAACAGATCTCTACAAATTTTTAATTTCATGAAACTGGGCCTCTGTACCCATGAACAATTCTTTATTTCTCTTCCTTTCCAGATCCTGGTATCTAGTATTCTGCTTTCTGTTTTATGCATTTGACCACTTTAGATACCACAAAGAGGTAGAAACATATAGACATTGCCTTTTCATGACTGAATTATTTCACTTAGTATCATGTCCTTCAGGATCGTCCATATTGTGGCATATAAGATAAGTTCCTCTTTTTAAAGGATGAACTATATTCCACTATGTTTATAACCCATTTTCTTTATTCCTGCCTTCAGCATTTGGATTGTTCAATGTCTTTGCTATTGTGGGTCATGCTGCTGTGAATGTGGGTAATCAAATAGCTCTGATATCCTAATGTTTTATGCTTGTGCAAGTATATCTATTGTATTCATTCCCACATGTGGAAGTACTGGACTATGTATTTCTAACTTTGATAGAAAGTTCTGTTGGCTATATATCCAGAAATGGGGTTTTTGCATCAGATATTAGTCCTATTTTTAGCCTTTTGAGGAACCTTCGTACTGCATTCCTTAGCAACTGTACCAATTTACATTCTCACCAACAGTTTATAAAGGTTCTAATTGTACTACTCTTTTTCTTTGCTTGTTATTTTCTGATTTTCATTGTAGCTAATCCTAATGGATTTCAACTAATATCTTACTGTAGTTTTAATTTGCATTTCTCTAATGATTAATGATAGCAAACATCTTCTCATATACTTGTTGGCTATAAGAATACTATCTTTGCAGAAATAAATATTATCTTTATAGAAAGGTCAATTATTGTCCTTTGCCTGCTTTAAAATCATTTCTGTTGTTGTTTTAGTTACTTGTTTTGTTGAGTTGTAGTTTTTTATATATTCTGGATATTAACCCCTTGTGATTTACAAATACTTTCTCCTATATCATATGTTGGCTTATCTCTCTGGGTAGTATCCTTTAATTCACAACAGTTATTAGGTTTGACAGCATTCCAGTTGTCTACAGTTGCTTCTGTTGCCTGTGTTTTGCCTACTACCACTTTATAAAAGCCCTCTTATGAGTGTCTGATGACATTTTTAATTAAATTGTATTAAATTCTTATATATAGTTGTCTACTTCTGGACATTTGATTCTGTGTACTTGGCTGATCTCTTCATTCACACTGTTCTAATTATTAAGGCTTTTAATTTTAGTGTATTGTAGGTCTAATTTTCTCATTGTTTTCCCTTATTTATTTACTTTTCCTTTGGAACTTTGGTGTAAACAAATAGTAATAACAATAAAAGCCCTTATTATTATTTTAATTATAAGAATTAAATTTAGGTACTTAACATACAGAATCAACATCTTTATTGTATTGTATTTCCTAGCCAAGACAAAGAGATCTTTCTATTTATTCAGGTCTTATTTTATGTCCTTTGGGAATGTTTTGCATTTCACCTATGTCTTACATGTACACTACTATAGTTATTCCCAGGTATTTTATCTTTCTTATATTATTGCAGATGGGGCCTTATTTCATTACCTATTCATTCTAGATAGAATCACTGATTGTAGTATATTCATTCTCTTACTAAACTCTTTTTGTTTATATTTTTCAATTCTCTTGTTTTTAAAACTATATAATGATATTCTCTAAAATAAATATTTTGCTTTTCAATTGTTGTATTTTAAATTTCTTTCTGTTTTCTAATTTTATTGCTTATGAGGTTTAATACAGTTTAAAAGCTGCGATAGCAGGTATTTTTGTCCTACATTTAATTTAAATGCCTCCAGTATTTAGTACATTAAAGGTCTCCATCCACAAAGCCAATTGATGGAACAGTGGAAGACATTTGTAAATCACATGAGGGATTAATATCAAGAATATATAAAGAAATCCTACAACCCAACAATAGCAAAAACAATTTAAAAACAGGTCAAGGATAGGAATAGACATTTTTCTATTAGATTTGATATGGATTTTGGAGACTGAGAATGATGTATCTTATTATACTAGGGAAATATTAACTTATTCTTATTTTGTTGGAGGCCTTTCTTGGTGAAGCGTGATTATTACCAATTTTTTTTTTTAGTATCCTTAGAAATAATCATAGTTTTCCTCTTTAAATCAGTTAATTTGACTGAATATTGTAACTTTTAGCAATCCTTATATCCCTTTAATAAACTCCATTTAATTACAGTAACTATTTTTAAATGTACTGGTAGATACTATTTGCTAATTCTTTATATTTTTGACAGGTGTTCATAAATGAAATTTGTATAGTTTGTCTTATACCACTGTGGTCAAAGAATATTGTTTGTAATGCTTTCATCTTTTGGAGTTGCTTGACTTTGTGGTACAAATTATGATGTATTTTATGTATCTTCTTGTTTACTTGAAAAAAATTTTGTACTTTCCAAATACAGAATAAAGTAACATATTTTATTATTAACTATGTTATTGTCTTCCTTGAGCTTCAGACTTAATTTGTCATGGACTGAGAGGATTTTGTTTCTGTGTATTTCTCCTTATATCATCTGTAATTTCTACTTTATAAGGTGATTGCTATGTCACATGGCAAATAAATATTCATAATTATTAGAGATTCATTTTGAATTTTATCACTTAGCTTTAAAAATAGTTTTTAATTTTACTGTATTATAGTTAACTTTTTTTTTCTCCCTGATTCCTTCTTTGGTTCCTCTACATTCCTCCTATCAGTGAGACCATTCGATATTTTTCTCTTTGGCTTATTTCACTGACCACAATCCCTTACAGTTCCATTCATATTGCTACAAGGGGCATGAGTTTATCCTTTTTGATTGTTAATTAATATTCCACTGTGTAAATATAGCATATATCCTTGATCCAGTCATCCATTTTTGGGCTTTTGGGTTGCTTCCATAGCTTACATATAAACAGTGCTGCAATAAACATACAGGTACAGGTGTCCTTTTGAATTAATGTTTTTGTGTCATTTGGGTAGATTCCTAGGAATGGAATTGCTACATTCTGTAGGGGAGGAGGAGGGAGAATAATCAGGACAGAAGGGAGAAAAATACAAGGGACTATAGTGATGATGTACAGGTGAATTGGTGGTGGGAATTTCACTGGGAAATCATAGATTGTACAAAAATGAAGGATGATGTAATAAATATAATTTAAAAATAAAGTTAACATACAAAGGAGATTAAAAATAGTAAACAAAAAAGTAGTTTAAAAAATTATATTTACTTAACTCGAATTCCACCCTATCTCACAGTAAGTAATGTCCTAACCTACTTTATTTTCAGTGCCCTTTTTTCTAATGTCTTTTCATACTTTTCCTCACTCATACTTCAATCACACTGATCTACTTGTGAGTCTCATATTAAGAGCTTCATTCTGTGATATAGTCCACTGCCTCCATTCTTGCTCACCCTGTGCCTGTACCTATTGCTGTGAGAAAATGGATTTCCCATGCCATTCCCACTTCCTTTTCTTCTTCAGATGAGTTACTCATCTCCAGGGAGAGAATTTTTCATTTCTTGGTATTTTGTGAGATAGCTCGTAATATCCAGTTACTTACATGATTACTCACAAATTATTTCATGAGTAAAATGTTTATATCTTTAATTTAGAGTTATTTTTACAGTATTTTTTTTCAGGAGTCTTACTTACTATTATGGTAAAGATTGAACTTTAGAATGATTATCTTGGTAATAAAACATATATCTAGTTGGACAACCTGACACATGACTGCTTCCGATCCTCCCCAGAACACTGTGTTAGGCAAAACAGATATCCCCCATAAGCAGGTGGAAGAGGTGTAGGTAAGACTTTTTTAATTTTACTTTCTCATCCTTTCTTACACAGTAGCCAGACTATTCAGCTTTTTGGTACACTACAGAAAAGCCTTGACGTGATGAGAGATGTCCCCTAGGGTCTAAAGGATGTAAAGGATAGAATTACAAATTAATGTAAAAGGGCAGTGGGTTAATTCTCTTTTGAAAATGCTAACATTGCTGAAACGTTGGAGGGCTTACTTAAGGAGATCATGAAATCTGTTTTTCTGGAGACACCTTAAAAATAAAAGATTCTTATCTATTTGGGACAGTATGAGTGTGGTCCTGCCCTGAGACACGGAGTGACTGAACAAACCTCCAGTGTCTCCTTCCTCTGGAATGCACAAAAAGAACTCAAGGGTCCACATGATTTATTTTCAAACTTAGGCCCCAGCAGAATGATCTGACAGAAGATCATTATCAGTGATATTCAGATTTAAAAGCACAAAGTGGTTATGTTATGTAATAGGATCCTACAATGGAGTGTTAAGAAAGGACCCCATTACAGCATAATGCTACTTCTCTTTTGGAGCTAGGGACAGGAAGATTACCATCAACTTCAAATTGCATATGTTAAAAGAAACATAAGAGTTTACACACTTCTTTTTCAGCTTTGGAGTAAAAAAGGGTGTGTTGGGGAGAAAGGCGGGTGAAATACAGGGAAATCTTTTACAATTGGGCCCCTCTGGGATGATTTTCTTCTTACCAGAAATTTACCAATTGTCCCAAGATTCCACATCTGAATCGGGCCAGCTAGCAAGACATTGTTTAAGCAAGACTGGAATTCTGAACATTCTTAAAGGCTTCATAAAAATCCCAAAATGATGGACAAATGCTTATGTTGTGGTCATGCAAAGAAAAGCCCCCTCGTGATTCAGGATTAAGTTTGTTCGCTTTATATTTATAGTATCTGCACCAAAGGAATGTCGAATTTGGCTTGGGAAGAGGAGTGGGAAACAGAGGAAAAATGAAGAATGGAGACCAGGTTTTGTCTGACTGCCTGCAGCAGTGTGTGTGTGTGTGTGTGTGCACGTGTGTGCGCACGTGTGTGCACGTAAGAGTGTGTGTTGACCTAAAGCCTAGGGGGTTTGGGAAGAGGGAGTGTCTGATAGTTCTGTTTGTTTGTTTTTAAAGTAGAATCTTCTTCAGGTCTCTAGTGGGGAAGAATGACTGTAAGAATTCTTTACTTTCCTTGTTAGCAGCACCATCTGTTTACAATGAAAGCTTGGCTTCCACTTTTTGGCCCAAATAAAGCCCTAGGGTGCCCATATAAGTCAAACAGATGAAGCATGTGTTCACAGACCTGAAGGATCATCCTCTTTTGCCTGCACAGGGCTTTTATGACAGATTTACACACCATCTTATCCTTACATAAATTCAGGGTGAGAAGCTTCTGAGAAGCAAAGGTGGGTTATAGGTCACTGGAATTCACAGCCCAGGCTGCTCATCTGCCATCTTACGAAATGATGGAAACCTTGGGTCACACTTGCCAAGAGAAAGGTTGGCAAGTGGCAAAAGAGCCATTCCTTTCACTAGTAGTCATAACATTCTCATACATTTGGGACAGGGACTTATATACCGAAACAAGGACATATGGAACTATAGTCTGCATAATTGCTAAAACTGAACCTGGATTTCAGACAAACAGACATTTTTCCATAAACAGCAAAGCATAAAGAAAGCAAACAACAAAATTTTCTAGTATCAAAACTTAAGAGTGAGATAGGGGATAAGGGGCTAAAAATCAGAGCCAGGAAGCCTGCCTTTCTCACTCCAGTTTGCGTTGTGTCCAGGTAGAGTGTCACAGATCTTTCCCTGGAAGCTAGTGAAAGCTCATCCTCTCCCCCAGATAAGGGTTTGGAGGATAATAACAACAATAAGTAAACTATTCATCTCTAAAACTTTTAATAGTGATGAGTGAAATTTCACATCACAGCATTCTTTGCATGCCAAAATGCAGCAAATATGGGAGCCTAGGCCTAAACTTCTAGAGATATATCAGTGGCTGGGGAAGAGAAAAAAAATTTCTGCATTTGAAACAGCTGCAGAATAATTAGTGGATTTGTGCAAACTTGCACTCTGACTTTCAGTCTGTATATCAGAATTAAGTGAGTCCTGGTAAAATGCAGATGGCCAGGGTCCATCACTTGAATCAGAGTGGGCAGGGCCAGAGACTTACATTTTAAACCAGAATCCTCAGTGATTCAACAAAAATGAACTTCAAAAGCAACTACAAGAATTGCTAGTCTAGAATATTACTTTAATTAAAAAAAAACAACTGAGGCCCTCCTTGGTGGCGCAGCGGGTTAAAGCACTGCACTGAGAAGCTAAAGCCGCTTCCACATGAGTTCGATTCCCGCCTGCCCTGGAGGTGACCACATGGCGCGGCAGACCTCTCCTGACCAGCCCGCTGCTCCCCTCAGCAGTGTACTTCGTCGATCTGCCTGTTCTGCTCCCCACTCTGTCTCTGGTGAAGCCTCTCACCGCCCCTAAGCCTCTGGCCTGTACCCCAGTTCTGTATGTACAAATAAAACAAAATCTTTAAAAAAAAAAAAAACTGAGATGGGAGGAAAATAACGTCCCCCTAGGCTGGATGTGTAAGCATGGCATGGTGTGTGCCTGCCCTGGGGTGCTGCCCATGTGACTCCCAAAGTTTTCTAGCAAATGCAACTCTGATCAAGACACAGCATTGTGTCTATATCTGCTCTGTGGCTTACTTTTTTTTCACAGAACACTATAGTCAAACATCCTTTTGATTGGGTTCCCTTGATTTTTTTTTTCCCATTGGAGGACAATTGTTTTGGAACTGTCACTAATACAAAAAGAAACAAATTATCATTAATCGTGCCTGCTGTCAACACTGTTAGCATGGAAGTAGGGTGGTGTGTGGCTTGGATTCAGTTAATTTTGCTCTGTGTCATGACAGCAGGCTGTGTGCTTTATCCTCTTGAACACTTATGCTGTGAGTCAGGAAAATGGGGGCGGGGGGTCTTGTACAAATTCATCACTATTAATGGAAAAGCTTAACTTGAACACTTGGTCGGTGATTAGGAGAGTTATATTCTTTATTGGAGTGGCCATATTTGTTTGATTAAGAATTACAGTTTGAATAGTTTATGGGCAACGAGGCGTGGGGTAGACCCAGACTTCTGGAGTCCACCCTTTTAAGGAATTCATTAGCAATAAGGAGATTCAGAAGGGCCAGCATGATCCTACTAGACTTCTCAAACATTGTATATGTAACATAATCCTAGAGCTGGTTACTCATACAGATGCCTCAATTACTCTCATGCCTCAATGTAAGCTACCATAGAGATGAAATGGTTCTACAGAACGATCCCCTCCAGTAATCTGACCAGTAGCAGACCCGAAAATATCTCCAACTTTACTATTGCCAGTCCAAGTAAAGCATTTCTCTCTCTCCAGCCCAGACAACTAAAGAGCCTGCTAGCTAGATACCCCCACAAAAGCTGGGATCTTCATCAAAGGGTGCAAATGGGGTTAGGTCATTCCCCTGTCTAAAGCAATGAAGTGGTTGCCCATGGCAATTACATTAAATATAAAAGTCACTGACATGCTCCATAGGATATACATGATGTAACCACATCTCCAGCTCCTCCATCTCTCGTCTACACTCCAGTTTTCTCTCAGCCTTGGTCCATATCAACTCCTTATTGTGCTAGTTTTCTCCCGTCTTTCAAGTGTTAGCCTTTAAGTCTCCTATCTCTTCAGAAATCTTCCTCTCTCATTAGACTCTGCTTTCCCACCACAAGTCTTTGCATAAATTGACCCTCCTCCTGAAGGGTGTACTTCATGACACATTCATATCTGTAGCTCAGCTACACCTGCCAGATCCACAGTAAATGCTCACAAAGGAAGGGGCAGTGAAGGCCTGGTGATGACTGGGAAGTCGTCTCATGAATAGCTGCATAGACAGTGTCCTAAGTTTTCAGATTTATTGATGTTGAATTAAGAATATTCTAAAAATGATTCTTGCCTTCCAGAAACCTGAAAATGAATCTGAGAGCACATCCATGTGGAAAAAATCTGTGCAAGAATTTACAAAGACCTAGCAGATGATGCAATTGAGGATTTAAGCAATAGTGAAGCTTATGAATAAACAAATATATATTTCATTGCAGCCAGTATTTATCTTGGAGGAAAGAACCCATTACTGTGGTTGGGAAGAAGTGACAGGTAGAATTTTGGAGTCCTGATGTTATCCATGAGCTTCAGCAGGACAAAGTGGTCCCCCTGCCAAATACTTTCTCTATATTTAGAAGAGATTTCTGCATCTCTCCCTAATATTCAAGTATGATTGGTCTTTCAAAACCCTTTCTTTCTGCATAATGAAAGGGATAAAACAGAGACTACAATGTGAAAGTAACTGAAAGATTTTTGAGATGCATTGGCATGTTGTTCTGCCTTTGTAGATTTGGTTGGAGTGTGGTAACCTTCCTTTCTCTCAGCCTACCTCCTCAGCCAGGAGATTGTGATGCACCTTTATTAATTACCATATGGGCTTCTAGTTAGAAACCAGGAGACACAGTAGAGGCTGTGGTGAAATTTGGTGAACTCAGTTAAGAAAACCCCATTTGTTTTCTCTCTGGAAAAATCATGCCATGACCTAGTCTGCATCTCTAGCACTTGCAGTGGAGTTTCCCTCCGGAGAAAAGGTCAGTAAATGACCCTTTGTAAGAAAAGAAGATGAAATCAACAGCTATGCTTTTAATTCTGTGACCTACCTTACCTTGAAGACATTTTGGATGTTTCAAATTTAGTATTTATTCTTAATGTTGACTTTTTTTATCCTTAAGCCCTGAAATGAAAAAAGGTTATCTCCAAAATGCACACAATTTAGAATCCCTTCTCCACATGACTTAAACAAGTTAGAAAGGAAAGAGAGTGAAGTGTGTCCAAAATGAAAGCAGAATGTCTATGGCTACAGACTCTAGTCACAAATCTAAGGTTGACGACCCAAAATACAAACTCGTTTCAACTCACAGCCAAAATGAGTATGTAAAGAATAGAAGTTGTGCCCACAACAAAACTCGAAGACTCTAGGTGGGGTAAATGATTTCATCAGGCTCTGTAGGCCTCCAGCCTCTGTGGCTATCACCTGTGACCTTGAGCGTGACTCGGCATGGGTGTGTGCGCATGTGCAAGTGTCCACACCTGTGCCTAGGAGGGAGGGGTCAAAAAGATGCGTAACCCTGGGGCAGGGCTCCATTGCTGTTTCTCTGCTGACCAGTTTCTCCTGCCAACTATTAAAACCTGTGAAGATAACACCCAGACCTTCAAAGTGCTCTTTTAAACTGTTAGAGCCCATGCTGAAATTTCTGGGCCTGGGATGGTTGCACAACACTGTTAAAAACAAAACAGAGAGAAAGAAACAGTAACACTATCATTCCTTCCTTAACAATTGTGTCACAAGCAGCCTTCCCCAGTTAGCACCAAATGCTTCACCCATCACTCGAGGCAGAGATCTCATAAACCCGTCTGGAACATTCTCCCCATTTGACCACCAGGCAGTGATTTCATATAAGCAACTGCTGTAGCTGTTGTTTTTCAGGCAGCCACGGGACAGGGGGGGAGCTGGGGGGGGGGGGATTCAGAACTAACATGCAATGCTTTGGTGACTGACAACTCCCCTACTGTGAGAGGACTCACAAGCACCCGCTTTGGTCGCGGCTTTGGTCGCGGCGGCAGCAGCCCAGGATGGAGGATGGCTCCCACACGCCTTCAGAGGTCGTTTCAGATCTCTCTCCTCTCACCCAGTTAGACAGTGAGCCCAGGGCTCTGCTCCTACTGTGGGTGGAGCTGGCAAGGCATGGCTCCACCTGCTTTTGATTATCTAGAGCAAATGATTCTAAAAAACAAAACCTAACCCAAGAAGGAATGTAAATCCAGTGTCTTTGTGCCCTGTTGAAATGTAATGTCAGTACTTAAAAATTCCTTTTGCCACCAAATGAACTCTAGCCAGATGCTGACACTCAGACCCCCAGGTCTGCTCAGTCCTTATGAGTCTGTCAGGAGGATGTCTTAATGCTTGCCAAAAGCATGTGTGGATGGATGGTCGTGAAGAGAAATCATTTTCTTTGTCTGATACATGAATCCTTTGTGGTGCAGGCCACAGTGTAGATTTTTTTTTTTTTAATTTAAATCATATCTTTAGTTCCATGAAGTTTGGACAGAAGGTGTGCAAAACTGCAGTGTGAGTATGACTTCAATTCTCAATGCACCTTATAGGAATTTGAAAAAGTAATGCTTTAAAAAAGTTTCTTTTGGGCCCTCTCTGGTGACGTAACTGGTTAGGTCACAGTACTGCAAGTGAAATGCAGCAGCTTCTGTGAGAGTTGGATCCCCAGCCCCAGAGGTGACCCACAGGGCGCGGCAGACCTCTCCTGACCCGCCCGCTGCTCCCCTCAGCAGTGTACTTTGTCGATCTGCCTGTTCTGCTCCCCACTCTGTCTCTGGTGAAGCCTCTCACCATCCCTGCACCTCTGGCTTGTACCCCAGTTCTGTATGAATAAATAAATAAATCTTTAAAAAAAAGTTTTTTTAAATTTACTGTCTTTCCTAGGCATTAGGATAAAAGTATTTACAAGATGCATTATTAGAAGTAGGAGCCAAGTCCTCCATAAAGCAGTCCATTCTCTTAGTCTGTATTTTTAGTCATGTGACCACAGTCAGCCTCTTGACAGCCATGTACTAGTGCCTACTGGCTCAGGGATCCCTCACATTGGGGGTGTCACCACATCATGCTTCACACGCCCACAAGCGATTGGCCATATTACCATAGCTGCCTTTTCTCTATGCATTCAGATAGCATCTTGTAACAGCACTGTCCCACATAGATGCAGTTTACCCACAGTACTGTTGAAGAACACACACTTTTGGAAAGAAGGCCTTTGTTAGCGAGTAGCAATTATTTCAATCCATTGTGCTTCCGGTGTAGTTTTCAGTATTACGTTCCTTTCTTCTTACTAAAAATGTTATTAAGAGTGGAAAATGTACCCAGTTAGTGGATGCAAAAACAAAAGCAAATAGAGACCACTTAACTAACAATGATTGTAAAAGTATGCATGATACTTAACACAAGAGTCTTCACTAGCGCTCCTTTTGTTTTTTGTTGTTACTGTTTTAAATTTTTTTAGATATTTATTTACTTATTCATATAATAACTGGGGTGTAGGCCAGAGGTGGGGGGTGGTGAGAGGATTCACCAGAGACAGAGTGGGGAAAGAAAAGATGGAAATGGATCTACTGAAATACACTGCTGAGGGGAGCAGTGAGTGGGCCAGGAGAGGTCTGCAGCACCATGTAGGTCAGTCCCTGGCTGGGGTTCGAACTCATGCTGCAGTGGCTGTGGATAGCTTCTTAGTGCTGTACCTTCATCACTGGCACCCCCAGAGAAGCCCCCCAGAACTCTATTTGTTCATTGATGCTTTATGGCCTTCCAAATTGGAGAAAGCTTTTCCAAACATGCATGATACACATACTTCCAGAGAAGAGAGAACTTCAGCAACTCCCCCCCGAGGCAACAAGCAGGGCAGCGATGCTCTCTCAAGGTCGGGGGCCTAGTTGGTACTTCAGGATTAGTCTTTCTTGCTGCACTGCCCTTGTCAAGGACCTCTCGTGACTGTATTGCCATCATTCCTTTTTAAATATGACTATCAGAGTACAGTGTCTTTTTAATAATAGTAAAGTTCAGGACTTTTAAGACAAAAAGGTTAAGACCAATACTGCGCTTCTAAGAGAGAGAGAAAAAAAAGAAAAGATGACAAGAGACAGAAACCAATCTAAGAAGTAGAGACTTTTCATTTTTCTTCATGAGACCAGGGAATCTCTGCTGGAGGAAAGGCGCCATCTACACAGACAGAGTAACTTCTGATGGACATTACTTATGACATGACTTAAACAGAGAAAGAACAGCCGAAACCAAACTCTGCAGCCTTTAAACGAATTCCCAGCTACAAACCAGGAGAATAACACTATGAGGTCTTCAGGGCACTTGGACTGGAGCTGTCCGACTCAGATTTCTTTTCACAATGTTGGCATGATTTTGTGGGATCCATGTATTATTTATGTGGCACCACTACCATATTTTTAAATAATCTTTGGACCTATGCCCATGAGTAAGTTTAACCTAATTCTCCCACTTTTAATCCATAATGAATTGGAGGCTTCATAGGCAGGATGACTTGGGCACAGTGTGAGTGGGAGTGTGTGTGTGTGTGTGTGTGTGTGTGTGTGTGTATCCTGCAAGGCTTGGAGTAATCCTAGCCACTCATTATTTCTAATTACTTCAGATCTAAGTGTGTAGTGCTGAGCTCACTCCATATACCAGCCAAAGGAGGTGGGATTCTTCCTGCTACCACTTTCCTCCCAAATATAAATATGTATGTTTCATAACCAGTTCTTTGCAGCCAAAACCTAAAACCTGCATGTATTTCTGGCTTTGTTATTTGGAATACAGGATGTAGCACAATGAACTGTGCTGTTGACATGCATCCAAATGATGAGGAAGAGATGATGTAGATAGGTAAAGATTAGGCCTGGGGCAGGATATAGGGCTGGGAAGTTTTGAAAGAATTATGCGACATACCTTTTGATAAAGCTTGGCCATCAAGAAGTGATAATGTCCCTGTCCAGACATTTATCTTAGTGATAGAAAGTATTTCTTCATCAGGGGCCATCAGAGAGGCCAAGTCATCTTGGTTTCAGCACTGAAATGTCCTGCTTCTGGGGGAAACCCCTCCATGCTAATCAAAATTAGGATGGTTGACAGGCTTTTAAGAGATGTAAATGCACAAAATTCATTTCCAAGAGTGACATTATTAGAGATCAACTTTTCTGGCATGCCATGTCCCAGAATATTTTCATTATTTTCTGCTTGTTACTGAAGGAAGTTGGCAAGGAAAAGGCATTCAAAAGTCAGAACCTCCTGCCATTACACCATTAAGAGGGATGCCTTTCTGGTAATTCTGAATACTGCAAGGGTATAGTCCAAAGAGCTTTGGAATTAAGTGGTTGCAGAGACAAGAGAATCTACTGTATAAACATCCACTTTCCTCCCATACCCTGTTCTTCCAAGGAGGATTCTGCACTATGCTTTTTGGCTCCAGAGCCCTGGGAGATTTTCAGAAAGTTCAGCTCTATGAAGCCTTGTGCAAACCCCTCCACTCTGTCTCTGAAGAAATTCTGGTAAAACAGGAAAATGCTTTTTTCCCTTAATATGTCTTTGGTGACATATCTCTATTTCTCTTGGATGGGTCACCATATTGAAAAAGACTTTGCAGCAGGTGCAAGACAGTCTGGTTTAAGTCAGCTTACATTTGGTGGGGGGGGGGGTGCAAAGGTCTTAGATCTGGGACCCAAAAATATAATGCACAGCTGCACCTTGGGTAAAATCATTACACCAGAATTCAGCCAAGGAATACTTTCCCCATTGTTCTGTTGTTGAACACTTGGAGCATGGGAACAGGGGTCAACTTGATACAAGCTCTGATGGCTCTTGGAGTATCTTCCCTCAAATCAGAGAAAAGTATAGGTTTCTCTGGCCAGTCACCTCTGTGGGAGTTGTGTACTGGGATGGGTGGGATATGGCAACCCCACTTGCAGGTGGCCGCATAATTGTACCCTCAGTAGAAGGAGTTGAAGAAATGATTTTAGACATAATAAGCCAAGCACTTTTTAAATCCAGATTTCAAAGATGCTATTTGCTTGTATCCCTCAAAATTCACTTGTGAAACCCTAACCCTCTATGATAGTAATGGATTAGATTTGGGGAGGTAATTATGTCACAAAGGTAAAAGCTTCATGAAGGGGTTGGAGCCCTTAGAAGGAGACAAGAAAGAGCTTGCTTCTGCTTACTCTCTGCTTCCTCCATGTGAAGACAAAGCCAGAGGGAGGACATAGCTCTCAAGAGAGAGAGTTCTGCAGACCAGGAAAAGGGGCTCACCAAGAATTGACCATACTGGCATCCTGATCTTAGACTTCCAGCCACAAGAGAAAAGCAAATGTCTATTGATTAAATCACCCAGTCTCTGGTGATTTGATATAGCAGCCTGCACCAAAATTGACTTTATTATATTAAAAAAATAAAAGCCATTTCAGGAGGTGGAAGAGAAGTCTGCGGTGGACTTCTGAAGAATGTGGAAGAGAAGTCTGCGGTGTTTAGATCGGTACATCCTATTCCATTCATGGCCACTGCCATGGCTTATCCCTTTTGGCAAGACAAGGAATCTGGCAACGTTGGAAAAACCAATGGTGAACGATATATAAGATCAAAAAACTCAAAATTTTGTGAAAAGCGTCAGGCCAGGAACTAGGTAACGTGTGTTCAAAGGTGCCAGAAAAGTGAAAGCTCAACAGTGGTAAACACCAGATGTAAAAAGTAACCTACAGGGTTTGTTCTTAGATTTGGTCATGGAATAACCTGTCATGGCCCTCTTCTGTGGTTCTAGATCATCTAATAGTCCTATAATACATATACAGCAAGTTGATGGGATTTCCTATGTTAGGAGGTTGTGCTTTGCTTGTTTTGTTGTCATACACGAACAGGAGAGAGAGAGAGAGGTCTGATTTTTGTGTTGGGCTTCGGGGACTTTGGCAGCTGGCCCCTGGCAAGGTGTGATGGAATAGTTTAGAGAAGCAGAGACAACTAACTCAGGTCAGTGGGGAGCGATTTACAGCAGCATTTCTGAACAAGCCTAGACTGCACCACAACCTAATGGAATGACTTGAATTTTGATTGTTGGTGGAGCTCTTTAGAGGGGAGGAGAGAGCAAGAAGTGACTATGGCAACCCTCAGGAACAAGATCAGATGGTACCGTTTGGCTGAGGTTCTTGGACTAGAGAGTCTGAGAATAATTGAGTTTGCTGTTATCAGTGCCAGAGCCGCCGGGTCTGCTTGCTGCGGACCGAGGGGCCCAGCCAGGACCATCTGGTACCTAATCATCTATAGCTATTAAGACTTGTTTCTAGAACTGGCCACACACTGATCAGGGACTAAATCTGAGATAGTAGTATAGAGAAGAGAGATCTGACAATAAAGTGGTGATGACACAAGATCTGGGAAGATGGAGTCATTCTTGTAGCTCTCTCTTAGTTGTGGCAAGGAGAGTCAGACTGTTCCCAGGAGTAAAACAAATCTATTAGCAAGTGATCTTCCTGCCCTCACAGGCAGATACCCTGTGGCTACTACCCTGAGCCCATCTCTGGAGACACACATGTGGGAGGGGGATGCTGAACTTGGAGTTCACATGAAAACCAGGAGAGAGATACTTGGGAATGGTAGCTGCACCACAAATGTATGTGGAAATGGCTTGATGTGGAAGCAGGACTAGACCCCACCAAGTGGGCCTGGCTTCAGGGAAGAATTGTCTTTGCCTCTTTCACCTTGTGTGTTCATTCCTGGGGCTGTCGCTGGTAGTCAAGTACGGAACACCTGGGGAGTGAAAACCCAGCTGGGGTGGGAAGGTGATAACAAAATGTTAGGCCAGACTTTGGACAGCCTCCTCACAGGGAGAGGCCTCAAGGGCCAGGTCACCTTGCACCCACCTTTTTGGGAAACAAGGGGAAATGGTGAACACAGAGTCACCGAGCCCAGGGAGTAACACCTGGAAGTCTGAGTTGTCACATGGCTCCCTGGGAAGGGTACCCGCCGAGGCCCCAGGGTTCTCGGTCTCTCCCCAGACATTTTTTTCAACCATATTTGTTGCTTTCTCAACCAAGAAAGTGAATGCTCCCAGTAGAAAAAGTTCTCAGTAAATGCTGTCTATTATTACTAGCAATGGTACTATAATTATTCACTCTTTGGCATGGAGGGCTGTGCCATAACTGATTATTCAATTATTAAAGGAAGAAAAACTGTCCTTGCGTGTTGAAAACTTTCAAAAATGTGTAAAAAACTATGTCCACATTTGCAAGGCCAAAAGTTCAAATACCAAAATATAAACAGCAAATTTCTCTGGTGGCAGTGGTGGCAAGAATTGCTCTTAATTATATTTTATGCAATCTAAAATCTTTTATGAGAAGAAAGTAATTTTCTACTTCTGGGGGGTCAAGGTGGCAGTGAGCGTAGAGGTGGCAGCAGCTACCTGGTGGAGCAAAAATACCCATTGCAGGTGCCAGAGGTGTCCAGCCCAGTTTCCAAAAAGCCCTACGGCTCACCTTTGGTGCACCTGTCTAACCGGTGGGTCATCTCTTTGGCCTTTACTGACAAGCAGCGGCACAGCCACCGTGGTGTGTTTCTAGAGTCCCACAAGAGGGTTTTCAGGCAACTGACTGGATGCTGACGGCTGGTGGGGAACATTTCTTCAGCTTAATTCTTTGTGTCTTGAAGATCATTCACTGGAGACTAGACAGCTTACTCAGTAACCAGTCATCAGTCTAATGACAGTTTGGGGAAGCTTTTGACTCTTAGAGTCACCTGGAGAACTTTTAACACATACCAATTACATCTAGAGAATGTAACTGGTCTGGGACAGAATGAGCTATTGGTAATTTTTTTTTTAAAGATTTATTTATTTGTGCATACAGAACTGGGGTACAGGCCAGAGGTGCAGGGGCAGTGAGAGGCTTCACCAGAGACAGAATGGGGAGCAGAACAGGCAGATTAGTGAAGTACACTGCTGAGGGGAGCAGCGGGCGGTAAGGAGAGGTTTGTGGCACTATGTAGGTCACCTTGGGGCCGGGGATCAAACTCATGCAGAAGTGGCTTTAAGCTTCTTAGTGATGTGCTTTAACCCACTGTGCCAGCAGGGAGGGACCAAGGTATTGGTAATTTTAAAATCTCCTTAATGGAGATTTTAGGCTTCAGAGCCTCTGCTACAGGGGCCCACAACACAGAAACCATGAGATTGTTTAATATGATTTGGTGTGACCAGAAACAGGTTATTATGTTCCTGAAATGGAGGAGCAGTTTTCAACACAAACATATTTTGTTTTGGAAGGCATTCAAATGCAAGATTTTAAATTATAATAAAAGCACTTTGTGCTTTTCTTCCTTCTCGTGACCTAAGTGTGTATGGCAGTCACATCATCATCTGACCCATGTAATCCTATAGCTTGACTTGCAGAAACAACAAAGTGTGCAGAAAACAGTATCAGTTGAAAATGGTTTGCTTTATACTATGCCACACTGAATAGAACTGAGTCTGCCAGGCTTTCTCTCAGGGCCTCATTAGACCTGGGCCTGAATTTCGCATGAGTCACCGTCCATGGCATTGTTAGGTAGCAAGCATTTCCCCAGGGAAGGTCTCTATAGTCACTCACAACAGGAATTCTAGAGACATGCACTTTATTCAACCTTTTTGCTATTAAATCACATGCACTATTAATATTCATATTGCAACATAATAAATGCTCTTTGTTTCCTCCAGAATCCCTGTGCCTTAATTAAGCATTGTGAGTCTGCTAATGTGACTATTCTTTGTTATGTCTAGAGATTCAAATTTAGACACTATTAAATCTTTATATCATTCTTGGGCTTATTATTAAACTGGCTATGTTAAATTTTCCATTTGCAAAATTTTATGAGCTTCTGGATATTGGTAGTCTCTTAAGGTAAATTGAGACACTTCTTCCTTTGGTTCTTTTGCTTTCTTGTTTAAACTCAGAAAGTAGAAAAATTAAGATGATGGCTGAAGGTTTGCGCTACCTCCCTGTGCCTGCCTTTGATCAAGAAGGAAATCTGACGTGATCCTCAAGTGTCTTTTTGCCCCTCCTCGATATAACACCAACAGGTCATAGCTGACTCTCCCCTTCTATTATTTACTCTCTTTCTCTCCTTATTTATTTTTCTTAAGCTAGTTTCTTTTTTTCCTTTTAAAAGGACAGATTTATTAGGAAAAGGAGAAAAAAAGACAGGTGGGCAGTCTTGGGATGAGAGCTGCATGAACTAGTTACCGAGGGAAAATTTTCAGAGCTACTTTCTTACATTACTAGATAATAAGAGGCCTCTCTGTTTGGTAGCATTTACCAGATTATATTCAATAGTCAATCCCATAACAGATTTCCAATAAGGGATTTCATGCTCACATGTGCTTGGGAAATACTACAGATTCTCTTCTCTCAGATATTTCAAAACATATCAGTATATATCCATCTCTGAGCTGCCGCAATTAAAAAACAAACCAAAAACTAGTTTTGCTTATTCTAACTTTTAAAAAAAATTATTTATTTATGCATACAGAGCTGGGGTACAGGCCAGAGGTGCAGGGGCAGTGAGAGGATTCACCAGAGACAGAGTGGGGAGCAAGACAGGAGGCCTGATGAGGGGAGCAGCGGGTGGGTCAGGCGAGGTCTGCCAAACCATGTGGGTCACCTCCAGGGTGGGGACTGAACTCGTGCTGAAGTGGCTTTAGCTTCTTAATGCTGTGCTTTTACCCGCTGTGCCACCAGGGAGGGCCCTTATTCTAACTTTGGCCAAACTATTTTGAGCATCAAACTCTTTACATCCTGTGACATTTTGGAAAGTGTCAAAGGAGTGGAGCACTTGAATTTTACCTCCTTCACAACATCAGCAACTCATATAAAATGAGCCACTTGCCTCACTTTATAAAAGGCAAGTGGCTCATTTTTTTTTTTAGATTTATTTATTTGTTCATATAGAACTGGGGTACAGGCCAGAGACTCAGGGGCGGCGAGAGGCTTCACCAGAGACAGAGTGGAGAGCAGAACAGGCAGATCGACGAAGTACACTGCTGAGGGGAACAGCGGGCGGGTCAGGAGAGGTCTGCCACACCACGTGGTCACCTCCAGGGCAGGCGGGTATCAAACTCATGCGGAAGTGGCTTTAGTTTCTCAGTGCTGTGCTTTAACCTGCTGTGCCACCAGGGAGGGCCGTGGCTCAATTTTTTTTTAAGACATTTCATACCTGTTCCTACCACTGTGTGAGAAAAATTTTTATATCCTGAGGATATAAACATTTTTATATAGCCAGGGAGCATCCTGACAAAACATAAAAACCAAACTTAAAACACAGAGTTAAGATTGTAGAGAAAGCTGTACTTTTCTGGTATTTTGAAAACTCGTTATTTCTTGAAATTACTGATAGGCTGGAATAAGTCGTTACTGATCAAATTATACATTCCTGATTAACTGGACACACTTTCACTGGAGGTACATTGGACTACTCTGCCACAAGTTTACTCAGAATTAGATAAAGGGCTTTCAAATGTCTTCAGAATATAAAGTTGACTAAGATTTTGTAGATCAATGAAATGTTTCTGTATTTTTCTTCTCAGGAAATTAAATCTCAGGCAGCCTGAAGTGTAACTTAACCAGGTGAAGAATGTTTTATTGGTCTATTAAAATGTTGGTAAACATGAGATGCATCTCATGGGCTTTTTCACAGACCCTCCACCATCCAGAAGCTAGAGATGCATGTGAACTTGCTCGGAAGAGAATTTCTATGTAGAGTGGTCATCTGTGCCCGCTGCCCATGCATCATTTCAGTACATTCAGTGTGTACGTTTCTCCCCAAAACTACTTCCTAGGACCAACTTTTCTGCAGTTCCATGGATAAGAACAGTCCCTTTCAAAGTAATTTATATTTTAATTTTCCTTCTAGCATCTGAAATGACTGGAAAGAGATTTGGACACAGGATATACTAAGGCCAGTTGAGAATGCACTGAACAGTGTAGCTGGAATTTAGTCAACTGAAAACCGTATCTGTGCCTTCACACTTGGTAGAATATGTGGGGTTCCTTTCTCATTTCATCTCACTGATGGAACTTTGAGATTCAGAGTTCATAACCTGCAGAGGGTCTCTGGATTCCCTGCTTCTCTCAGTTCCCAGATACCTGAGCACAACTTGTCCTCAGCCGTTGTTTCACTGATACTTGACTTACCTGTCATCACCTATCAAGAAGCTCCTTGTGTTAACTGTGCTTATTTCTAATATGTATCCTAGTGTTTAATGTTTAGAAAACACCTGACAAATATTAGATGACTGAGTGAATGGGGGGTCTGCAAAGTGCTCACCAGGTACACTGTCCTTGACTGACAGCCAGCTGTCCCTTCCAAAGCATATTTCTTAGGATTTTCAATGCTTAATTGTCATGCTTTGTTCCTGTTGACTCAGCCACTCTTACCTCAATGACCTGGCCACCTGTTTGGCCCAAATACTAACAACTTGTAGACTCACCAGTGGCCATAAGATTGCCATGTTCTATATTACGGTTGGCCTAGTTCACTGTCCCCTTCATTTTGTTGTGATTCCATGAATCAAAAAAAAAAAAAAAAAAGAGGGCAGAAGGGCCTAGAAGTATAAAGACTCTGAGAGATGGCAACCACAGGCAGAAGTACATCATCACAAATGAAGCAGAAGGAAATTAGATTGAAATAAGAAAGTACCATAAGAAAAAAAGAAGAGGTGAGCAGTCAAGAGCTCATCAGAGATGGTAGAATGCTTTTGGTCCCTGAAGCCCCTGATGTATTTTTTCCAATGACAAATGAATTCCCACTTCTCCAAATCAGGTTGTGCAATAACTGAAGTTTTGAATTCCTTTATATCTGTGTGTCCTTGCATGAGACTTCTATTATTTAAGCTAACCTAAAAGCAAGACAGGTTACCAGACAAAGCATTTTTGTTACTGTTTTACAGATTAGGAAGCTGAGGGTAGGATATGTGCAAGGAGAAGGAAGGTAAGTCTTTGTGTGTGCGGCCATTCTCTAAAGTTCTAAGGTAGGTTTCTTCATGTGGTCCTCAGTCATGTGGTGGCAGTGATTGTGTGGTGGCAGTGGCTGGAACTTTCCAATAAACTATTCATGGCTTTCTTATGCTTGTTAAGTTTAAGAATCATTGTTCTCTAATGCCCTAGAGGTTTTCTAGGTCAGTCACCAACACTAGTCATGTTCAACTGGGGTCCATTCATGTCCAAACAGCTCTACTCTGAAACAAGTCTTTAAGTCTCCTTCACTCTGTCAGGCTGTAGACACATAATGCATTGAATTGTTTTTAAAAATAAATAATTTGTCAAAAAGTTAGAATTTTTTGACCCATGTTGTAACTAGCTAAGTTTATTAAAAAAAAAAAAAAAAAAAAAAAAGCTCTGAGGCAAATCCAAACTTGTAGAAGAGAAAACACTAAGACAAGGAAATAGTGATAAATCATGGATTTCTTAATATCCTTGCATCATTTAATAAAGTACACCAAATACGGTTCACAGGCAAGTCTGCACGTTCCCCTTTCTCCCCAGGCAAAACTGACATTGCATCATAGATATTTTACCCTTCTTTAGGAGTTATCTTTTTCTTTTTAAGGAAGACGCTATCGCAAATGTTTTAGAATACACCCATCACGCTCTTCTGAGATGACTAGATGTCTACTAGTCTTTATTCGTAAACACTTACAGGCTAGAATTTCTTTGTATCCTCTATTTGATCAGTGTGCCCAACATTTTTTAATCTGGTTTTAGAACAAAATACCCTAAAATAGTTCTGGTTACCTAATCATCACAATATTTTATTCTGCCACAATATTTTATTCAAGAAATCCAGACAAATTCTGGGTTTACTTTTATCCTAAAATTCTTCTGGTCATGAGATTAAAACTAATATAAGGCAATCATAAACAAAACCCCAAATAAGAGCATATCATTAAAAATGGGCAAATCATTTGCAAGCAAGGATTCTTTAGGAAATATCCTTATATATAGTGCCTTTAATAATGAGCCTAAAGAAAGTAGTAATTTATGTACGAGAATTCAAAGCAATAGTTTTGGGAAAGCAGTTTTGAATATTTTTAAAAAGATTTATTTATACATACAGAACTAGGGTACAGGCCAGAGGTGCAGTGGCAATGAGAGGGTTTACCAGAGACAGAGTGGGGAGCAGAACCGGCAGATTGATGAAGTACACTGCTGAGGGGTGCAGCGGGCGGGCCAGAAGAAGTCTGCTGTGCCATGTGGGTCACCTCCCTGATTGGAACTGAAGCAACTGCAGCCAGCTTCGTAGTGCCACACTTTAACCCACTATGCCAACAGGGAAGGCCCTGAATATTCTTTCTAAAAATTAAGTAGTTTATAAAAAATGGAGGCAATAGCATTACAATCTACAAATAAAAGTGGAAATTGTCTGTCCTCATAAATCCAATCCCAAGAAGCATGCTTTATAAATAGTATTATATATGTTGGTCTAGTAATATCTACATAAACATAATTATATTTAAGCTCAATGGTGGCTAAAACATATAGCATCTCATTTTACAATTGATTTTTTTCATTTAAAATAAAATGTTGATATCATTATATGGAAAATTTTTATTCTTTTAATTAACTACATAGCACATGGTAGTATAGATAGCTCAACTAATTTCTCTAATTTCTATTAGTAACACTTTTGCCATTTTTTTCTTCTATTATGAATACTTGAAGAAAGTTTGCTTTATGTAAAGTTTTCTTCATTTGTGAAAGTGTATCTGTAAAGTGAATTACTAGAAGGGTTAATGTGGAATAGAAGGGTATGTGATTCCATATTTTGGTAGGTATGGCCCAGCTGTTCTCCTAAGTAAGAATTTCTACTTTCCCCATAGGGTAAGCTGAGGAGATTTTACAGTGAGCTAAATAATCTTAGCTTCAAAACTCCTCTCGTCCATGGGGCTACTTCCAAGTTCTGACATTTTGAAATATGTAGATATTTCTGATATTTTTGCAAACTAGTGAAAATGAGCTACTTTAACTACAGCTGGTTATGACTGTCTCTTTACTCTGGCTTCCCCACTGTCATATCCCCCACATTTTATGTGGAGTTGAAGTAACACTGAGGTACTTTGGAAGTCAGATTTAAGGGAAATTGAAAAGGAAATATTTTAACTGAAATTTGTGAAGATTTTGGAGATGGCTTCAATATATTAAATGAGTATAGACTCTTGATACTGACATATAGGACAAGTCCTTTTTTCAGTCATCTTTAAAGTTATGTATTAAAAAGACAAAATAAAATTCAGGTTAAATCTTAGTGTCACAGGCCCTCCCTGGTGGCGCAGCGGGTTAAAGCACAGCACTAAGACGCTAAAGCCACTTTCGCACGAGTTTGATCCCCGCCCAGGAAGTGACCCACAAGGGGCGGCAGACCTCTCCTGACCCGCCTGCTGCTCCCCTCAGCAATGTACTTTGTCGACTTGCCTGTTCTGCTCCCCTCTCTGTCTCTGGTGAATCCTCTCACCCTCCACATCTCTGGCCTGTACCCCAGTTCCATATGAATAAATAATTTTTAAAAAAAATCTTAGTGTCACAAGAAAACAAAGCAAAATAATGATGAAATCAATAGAAGTTATTTTTAAACAAGGAAGTAAATTATTTAACAACATTCAGATCACTCTCAAAGCAGTTTACTGGAAGAATACAGTAAATCTTAAATAGAAGTATGATAAGCTATTAGCATATTTGATAATAACTGTGAAGATGAATGTATCATATACCCTGTGAGAATGGCGCATGTCAAAAAGACCGTAACTATAAGTACTGGTGAGACTGTGCAGAGAAACGAGACCTAGCACATTACTGATGGGAATGAAGTCTGCTCCATCCCCTGTGGAAAACATGGAGGTCTCTCAACATTTAAAAAACATTGGTCTTCCTTACAAACCAGTAATCCCACTCTGAGGTATTTACATGAAAGATGCAAAAACACTAACACAAAGGAATACTTGTACTCCCATGTTCATTATCAGCACTATTTACAAGAACCAAATTATGGAAACAACTTAAGAACTCAATGAGAGATGAGCAGATTAAAAAAATATGTAATATGGAGCCCTCCCTGGTGGTGCAAAAGGTTAAAGCACAGCACTGTGAAGCTATTGCAGCCACTGCAGCACAAGTTTGATCTCTGGGGAGAGAGATGACCCACATGGTGTGGCAGACCTCTCCTGACCTGCCCACTGCTCAGGTCAGCAGTATATTTTAGTTCATCTACCTGTTCTGCTCCCCAATCTATCTCTGGTGAATCCTCTCACCCCCTGCAACTCTGGCTTATACCCCAGCTCTGTCTGCATAAGTAAACAAATCTTAAAAAATAAAAAAGAATATATGGAATATGTACATGATGGAATACTACTCAGCTATTAAAGAAGATGAAATCTTGACATGTGCTATAACATAAATGGAACTAAGGGAGTTAAGCAAAATAAGTCATAGGGAGAAAGAAATACTGGATGATTTCATTCCTCTATGGAACACAGAAAAACAAAACAAAGAAGCAGAAGAATTAAACCAAATCAAACCTTAGAAATCTGACTGTAGAACTGAAGTTATAGAGGGGAAGGCGGGCATGGGGGAGGAGGAGGAGGCCCATAGGCCTATGGTAGAGGATCATGGGAGCTTTGAATCATGGGGGGATGCAGTATTGTAAAATGCATTTGAAGTGGTGTGAACCTATACCCTGAAATGATGTAGTGTTGTTACCTCAATAACTGGAAGGCAGGAGGAAGAGTATATATTATAGGTAAATGGAAAATGATTATGCTTCCTGTTGACTGGACAGTGGCATGGGCATGAGAAAATAAAGCTCACAGTATGCCACCAGGACAAGGGCATCAACTGCTAAGTGAGTTGTCATTAATTCAAACAGTCTTTAAGTCTGATTAGACTCTGTGACAATATTACAGGTAATAAGAACCTTAGAAGTTTTCTAAACTTTAAGACATCCCAAAAGCATTGTATGATAGTTCCAATAAGTTGTGAATCTGAAAAAAACTATTCTTAACTATCAAATATGAAAAAACAATTTAATCACCATGACTTATATTTCTATCCTCTATAACATATTATAAATTGTCACATGACTTGACAATCAGAAACCATGCAATCAAAAAGCAAATAAAAATGTATTAGACAGGTATGCCAGGTACATAATACAATGTTTGCAGTATTTGTCCTCTTTAAAAAAAATTTGTAATTCATTGGCTCTTTCCTCGTTCTAAATTAAAAGCCAAGGTTGTACTTAATAAAGTATTATTTTCCTTAGAGCAGCCTCCAAATTGTATAAGCTTGAGGAACAAATGTTGTATTCAACATTTGTTTATGAAAATACCTGTTTCCCTGAGCTCTTGCCAGTTCCAGGTAGTATTAAAACTTTTTATACTTGCCAATCTGATAATATATGGAATATCATTGCTCTAATTAATTTCTTTATTTATGAGTAAAGCAGAGCATTTTTATGTGATTACTTTCTGTACAAGTCCCTGTTATTTATCTTGGTCTATCACTTGCCTATACTTCCTTGTTTAAAATTTTAAATTTAATTTTGTGTGAATTCATCTGAGGACAGCAGTTATCTTTCTGTCAATCATATTGCAAATCCTTTCCCTAGTTATTTGTTGGTCCTTTAACTTTGCTTATGGTATAAATTATTTCTTTCATTCACAACACTTATTTTTATTATTTGACAGCAGCATTTCAAAGACTGTAAGAATGCTACATTTAATGTATTAAGGTTCACATTCAATTAAATTCCCAATGTTAAATAAGATAGCTATAATTTAAGAAACATCAAAAATCTGGACACTTTGAATGACTTTTTTCAAGCAGAGAATGGTTTTTACCCTCAAAATCATGGATTCTAGGTACTCCCTTCCTCTTTAGGGCCAAATTACTCTGCACTTGAAACTGGTATGAGGATAGACCCAAATTACAGGATCTGCATTTTCATTGCCAAGAGATAGCTCCAAATGTGCAGACTAGATGCTGGAGTCCTGTCATGAAAGTGCCATTGTCCTACTGCCTCTGTATTTCATTGTCAGAGGTCACTTTACCAGGCTCTTAGATCTGTATGAACTTTGATGAGTGAACAAGCCCACACAAAAGACAAGAGTGGTCCATATGGAAACACATTCTGCTCATTCAGCAACATTCCTCACTGTTCCCCCTCCCCCAAAACCCTCACCCCACGATGACAAACTTTAGCTGCTCACCTGGTTGACCATCTAGTTCAAATGCCACTTCAGTACACCTTTTCTGGATCCCCTAGGAATACCAATCACTGTCTCAGCATTGTGTTCATAGTATTCCTGGAGCACTTAGGGTGTATTTCAATGTACTGCATTTTGTGAGTGTTTCTTCTCCACTTGATCATGAGCTTTATTTATTTATTTATTTTTATTTTTTTAAAGATTTATTTATTTATGCATACAGAACTGGGTTACAGGCCAGAGGCTCAGGGGCGGTGAGAGGCTTCACCAGAGACAGAGTGGGGAACAGAACAGGCAGATCTAAAAAGTACACTGCTGAGGGGAGCAGCGGGCGGGTCAGGAGAGGTCTGCCACGCCATGTGGTCGCCTCCGGGGCAGGCGGGAATCGAACTCATGCTGAAGCGGCTTTAGATTCTCAGTGCTGTGCTTTAACCCACTGCGCCACCAGGGAGGGCCGATCATGAGCTTTTTATAGATAGAAGTGTGTCTTATTCAACTTTATATCTACAGAACCCAGGATAAGATTTGGTACATAATAAGAGTTCAAGATACATTTGTGGAATGTGCATAAAATCTACAATATGATTTAAATGGAGAAAGACATAGTATACCCCAACTACCAAAACTGTCTTATTAGAAGTTCATTTTAACAACAGAAGTGTATATGGATTATTTCAGTGAAAAAATGAAAGTAGGATACACCTCTGGTATACAAAAATAATTCCTAGTGGTCTTTACTCTTCAGTTTCTCAGATTATGTACTATGCTAGCTGAGTGCATAGCCATACTCAGTTTCAAGTTCCATGAACTTGCCACAGTAATCTGGAGACACTGCCTTGCTTCACTACAAATGGGTTAACATATTTACTCCAATACAACCACACTTGACATTAAGCAAAAACTGCTAACATTTAAAGAGAGACATGACTTTGGCATTAAAAATGACAGTACACTTACTTTAATAAATACTCATTTATATAATTATACATAATAAATGTCTTGGACAAAGTCATCAAAGGCCTTTAGACATTTATAGTAAATGATGTGATTTGGTAGAGGAAAGACAATCCCCAGGGAACCTCCATACCATGTGCTTCTGGCGTCATCCCATCTGTTTATTATGTAATACAGATCTTCTCCATAAATCACTGTGTTAGGGAAGTATAAGTTTCTCATTTATTCTCCCTCCCCTGCCAAGGAACAGCAGAATTGGGAAAGTTAAAATAGCCCGTATTTAACTGCTTCTAGACATGCACATTGACAGGTATTGTTAAATAAACCAAATAACTGATTCAATAAAGAGGGTAAATAACCTCAGGCCTGACCACAATTCATCCTCAGATAGGTCAAGGACAGATAAAGATTAATTTTGGGTCTTTAATGACATCCTGTCAATTCATCTAAGCCACAGTCTTTTGCTTACTCATCTTTCACTTGGGAAAACAAACTCCACCATGGCTAGTTCAAATATATTTGATCTTTGGTTGTAAAAGATAATTCATTTACTTGGAATAGATAACTCTAAGAAGATTTTAATCACTGGCCATTAACTGGAATAGATAATGCTAAGAAGATTTAAATTATTGGGATTCCCTTTTAAAGGTTTTAAACCCAGCAAAGTTTCTATAGGAACTGACACTTTCACACAGTTATTTATCCTTTATCCATAGGCTTAAAATGTCTTCTGAAAATCTGCATTTTCTGCTCCACACTCTGTTTCTGGTGAATCTTCTCACCACCCCCAACGTCTGGCTTATACCCCAGTCTTCTAAGCAGAAAAAAGTCTATTAAATTTGGTATAGTTTTGAATACCATGTGAATACATAGATTATGGATATGTAACCTATATTACAGAAAGACTTCTGAAACCTAGTGTTAGTTATTGAATGTTAAGTTGATATTAACTGTCTATAAAATCCTCACAATAACACACTTTATGCTAATTTGTAATATATACCGACTGAGGACCAGTGAAATTATGTTTCTTGTAATAATTTTTGCACAGTTGACTTTTTTTTTAAGGAATGGGTTAAGTTCCATTTTATAAACTGCAACTCTCAGAAGCAAAGCCTTAACTCACGTGACTGTTTGGTGTGTCTCTAGACATGTAGGTTTCTTTATAATTGTAAAGTTCAAGCTGTCAGGACAATGACCTAGATTCCCCTTCAAGTTGGGTCCTGTGGGGCTCATTGCCTCATGCACTACAACAGCATTATTCTTTCTACCTTGGCTTCTGGACAGATCAGACTCTGCTAGAAAATACACATGTTGTTGATAAAGATGAGCTTTTAAAAAAATACCTTCAAACTACTACTTCTACAATAATATTTGATATCTAAGATTTAAGCCACAACAGAAGAAAAATTAGTGTCATTTCATGCTACTTTTCACTTGATTTTTTGTAATACCTAGTGATCTCAATAAAGCAGTTCCTGAATTTTAGGAAAAGACTAATACATTAAATTGCAGATTCCTTTGCTAACAATTGGTTTTTGAAGCACATCTTAGTTTGAGGCCTCAAAATAAAAACACCTCAAGATAATTTAGGTTCTTAGCAGTTTCTCCTATTTTTTAGAACAATGTTATTCTTTTTTCCTATAAATTTAGTTATCTTTTAGTTTCTTAAGCTACTTTTGGAACTCCTTCTCATAACCTCTTCAACTCCATAATAACCAACAATAGTATTACTAGGTTATTGTATTTCTATGACTCACTTCATTCATTTATATTTTGGAAACTATTTCTCAAAACAAATGACTTTTTAGGATATTTTATTACCTTAAAGATTTATCTCTTATCCCCTGGATATTTCTTTCAGGCTAATTGAAGAACAGTGTATCTAGTCATTACATAAAATGAGGGAAGATGTAATAATATATCATACTAGAAATTTTACACCAAAAATCTTACCACATAATAGAATATCACAAAACACACTTTAAAAAGATATATTAATATTATACAGAAGTAGTAATCGTCTGTGAATATAAAGATATAATTGAGTGAATTTCCTAGGTTACACTCAGTTTGGAAAAGAAGTTTTCATAAATGAAGTCTTGTACTGGTGATATGAAAAATATCTATCATTGTAAAAATTATGACTCCCTTTTATTGAGTGTCTACTATGCTCTACATCTCTAATTCCCATATTGATTTTGTAGGAAATTATTATGATCTTGTCTTCATAAACTGGGAAATCAAAGCTTAGAGAAGATAAGGACTCACTTAGACATAAATGGTGAGTGTCTGGGGTGCTGGAATTTGAGTACATCATCTAACTGTAAAATCCTGTTCCTTCTGTATCTAGATCCAGACTTACAGTATTACTGAACTCTTTCTAATGTCATTGTGAGAGGAGATGTTATAGTAACTCTGCTGGCAAGTAGCTAGGGGAGTGGGGGAGCTTAGACAATGACAGAATGGGGAGGATACACTTTCTAGATCACCTTCTGAGTGAAGAAAATGATCCCCATTTCCTCCCACTCTGCTCCTTGATCTGTCCTCTGTCCTGAATGTAGATTTGCTTACTTGTCACCAAGATTATTCTAGTGTGTGTCACAAATATCTCCTCTAAGCCCAGTCAGACCCTTCCACATTATCTTCCTGGTGACCCAGAGTAGTCCCCAAGAATTATTTTTTATACTAAATATTTGATTGTTAAACAGATGACATGAATTAGTATGTTGCAAATGGTTTAAGTCTTTCCCGGTGCTATCTTTGTGAGCTCCTAATCATACTGTAACAGATTGTACTCACTTGTCTCAGTATTTTTCTAGTGAAGAGAGCTATTTGTTGGAAAATCTGAGATATACACTAACGGTCAGTGGAGGGCCACAGAAATGGCTGTGCAGAGATTCAGACTCCTGGTCACCCGAGGAAAGAATTTAGAGCTAAATTGAGCCAATCCCCAAGGTCAATCCCCAGGGTTTTAGTAAATTCTATGAACCATGCAGAATTTGGTGCCAATGTACTTCCTCAAAAAAACTGGCCAAGTGCTGGATTTTATACTCAAATTGACACAGAGCAGAAGCAAATGGCAGGCATGAGAGAAAAGGCAGTCAGGAATTCTCAAAATCTTCAATGCTTTAAGTCTCTCCCAGGCATGGTGCACAGCAGGCTTGAGTTTCTCAGTTGCAAAAGACTCAGCTAATATCTGGATTATAATATAATTTAGCAAGTAATCATTTCATCTTTAGGATCTCCCTAAACTTTTCTTTCCTATCTTTAATATGGAGTATATTTTTCAATAGAAATGTCAACTTGTTCCTCTCACTTCTGAGCTTTCAAATATGGAGAGGCTGATTCAAAATTTTGAATGTGTGATGGGGGTCGAGGGACCAGTAGACTGGATTACAGCACACACACAAAAAGAGTTCATGGTCACAAAATCCTTGAGTGTAAAACAAGCATGCGTAGTAGTTACAGGAGGAAATGAAAAGAAACCAGTTTTTTAAAAATTACTAAGAATTCTGACTCAGAGGCACTTGGGCCAATTTCTGATCTCATCCTGGAGCTTCCTAAAGCACCTGGGCTTTCCTGGAGGTCCCTACCTAGACTGGAGCTTAGGCCACACCTGTTTGGCCCTGAGGGAGTATGCTGACGAGAACTGTGCCTACAGTGGAGTGCAGCTGTTCCCACTAGATCAGACGTGGATCAGAGTAGTAACTTTTCGAGAAGCATAATTTACCATATATTTCAGTCACAATGACAAATTAGGGCACAGTATAGCACCTGAAGAGGATGCAAACTTTCCCTGCTCAAACTCCAATTCTGAAAAGCTGTGGGTTTGCATATGACAATACTCCTGAAATGTCCTATGATCTAATGTTTTGAAGGAACCCTTGCTTTAAATTCCAGTTTTGATCCAAATGTGAAAACTCCCTATCAAGGAACAGATGGAAAGTCCACAAATTGAAAAATTAATTTTATTTCAGTTTGTGGATGTCGAGTGTTTCATAGAAGATAATACTTGCCAGAATAAAATGGTTAAAGGAAAGTAACTTTACTTGAGGGGGTTATAGGTAGAGAATGAGCAAGGGTATTCTTTAAAATATCTTTCTCTTCCTACATTTTTTTTTTAACTTAGTGAAGTAACCTGAGAATTATTAACTGGAGTCTGCTTAAAAAAAAAAAGTATCTGAAACAATTTCCTTTTCTCCATAAAAATCTGCAGACAACCCATCTGGGTTTGATTCGATGGGCAAATAGGCTCTAAGAAGCTCCTGCCTTTCAGAAATTTTTTTAAACTCTGAAGACTCAGAATAATGGTCTAGTTTTGTAGTTTGGGAGTTTAGCTCTAGGGACTTTTCACAAATCCAATGATCTTGTAAGAAACTGGGAGTAGGGGGAAGAGAGGAAGCAAACCAGTGATTCAGAACTGCAGAAGCATAGGTGAACTTGGGGATAGGAACAGACTCTCAGCATTTTCAGACCACACTTAAGACTGATCCGTGTTCAACAGGGTCAGTTAACAGACAATTTATCTAAAGAATGACTCAACCAAGTTTCTGACAAAGGGATTTGGCTCTGGAGAGAGGCAGCAGGAATCTAATTTCCAGTGACAATGCTCAGTCTTATCTCCCTCCCTCTCTCTTCCTTTGCAGCTCACCCTACGCCCCATTTAAGCGTCCCCTCACATACATTTTAATGAGTCATCTGCTTACTAGTAGGCCAAGTGGTGACTGTTCTTGGGCTACTAAGAATGGCAGGTGGGAAGGCCCCCCTTCACCCACAACTGTGATGGGAAGCATTGAAAATCTTGAACTCTTTGGTGGTGCTGGTGAGAGAATTGATGCAGGGCGGTGGGGGAGCAGAACAGGGAAGAAAGTGGTTGACAAGGGTTTAGTCATACACAGGCAATCTGAGGTTTAAGAAAAATTGGAAAAGTTGAGAGGTAAAGTGGGCAGAACTGCCAACAACGGCCCTGGGCAGTTGCCTTCATGTCCACGTTCCCCAGACTGAGATTTCCTTGCACGTGTGTCCCTGGCAGAGCCTGTATTTGGGCAGCCTTTCCTGAGAAATCTGGTGAGCTGTCTGCTCTTTCAGCCAAGCAGAGCTGCTACTGAATGATGTAAGCAGTTTCCCTTCTTCAAGGGCAGAAGGATGTGTTCTACCAAACTAAGTCAAAGGTGAAAGATATTTCAATTTTCATGTAACTATTTGCTTGTATGTCACGTGTATAACCTTCAAGAAATTTCTTATGTGATACATTATCAAGACTCCCAGATTTTCCAAATTCCTAGACTCTTGAAGACCTTTCCAGCTGCCATCATTTGAATGGTTAACAGATTATTGTTTCTATCTACCTACCAGGGTTACTCAGCCATGACACTATTGACATTTTGGGCTGGAGAATTGTTGTAAAGGGCTTTCCAGTGCATTAGGAGATGTTCAGTCGTATCTTCTAGCCTCTTCTCTCCAGATGACAGTAGCACTTCCTCCCTCCCAGTCAAAGCAGCCTTGACTGTCTCCAGACTTCAAAAGACATCTCCTGGGGTCAAAGTTCTCCTCACGCTGAGAGAAGCACTGCTCTGCACCATTACTGTCCAGCATTCACTCTTGATCTTCACCATCCTTCCTTACCCTGAGTGATCATTTGAATTTTTTTAAAGTAAATCCAAGGGCATCTTTAAATTCTACAAATGAATAAATGGAGAGCTGAGAGGGAACTGATGATATGGTGTACTAGGGTATTAAAGAACCTGATATTTTAATTACGCCTTTTCCACCCATGCTTTCATCACCCTTGAAATCATGACCCCTTTGAGTCCCCAAAACAATAAACTCTGCTGTCAGCAGCATTGAGCTGACTGATGATTAGAAGCTGAGTTTACAATCAGAACCAAATACTGGATCCTAATCCATATTTGGATTGATTTAACTTATATTTTAACTTGATAAGTCCGATTATCTCAGTTTTACCAGTTCTAATAAGGGGAGATAACAGCCCTCTGCTGCCTCCCTACAGTTTCTAAATTAATTGAATTATAGCAAGAGCATCTGGGGTGAGTGTCTGGACTATGGTTAATTCCGGGCTGTGCTGATGAAGGGATCTTAAATTGAGACTCAGTATTATATAAGGTGTGTGAAAAGTGTATTCTTAAAAAGGGAGCAACTAGGGCCCTCCCTGGTGGCGCAGTCAGTTAAAGCACAGCACCAAGAAACTAAAGCCACTTCAGCAAGAGTTTGATCCCAGCCCCGGAGGTGACCACATGGTGTGGCAGACCTCTCCTTACCAGCCTGCTTCTCCCCTCAGCAGTGTACTTCGCCAGTTGGCCTGTTCTGCTCCCCGCTCTGTCTCTGGTGAACCCTCTCACCGCCCCTGCACCTTTAGCCTGTACCCCAGCTCTCTATGCATAAATAAATCTTTTTAAAAAATTTTAAAAAGGGAGTAACTACATAAATTTGGGATTTTAGCAGTACATGTTTGGAGAATTCTCGAAGCAAGCTTTCTATGGATGGGATGAGAAACAGGCATTGGTTGGATAGAAAGTAACTTTTGTCTCAGGGGTCATGAGGACCAGGAGACACATGACATGTGATAGCTCACCTGCAATTCTCACACTCTGGCTAAACCTAAACTTTCTGGAGACATTTCTTTCAGTCTCAAATAAAATTGTCAGAATATAAGTCTATTAATAACAAAAATAGCTCTGAAGCAGATAGACCTATAATAACTAACAACATTACTCTATTGGGTTTCAGGGAAAGGAGTTTAGCTAATGTTATTTTCCTGACATGCTGCCATGTAAAGAACTCTAGATACAATATTTTTACACACTATATCATAGTAAAATGGGAAAAAGAGGTCAAGTGTATGGTCAAGGACAGAATTGGATTTTTAGTCATAAATTTAATGTCATATATACAGATGTTGAGTTATAATGAGGCACAACTGAGATTTATATAATATAATGCAATGTTATGTGAGGAGGGGGGGAGAGAGAGAAAGAGAGAGAGAGAGAGAGCAAACCATAAATATGGTCTCCGAAGAATGCTAAGAGAATTCCTCAAATTAATGCTTCCATTTTTTGGTCCATAATCCTCTTGGTTACCCCCTGGGTTGGGAGCTTTTCACCACAGCTGGCTTCTCAGAAACCAAAGGCTGCTCCTCACTGGCCCTGAGTTCTTAGAATGACAAAATCCAGGTCAGGGGCACACCCAGAGTCTGCCTTTGGACTGCCCCACCTCTCCCCTTTTCTCCTTTGAAGAGTACATTCACATGTGATCATCACTGCATAGGTAGGTGGCCTACGGGAGGGCTTTAACCCCTGCCTCCTGAAGAATCTTACAGAGTTTGGGGGAGTGAAGAGAAATGGAGATGGGAATAGAATAGTTTCACATTTTTCAGAGAACTACCAGTCTGACTCAAGGTCATCAATCCTCGAGCATCCTCATCTATCAAATGAGGATCTTCTTCCCCATTCCTTCCCTCACACTGACACATGTACATGTGCATGCACATCTAACACATTCACAATTCACACTCTCATATTCTCCTCATAATCACACATGAACAAGTCACAAAGATGTGGAAATTTACTAGATGGTAACTGTGGAAACCACTGCAATGTGCTATAAACATAAAACTCTTATTTTTGTTATGCAACATGAACAGTATCAGTATGTCCAAATTCCTCACATCACTAAGAGGCTTCTCAGTATATTGGGGATGTTGTTATCTCTGAAATCAAATAAATATTTCTCTAAAACATGTCTGTCTTCTTGTCAATTAGATTTTGTCATATTTGTTAATTTGAATTTTTGTCATAAAGAACTGTTTACAGTTATATATGAAGCTCCAGGAAACATTCTAAATAAATATGTACTTTCTGTGTGGGCATTTGGTTGAGGGAACATTTTGTTCACCACTCTACTCCTAGTACCTGGTCCAGGATAAATATTAACTGAATGAATGAAAATATACAATAATTTTCTGTCCAACAATGCCCCTCAACTTATCCAAATTCTCAGTCTTCAGAGAATTTTCTGTCACACATGGTCCGCATTTGAATGTTCCTTTTCAGAAACACAGCTGGGTGTTCCTGAAGTTTCCTCATTTTTGGATGGCAGAAACAAACCACAGATTGAAATAAAAGATGGTTAAACAATGTCTCTGACATACTTGGTGATTAAGATAGAAAATAATTCTTTAGATGCTTTAAAAGTGACATCTATTTTATATATTCCACTTTTCATTAAGCGAAATCATATAGAGTGTTAGCACATGCAGTAATGAAGGGTTAAGTTGAAATAGAAATGAATGATGACAAAATACAAAATAATTATTTTTGGTTGAAATCCAAGAAAGATGATTCATGAACATGTTTCTTTAAAATTATATTCGTTTATTCCAGAGACCCAGTAAAGATACCACCATCACTAGCTGGCATTTGTGTTGTGTCTCTGAGGTTCGAAAACAACCTAGACCATATTGCTAGAGTGGTTTAGGAGAAGGATGCTTATAAGGTATGGAGACCAGAATTTATTTATAGTAATTACTGAAATTTAAATTTAAAGTGGTGTGGAAAACACTTGAAGGTGTCAGAGTACTACATAAGTGAGATCTGAATTTTATATGATGTCTACATTTAATGGTTTGAGATTACACAAAGTGACACAAGTGGGAAGGGGAGGAATCTGACCTTTAATTGGCACCAACTTTGTGGCATTTTGTTATGCACTTTAAATATCTTCTCATTTGCTTTGTAATTACATGCCCAGGTGGTTCACAGGTGCATCAGAAAAGCAATGTATACCAAGGTTTTTCAAAGTATGGTTTCTAGATCAGCAATAACTGCAGCATCGAGGGACTGGTTAGAAATACTTTTTTTAAAAATTGGTAACCTTGGTTTATGATGCTGTATATGATTTAGGAGTGTAGTTCATACCTCTTTCAGTGTATGTTATCACAACACGGCCACCAGCAAAGCACCAATGAACAATCCACTGGGTCCCCTACCCTAAGTGCTCCAGATTGCTCTGACTTATCAGTTATTGTCTTCTGCTTCTTTATATTCCACGTATGAGTTAAATAATTTGGTATTTCTTTCTCTTTCTGATTTATTTCTGTTTGGCATAATCCCCACATTTCCTACCATGTTACCCAAATGGCAGGATTTTCAGCTTTTTTCATATCACATCTTCCTAATCCGTGCATCTGTTGTTAGGCACTTGGGCTGTTTCCATTAATTTGTTATTGTAAACAGTGCTGCAATGAACAAAGGAGCAATAATGCAAATTCTTAAGCTTCAAACCAGAGCTAGTCAGTCAGAAACTTGGAGATCAGGGTTGGGTGGAGCCAAAGTTATCTGTGTTTCAAATAAGCCTTCAGGTGATTCTGATGCATGTTAAGATGAGGAGCCTCTGCTGTAACCCAGCCCTTCCTTAAACATACCTGATGACAAACTCTCATCAGGTTAACTCAAGGCAGTGAAATCCAGCTGGGAGCTGATACCTGTTTTGCAGTCATGGTGATTAAGAGGCATTGCCTCTATCTCAAGGGCTAGGTAAATCTTTAATCCCAGATATTAAAATGATAGCAGGTATAACAATTGAAAAAAGACAGGTAATAAAATGCTAGTGAATGTGGATCTCTCATTTTTTAAGTGATAAATACATGCTACACCTTAAGAATTTTCTAACTTAGACCTTTTGCATTAACATTTCTTTCCTGACTCTTTAGAGCCTAAGTTCTACTTTCAAATATTGCCATTCTCCCTTTCAAATTCAGGGTTAAAAGAGTGGATGCTGGGGAATTTGGGCCTCCCCAGTCATGCAGGGATTAAAGTCTCAGCTCTCAAGCTATTGCCAGCCACTGAAGCATGAGTTGAGATCTCTGGCCAGGGAGCTAACTCCCATGTGGCACAGAAGACCTCTCCTGTCCCACCTACTGCTCCCCTCAACAGTGTATTTCAGTAGATTTGCCTATTTTGTTCCCCACTCTGTGCCTTGTGAATCCTCTCACCTCACCCCTCTACCTCTAGCCTAGACCCCAGTTCTTGTATACATAAAAAAAGAGTGGATGGTGAATATTTGTTTTCCCTACTTATAAGAAAAGGAAGAATTAATACTGGGGAGATTTTTCTTTTAAAAGATTTATTTATTTATGCATACAGAACTGGAGTGCAGGCCAGAGGTGTGGGGGCAGGTGAGAGGATTCACTAGAGACAGAGTGGGGAGCAGAACAGGCAGATTGATGAAGTACACTGCTGAGGGGAGCAGTGGGCAGGTCAGGAGAGGTCTGCCACGCCTTGTGGGTCACCTCTGGGGTGGGGATTGAACTCATGCTGAAGTGGCTTTAGCTTCTTAGTGCTGTGCTTTAACTCACTGCGCCACGAGGGAGGGCCCAATACTGGGAAGATTTTTTGAAGTGAGTTCTCATGCAACTGATTATTGAGTGCCTATCATAAGTCAATATACATTGGAAACTAAAATTCAAAGATCAAAGGGCAATTCATTCCTCAAGGTGAATATATCCTATTAGGCAAACAGACATACTAAATTGAAATATAATACTCTATATAATGGAGGCATGAAATGGTAATTTATTATAATCACTGACTGAAAAATAATTTGAAGGCAGATTTGAGGTAGATGAGACCAACAATGAGAAAGACCATTAAGAAGTGACTGTTAACATTTAAGAAGTAGTAAAATATCCCAGGGACATCCAAGCAAGTGTATCTTAAAATACACCTCTTTGTAATCAGCTATTAATCTGTTGCACTAAGAGTAAGATGTGACTCAGGTGATTAAATATTTTTTTAAAAACCTCTGGTTTTGGAAGGCTTTATAAAAATAGTATTTTAACCTATCTAACCAGTCTCTGATGCATCTCAACATGCCCTTTTTATTATCTCCAGCATTCCATGAATATATTGCTTATACCAGTATCATCCTTAATTAAGCACTATGACAGTATCAATAAGAGTTGGATGTGGCACAGACTGTCCAAAAATGCAGCTCTCCTGGCAAACCAAGGATAAACCTTGCAAAAGAGAGATGTTTCCCAGAAATTGTTTTCACTTTAACTAAAAGGTCCAAAACGAAGAGGTTACCTTTCAAGGATAAATTGGCAGAGTGATTGTGATTATGTTAGGTATCGTCAGCATTTATAAACATATCAGGGTTGATATTCTATACCAATAGTGTTCTGCTGTTTCATACATTTGAAGAAGGGTGCTCATATGCTTTCTTACTATAAAATAAATAAACTTTAGGAACAAGGGCCTCCTATAAGCATGACTTTTCTGGGGAGTCCTGTTCCACCTTTCCAACCCTCCCAACTAACTTCTCTTAGAACTCTGCCCCCTCCATCATAGTACTCATAGTGTTGAACTGTCACCTGATCTGTGGTCCTTTCCCCTTGATAAAAGCCAGAAAGGTGTTTTGGATTAATTGTCTTAATGATTTACTCATCACACAGTGTTCTAGGTAATATTTTAGACACCCAGATATAACATAGGGAAGACAGATTCTCTATTATTCAGAAACTAAAGGTTTGCTGGAGGGAAAAAAAAAAAAAAACAGGGAGGGCTCTCCTTGATGGCACAGCAGGTTAGGATGCAGCTTCAGTGTAAGTTTGATCCCTGCCCCGGAAGTGACCCACATGGTGCAGCAAACCTCTCCTGTCTTGCCCACTGCTCCCCTCAGCAGTGTATTTCATCAATCTGCCTGTTCTGCTTCCCATTTTGTCTCTGGTGAATCCTCTCATGGCCCCTGCAACTTTGGCTTGTACCGTAGTAATGTATGCATAAATAAATCATTTTAAAAATTTAAGAGAGAGGAAAAAACATACCAGGGAAATAAATAATTTCAGAAAGTGATGACTGACATACAATAGGTAAAAATAAGGCAATGGAATGCAAAGAAATGGGATAGGAAATGAATACTTTTGTTAGAGTGCTCAGAGCAGGTCTTCCTGAGAAGGCCACTTGAGTTGAGACCTGTGACCTGCAGAATATAAAGGCTTTAGAGAATGTTTCAAGCAGCAGGAATTGTAAAACACATGAGCCTAAAATGCCCTATGCCTGGAAATATTAAGTCAGCATATTAAAGAGAGTGGATTTTTTTTTTACTAAATCCAATAAAAAGCCCCTGGTGATACTATCCTGATAGTATTTAGCAATATGATATGGAAATAAATAAAAATAGTATATGGAATCATAATTTGGAACACAAAAAGGAGAGGTATTATGTAAGAAATAGCTACAGATGTCTAAGGAGAGCTAGTGATGCCTTGGACAGGGTGAGCAGTGAGGTCTTCACCTTGGAGGATATGCCTGTAGCCTGGCTGATGACATGGTTCTGAGGGAATGAGAGCCTGACTCCCAGGTTTTTCCCAAGTAACTGGGTGGAGGTCATACCACTTGCTGAAACGGTATGAAGAACAGATTGGAAAATGGGATATTAACTCAAGTGTCCATATTTGGGTACACTGACTTTTGGGGTATATGTATCTTTTGAAAGGGTTCAAGAACCCAGAGAAAGTCAAATGGTAAAGAATCCTCTTAATATGTTTCTATCATTATAGAAAAGTAGTTAAGATCCTGGCTTTTCAAGGGAGATAGATCTGAACTCTTTCCCAGTAAGAGCATGTCATCTTGGATGACGACACTCTTTGTCTTAGGGTTCACATTTGACAAATATCTGCTTCATGGGATGGCTGTGAAGACTGAGTTAAACCATGTACATGAAATGCTTGATGGGGTGCTTGGATTATCGCTTTCTACAGCAGTTCCCCAAACTGATGAGTCTGATATGATCAGACTGGTTACAAGGATCAAATGCAGGAGGAGAAATTTGAGACAAACAGAGAAAAAGGTGTGTACACTGAGAACTGCATCAAGGAGATGGGAAATATATTTTTTAGTAAACAGAACTTTCTTCTTCATGGTTTAAATTTGTTATTTCAGATCTTATTTCCCATGTTATTATGTATAATTTGTTCTCTCAATCACAAATAAAATATTTATTTTTTGATATTAGTTTTTTTAATTTTTGTAAAATATACACAATAAATCTATCACTGTAACTGTATTTTAGATACAGTTCAGTGGCATTAAGTACATTCGCATTGTTGTGCAACTGTCACCACGATCTGCAAGAGGAACTATACGGAGCAACCTCCAGGCCACTGGGTGGTGCTCACAGCTAACTCAGTGGTCCAAAGTGGTGCATTTTAGACTCCATCTCCTGAGCAAGAGCAGATGTAAGGCAGAAATAAGGCTTTTTAGCAGTCAACTTGTTGAGATTTTGGCAGTTCAGCTGTTGGGCCTTTGACCGGATAAACTGTGGATTTGGGTACTTAAAACCACTGCACTTTGGGGGCAGTTAAGTCACTGGACTTTTGGCAGTTAAGCTGGTGGTGAAGAGAGTATCTATGGAGAAGCTTTCGGCTTGCCACATAAGGCTTTGACTTGGACCTCAGTCTTTGCATAGAAGATGCTCTCTGGGGTAGGACAGATAGCATCTGGCCACGTGTCAGCCTGTGTCAGTCTCTCTTCCTTTTTCTTGTTCTATGTAAACAAATCCTGTATTTTCTCAAACCGTGTATCTTTTTTTGGAGTCCTGTCCTACAGTCTTGAGTTGTGGGTGAGGACCCACCAGCCTGGTTACCCCTTCAGGTTCAGTTTCAAATGCTTCTCCAGAACTCATTTTATTTTCTAGAATGGAAACTCATAGCTTTCAACAATAACCCCCTGTTATACTCTCCGCAGCCCTATTTCTACATTCTGTTTCTGTGACTTGTTTGTGCTAGATACATCATACAAATAGACTCAGACAAAAGTTGTCCTTTTGTGAAAGGCTTATTTCACTTAAAATATAATCTTCAAGATTCATCTATGTGGTAGCTTGCGTCAGAATTTCTTTCCCTCTGGCTGAATAATATTCTATTGTATGTATATGCCAGATTTTATCTATCTACTCATTTGTCAATGAACACTTGGGTCGTTTCCACTATTTGGTTATTGTGAGTAATGCTCCTATGAACATGGATATACTGTACACGAGGTTTTAAGAGGCAATATAAATATTCAGATACTTATTGGTTTAATTACTCATTTTCTTCCTCAACAAATATTTCTGATGCTTATTCAGGCTATACTGATTATGCATATACACAAAAGTACAGTAACTCTATTAGTTGTTACTGTATTCCAGAGACACAATTGAATGATTCATAACATTCTCTCCTCTCCAAATTTAAAATCTGCAGAAAACTTTAAGATCCTTTTGTTTAGCAGTCCAGCCTACAAACCATTTTTACAGACTGATGTTATATATGGAATGAAATTTGCCTCACAGAATCTTGCATCCTGCCCCACAAAACCAGATTTCTAGGACTGCAAACAATTACCTACAGATAATAGAGAGAATGAAAAGTGAGTGGCATATCTTACATAGTTTTCAAAATTCTGGGTCTATGAAAAATAACTTATTTTAGGAGTCAACTGGAATTTAAATGAAGAAAAGGATTGTCATTTAGTAATTTTCCTTAGCTAAACCTTAAGACTACTAATTGATTAGTTGATATGTTATACAAATATTCACTTTGTTTATTGTAGCAAATCAGTAAATGTGAACATGTAGATGAATTTAACGACTATTCAGAGTGTTCCTAAATTTAGAGAAAAAAAATTCTCTCATTTAAAGTGGACCCAGCTAAAATCTTCTCTCAAGAGCTCACAGAATGACAAATGGAATAAATAGGTGAATTGCTGGTATTTAGGCAGGTGCCATAGAGCAAGGTAGAAGAAAAGGAAGCAGCAGTGGTAGGAAATGGAAGAAATGAGAAATGAATAGTAAAGAGGCTAAGGAAGGGGAGGATGAAGTGCAAAGTAAATTCATGGTGCAAAAGGTTTTAAGATATCCATGCTTTTTTCTTCAGGTGAGAACTTGCCATTATTTCAAAGGAATAGAGCCAAAGAACAATGGTCCAGAGAATAAAAATTAAGATTATGAATGGAGTGAGGCACAAAGCCTGAGTAAATGCTTTGCAAGGCATACATTTATATTCCCCTCTTTAGTATGTGATTTGAGAAAAAAAATGAAGCTAGTAGAAAACTTTTTCAACTTTAGGTATGTTGGAGGGTAGGAACTTATCACTATTCAGGAATTAACTGAGAGTGTCAATCCAGGACAAAATGAATATGAACAGCTGTGTTCCACATCTGACCTCAGGACATTGGATCTTTAGTATTTCCATAATATGACTGCAAAAAATATGTCCCTCTAGCCTTATTTGCTTTCTTTAATGGATAATGCTTCTGGCTTGGATCTGTGTGTGGAAAAAAGGATCTTTTGTCTCATAAAATGTTACAGATGCTGCTATGGTAACACACTTTAATTTTATTCCTATCTCAGAAGATAAACATGGAAAAATACAATTGGTAATTTAATCTAATATTTAGCATTAGCTTTAGGTCCACAGAGCATTTTGATTTTTGTTTTTAAGGAACATTGGCACTTTTGTCAACCTGCTGTACTCAATTAAGCAGAATCCTAACGCCTTTCTAAAAGGTATTATCTGCCAACTTAAAAATACCATGTGGCCAAGTTTCAAAACCCACAAGGGAAAGAAAGCATGCTGCTTCTATGACAAAATCCTTAGGTGGCCAGAATGAGTTTGTATTTGTGGTAATCTTCTTCTGGGTTCAAAACAAAAAAACAAATATCTCAGCGTTTACAAAGACAGTATCAATTTGGTTTGAAATAAAATCCACCAGTTGAATAGAAATGATTATGGAAGGTTTTTTCCTATTAGAAAACATAGTGTGTCAAAACTTTTGACATTAAATTAAGTTCTTTGCTTTGCACTTAGTAAATAACCGATGGCCCTATTCCCTGTTATTGTAACAAGATACATTTTCACAGGATGTAGAGGCTTCCCTGTTTGCCAGCATTATAAAACAAAGTGAAAAGAAGGAAAGATGCAGGAAATACAGTAAATATCACACTCTATAGAATGAAGTCCTGTGATATCTTCCTTAGAATTGCAGAAAGAAACCAGCCTTCAACTGAATTAAAAAAAAAAAAAACACTCTGATGTTACTCTTTCTTCATTACTGTTATTAAATGTTCTCTTCAGTAACATAAAGGCATACCAACAGAGAAATTAATGAAGGGTGTGGTCAATTTACACAAAGTTTCAATTACAGGGCAGTGGGGGTCATGTCTGATGTTGATTTACTATATGCCACATTAACCAGTTCCAGAGTACATTGTACCCATAGCTCAAAACAAGTTTCATTCATTAAGTAATTAGGAAACATGCAGTCTGCTTTATTCTATTTGTTCTAGATCTTTCTAGAAAAATTAAAATTACCATTAATATGAATTTATGCACTGACACTTAGAAATATCTCTAATGCATCTATTAACATTACAATGCTTTTCACATATCACGACATATACAAATTGCTAGTAATGAAACTGAAGTGCCTACCTAAGTTGTCCTTGAAGCAAACTTCAGCACTTTGTAATATTTTCCTTTCATAAAAGTCCCAAGTATTTACAGTCAGAAGGTGAGCTCATGCTCTTTAAATGGTAAGGATTAAATGAGAGGGGGAAGGAAAGTGAAAGAGATGTTGTTCACACTAGCAATAGTTGTATTGAAAAGATTTGATGACTCTATATAGGTTCTCATTGGTCACTCTGGAGGCTGGGACAATATTTGCCCAGTTGCTATGTAAAGAGGGGTGGCTGCCAATTCACTTCACTAATAAGCCTGAACCTGGCCTTTGTAGATAAGAGCGGTCATTGTTTTAGTTGATGTGTTTGTTGATAAGATGCTCAACCAGCAAAGGTAAAAGAGAGATTTTTCTTTATATCAAACTGTGGAACTGTAACATTTTTCTGCCACTCTGAATTCTAACAGTTGCAAAAAAATAAACTAAACTGATTTATGGTTTTTGCTTTATTAGAATTTGCCCTTTCAGGGATGCATGTCTAAAGGATTACACTTAAAATTGTTCTTAAAAAGAACATTATACCTCAAATATAGAAGAATAACCTGGACACCCCAAATCTAAGAATCCATAACAATATAACTGAAGCACTCCACAGTGTGTATGTGTATACATACACATATAAATATATATATATCTTTTTAACATACCCACACATATACATATATGGCTTTTGGATGTATAAATGGATACATATGTACATATATTTACATGCGTGTTATATTTACACATTATATATACATTACACATGTACTATGTACATATTTATTTACTTTTTAGTAGAAATTTTCAGTACAAAAATATGTCCACATTTCAAGTGAAGCAGTTTGGTTTTGACAGGTTTGTTTATATATACATACACACACACACACATACATACATACACACATACACATATCCCATCACCAAACTGTGAGCACACATAATGCACACATATGTATGCAAATTTGAACAGCACAGAACTAATGTAAAGCACATGCCAATTTAGACAGAGTTTTAAAAAATTTCAAAGGCAGATGTTTTTCTTTTTGCATTTGGAGAAACACCCTACTATTTTTTCAAGTTATACTGAGTACCAGTGCATTTTTGTGGGATTGTGTGAAGGGAAGACTGTTTAGATCTGAATTTAACTTCATCTAGTGATCAGAGGCAAAAGAAAGTAAGTATATTAGACATGTCTTAAACAAATGTTAGTAAGATCTTGGTGTATCAAATGCTAAGAGAAAAGTGGAATAAATTATCTCTCTTAGCCAAGAAGAATATTTTTGTACACTATTATAGAATTTCTCAAGATTACTCATGGAAATTATCTCTATACCCTTAATTTGCTCCTTACTATCAGTTAAGTAATGCCCAGTGGATTATTATATATTTACTTATTGATTTTTAATATAAATAAAACTAAAATAAATAATAGATTACCAGCATTTCTCACTGAACCAGAAAAGACAGTTTGCTTTAAATTCTTCCCTAGAATTCTGAGCATTTTCAATTTTCACCTTGACTATTTTTCAAAATGAAAACAAAAAAGTAAATTGAGAATTGAAAAGAAAACCATCAGGTAACATTTGTGGTATCAAAAAAATAATTTCTTGAGGTCAAACATGGGAACATCACATCATATTACTACAATTCAGCTATTCCTCAAGTGCAGCTGCAGGGAAAACTCACAGGGCAAGTGTGGCAACAATGTGGGAGCTGGAAGATTGCTAGGTGGCCCCAGTTGACTTTCTGTGCTGCCTCTCCAGTTAAGACAATGTGTTTCCTGAGGCAGATTTGGAGGCCACGGTCTGGTGAATATTGACCTCTGTGCTTTTACAGATCGCTGCTGAGCTTGGCCAATGTGAGATGTGCAGAGACCATTTACTTTGTGCCCTGGAAAAGCATACTCACAAATGGTCCTGATGTTTATATCAACATGCTTTAATTGCAAATGTGGCTATGACTAGGAATAAGGGATGGGTAATTCTCATGCCACTGTGAAGAGACATGCTAGGAAGCAGTAAGTCTATGAAACTGCATGTTTAGTTTTCATGGGCCTAGAATTGGCAACTATAGGTATATATCTTATTATAATAACTAGAAGAATTTATTTTATAATAAAATCTAATTCTATAAGAGAGTATGAGCTGAATTTGGTGTCTCTAAAAATACATCACTTTTAGTAACTGATATTCTAGCACTCCCAGAGAAAATTTTCTGTTGGATGATGGCCAATGAGATTAGCTAAATGCTAAGAGGCCATATCCTTTCTCTCACATTATCTCTGATCTATTACACACCATTATAATCAAAATACACCCTGTGTGTCCAGAAGTTGGTTACAGGACAGATCAAAAGTTCTGTGGGTATTTTAATAAGAAAGTAAAAAGTATTATACAACACAAAATAAGCTAATTCTACAATAGACACCAGCATTATTTGGCTAGATTTAAAAGACAAGATTTTCTCAAGGCTATAAAATTTCATGGAATATCAAAGAAATACAAAAACGAATCAGCTTTTTTATTTTGACAGCTTTTTCTTTCAATTTAAAACATCTTCTATAAGTGTTCAGTGTGGTGACAAAGAAAATGTTAAAGACATTATTCATTCCCAAACTAGAAATTTATGAAACAACAGAATCATGCATCTAGGAATGGTCTTTCCAGAGCACAAATATGACTATGCAGTTTTCTGCTTGGGGTATGCATGGCTTTCCCTGATCCTCCACATGACATTAGAACTGGTCACCTTACCTCTCCAGCCTACCTACCCTATTCTACTCTCCAGTCTTGCACTTTCCCTCTGGAGCTCACAGTGTTTCACTCGAGCTAGACTGGTTTTGGATGAGTGAATGAATACATGGTGCTCTGTCTCACCACATTTCATATATATGATTTTCTTGTCTTGAAACATCTACCCCCTTTCTCCTTTTTAAAAATCAAATTTATTTTTCACTATTCATTTTCAAAACTTATATAATTCCAGGAGTACAGTTTCCTAGCCCATATGTGTATCTACTTCATTCACCACCAAAGTTCGAGTGCCTTTACACAATCAAATTGACCCCCAGTGAAAATTTCCTCTATCCTTTCTTTTCCTGACTTATCTCTAAACCTCTGCCAGGATGAGCCCATATGTTGTCACCTTGCTCTATATTGCCACTGTATTGTTACCACTCAAATCATTCTTTTCCATGGAAGACATGGAAGAAATCACTCTAAGATGTTCAGCACAAGCCTTTCTGAGAGGTGTCACTTTGGCATGGATTATCTGAATTGAGGTCAGTTGAGGCCCTGCAAATTTAAGGCAACTTTCACCACCTCTTTATTACCTAGAATAATGAAAATTGGGGGTATTACTCAAGAATTAGGATTTTTACCAGAAATAGCCTTTCTACTGAGACATCTATGTGACAGACCATGCATTCGTTACATCTGGTCTTTGTCACGAGTCCCCATCTTCTTGTCATGAGTGATGAGTGCCCATCTTTCTTTTTGAGGCTCCAGACCCCATCCCATCCTTAACTAAAGATATATTATGGTCTCATTTTGCCCCACTAGTTTTAGAATCCAAACTGTATGGATTCTGTATACTCATGTAATTAAATTTGGTTTTCCTCCTACTATTCTGTCTGATGTTAATCACTCAACCAGCCCAGAAGAACCTAGAGGAGTAATGGGAAATATCCTATCTCCCCCACTGTAGTAGATATCACATGTGTAATTACTAGCACCCAAAGCACAGAAAACTGGCTCCAAATGTCTCCTGCCATATCCTCAGAGACTACTGCAAATCTAACTAGTTTCAAGTGGTAAATATATGGTAAATATTTGCTTAATGACGATGCATTTGCACAGGAATAAATGTTTATATTAGTGACATTAGTTAGAAAAAACACTGAAGGAATAAAGTTTTCTCAAGGGTAATATAACACTGCCTTTTAGAAAAATATGTGATTTCTTCTTGGGAGTGAAGATAATGAGGGTGGATCTGCTTTTGATCAATCTAGAGACCTATGACTTAATTTCAATCTGCAGTGATTTTTCTCTAAAAACATCAAGATGCAGACCAAAAGTTAATAATTACATAAATCCCCTTGGAGTCTTGGAGAAATTAATTTTGTACATGTAGTACATATCATTATCTAGGCTGTTTTCATTTACTTCTATTCCTAGCTTCAGCCCCGAAACTTTAAATTCCTCTGTGGATTTCTGTCATTACTCTCAGTCAAGAATTTTAATCGGCACTGTATAGCCTTTCCTTGGCCAATACCCCATGATAGCCACAGTTCTAGAAGACTTTAGAATAAAGTTTTCATCTTTTCTAGTAATTATGAAAAGTAGTGTATTTCATTTGTATTTCTAACTGTGCCTAACACAGTGTTGTGCTATAGAAATGACTCGGACACTTGCTTAGTACATAGACGAATGCTAATCATAAGCAATTATATCTTACTGTAGAAAGAACTATGTAGAAGACTGTTAAAACTTGTAGTACACTGAAGGGAAAGAGGTCACCTCATTTGGGAGAATGATTTTGTTGGAATCTAATGGCCTTATATAATCTCACTTTTGTAAGAAAAAATGGGTTTAAAACCATTTGAACAAGAAACCTGGAAATGCTTATTCAGGTATATCAGCAAATGTTGAGTGAATTCCCTGGAGTCACAATTGAATAGTAAACTATGATAACGTCACAGTAATAGACAGCCAGACTCAGAGTGGAGCTTCCCAGGCGAGTGCAGCCCAGACAAATTTTCTCTTATGGCACTTTTAGAATTGCTTCACAATTCTTTTGCTTCTGTAGAATAGAAACTGAAAATTAGTGCCCTGGGAAAGAAATGCTAATTGGCAGAGCTGTCTAGTACCTGGAAGAACATAATTTGTAATTTAGGCAAAACTTTCATATTGGAATATACCTATAAATGGGAAATACCACTTTCCTGTATGCACATTAGATGAGGTTAACAGTTTTTCCTGGTTAAAATTTCACCCTTAAAACACAAAAACTGATTCAAAATAGCACCTGCACCCCTATGCTTACTGCTGTCTATTTACCTATTATTACTTAGAAGAATGAAAATTGGGGTTATCAACCTAAAGCCAAAAATTAAAAACTGGATTAAGAAGATGTGGCACATAGTCACAATGGAATATTACTCAGCAACCAAAAAAGATAAACTCATGCCTTTTGCAGCAACATGGGTGGAACTGCTTAGTGAAATAAGCCAGAAAGAAAAAGAAAAACACTGATGGTTTCACTCATAGTAGGAGTGTAAGTGATCGGGGGTGAGGAGGAGTGGGGAGGAAGAAGCAACTGTAATAAAGTAAAAATGAAAAACAACAAACAACTGTAAACCAGTGACATTTTATGGGGTGAAGAGGGAATAGGATCAAAATTGGGGTGGGAAGAGTGCATGGGACTATGGTGATGGCACAGGGGTGAA
>NW_004567115.1:41203962-41206128 GCF_000260355.1 Condylura cristata | reverse complement strand
GGAAGGGAGGGAAATGCACGGGACTATGGTGGTGGCACACGGGTGATTTGGTGATGGGAAACCCGCAGGGATTACAATCGAGATGGAAAAAAAAATGTGCAAAATGATGTAAAAATAAACTTTTGTAATAAATAAAAAATAAAAGTAAATTAAAAAAATAATAAAAAATGAAGAATGATGTAAAAAAATTATCCTTAAAAACCTACATTCATTTAAAAGACATATTAAAATTAAGAATATGAAGCAAAACTGAGAGAGGAAGCTAATAAATGGATTTATAAGTAAGATTTTGGGGGTTCTCAAAGTGCTCAGTTGTACTGAGACTTATCCTTACTTTACTGAGCTGAATGGTGAAAAATAATTGATATCATGATGCCTCAGATTATGATCTCAGTGTTCTAGAATGTTGGAAATGCTCAAGACTCTGTCTAGTTTGCTTTCCTAGCAGATCAACTTCACAAGGTTCCATGACTATAAATGTCTAAATATGCCATCTCCCAATCTTTTGTCTCAAGCTCCATCCTCTCCACTGAGATCCAGATTCCTTTGCCCAACTGCTCTGAGAACCCTAATCAGATATCTGATTGTCTCCAACTTCACATATTATCTGAGGCAGAAATCTCATTCCAGCTTCTTTCTCAGCTACCTCTGAGTTATTTCCATTCCAATTAATAGATCCACTATTAGTCAATGGTGTAGGCCCCAAATTCTCTTTTATTCTTCCATCTGTCATTTCCTACAACCTGTCTGTAAAATTTTCCCAAATCTTCCTCCAAAAATATAAATTTATTTCCCTTTCTTCATCTCTATGATTCCAACAAATCATTTCCATTTTCCTACTGATTGCTCTCTCTCTCATTTAATAAATTATTTTCTTTAAAGATTTATTTATTTGTGCATGCAGAACTGGTGTATAGGCCAGAGGTGCAAGGGTGGTAAGAGGATTCACCAGAGACAGAGTGGGGAGCAGAACAGGCAGGTTGACAAAGTGTACTGCTGATGGGAACAGGAGATGAGACAGAAGAGGTCTGCTGCGCAAAGTGGGCCACCCCCCTGGCTGGAGCTGAAGCAACTGCAGCCACCTTCATAGTGCTGTACTTTAACCCACTGCACCACCAGGGAGGGCCCTTATTTAATAAATTCTTTAGTTCATAAGGTGACTGTAGCTCCACGCTCTAGGTGATATTTTGGGGGTTCTCAAAGTGCTCAGTTGTACTGAGACTTGTCCATATTCACTAATATTACACAGAGCATGGACCTATAGTCATCTTATAAAAATTGAAACTCAGACAAGTTCCACTCTTAACACCAGCTAATGGCTTCTTACTGCAATCCAAATACAAGCCAGCAGCTTTGCCTGGTTTGATTTCTTTACACTCTCACTACAGTGGCCTTTCTGCTCTGCAAGTACAATGAAGAAGGAATGAATCTCAGGCATCACTTCACCCCTCTCTGCTCCATTTCCCACTGTAAGTATGTGAAGTTAGCACAGTACCAGAATCACAAAACATTTGGTGACTGAGAATGGAAGTTTGTTCCATATTGTGTAGCACTTTTTTTTTTTTGAGTAAAAAAATACTGTGAGTTAGAAATGCTGGGTGTGAGTTTGTTTCTTTTATTATCTATGTGACCGTTGAGCCAGTCTTTTAATGTCTCAACGGTTCGGTTTCTTCATCAATAAAATAATAATCCAGATTTTTTTTTATGAGGATAAGACCTTAGGCAATCTCTCTAAAAATGGTTCATAAAAAGTGAAGTGCTGAACAAATACAAGCAATTAAAATATTACATTGAAATGTCTGTTGGAAGGAGTTGTGGTAACTCTTATTTTTCCACTGTGTATGTTTCCAGACATAGTTAAGTGCATATATGTTGAATCTCAAAACTGATAGCATTTCAGATGGACTAGTTCATTCAAAAGCCATGAATGGGAATCTCCTCTAGTTCAAGTAAAGGTAAAATTTGGTAATCCCCATTCAGTGGTTGAAAAAATGATTAAAGTCTGAACAACCTGTGAGCATGAGTGACAATTTTTAATAACTTAAGAAAGAAGCTTAGGTTGATGATACAACTGAGGCTACCAAAAGGGTAAGGGAAGAGGAAAGGGTGAGAAAAAAGTGGGGAGGGAGCTCAAGAGACTATGGGGAGGGAGTGTGAGTACTTTGG
>NW_004567115.1:41201326-41202817 GCF_000260355.1 Condylura cristata | reverse complement strand
AATAAAGCTTAAAAAAAAAAAGACACTAATCCTAATCATGATGGATTGTCCCTCTCAAAGACCCCACCTCTTAATACCATCACTTTGGGCATTAGGTTTCAATATATGGATTTTAGAGGGATACAAACATCCATAGCACAGTATTCTGTATCAATTAGTTGGGTTTTCCCCAAAAAACAACAGCAATGGGATATACAGATGTCGATATATAAGAGGAGGTTGGTGCACACAGTTATTGATGTTAACTATAGCATGAGATGCTGGAAACCAGTGCTATAGTCTAGCCCAAGTCTGACGTTCTGGGAAACAGGTGAGCTGATGGTGTAACTTCCATTCTTCGGTCAAAGGCCTGAGGATAATGAGGTGGAGGAGGTAGCATGTTGGTGTAAATCTTGGAGTTAGAAGGCCCAGAATCCAAGGTCTGATGTCTGAGGGGAGGAGAAGATGAATGTTCCAGGTCCAGAAGAAGAGCCAGAATTTGCTATTCTTTCGCATGTTTCTTCTGTTTGGATCTTCAAGGATTGGTGATTGTCCACATCAGTGAAGGATGGGTCTTCTTTACTCAGCCTACTGATTCATATGTTAACTTCTTCTGAAAGCTTGCTTGAGACCCAGAAATAATATTCACCCAGATACCTGGGAATGCCTTAGCTTAGTCAAATTGACACAAAAAATTAACCACTGCCATAACCTAGTTAAATCTTATATAAGAGCCCATTTTTTGCTAAAGTAATTGTGTGTGTACACCTTTTTCAATAGAATAAAAAATCTATCTCATTTTAGTGTGGACTCCAAATTACAAATCAGGTTTTCATGAGCATGGATTAGAGGGTTAAAGTTGCATACAGATATGGTAGAAACTGCTTTCTGCAATACTCAAATGCCTGCTACTTAATGCAGTACCTGGACTTATTAGGTACTCAATAAATGGAAGTTGAGTGGATTATCTGAATGTTTTAATGAGGTTTTTTTTTTTTTTTTTAACTCTGATTCCCAATGACTTAATCACAGAAACAGATACTGTGGGACAAGATACCACTTAGGAAGGTACTGTGAGTCACATAAATCATTTTAGTATCATTTAATTAATTGTAATTACTAAGAATAATTTCTTTCCTGATAATTGTGCTCTTTGTTTTCCAATGTAAGTAAGCCTTTTAGAGAAAGTTCCAAAAGCAAAATGCCTGTTTCAAATTATGTGTGAACTTGATACCAGAAACTGCTGAGTAGTTTCAGATTACACTGTCAACAGTGTGTAGAGAACTTATACTCTCTACTGCCTGCCTCTCTTCCAGCTGCAGTTTTACTGATGAGAAGAACTTCATTTTTCAGGGATTATGTAAGGTGTTGGTGTCACTGTAGAGAGCAATTGAATGGTCATATAGAATAAGAGGGGAATTTTTAGAGGCCATGTATTTCATTTAGGATACATAAGCTCCATGGTTTCAAAGCAAGCTACAAATCTAGATATTGGTCTTCAGGAAAAAAAAA
>NW_004567115.1:41186787-41201226 GCF_000260355.1 Condylura cristata | reverse complement strand
TTTTTTTTATTAAATATGTATTTATTTATGCATACAGAACTAGGGTACAGACAAGAGGTGCAGGAGTGGTGAGAGGATTCACCTGAGACAGAATGGAGAGCAGAGCAGGCCGAATGACAAAGGAGCAGTGGTCAAAATAGGAGAAGTTGCTGTGCCATGTGGGTCACCTCCCTGGCTGGGATGGAACTCATGCTGAAGTAGGTGTGGCTAGCTTCATAGTGTTGTGCTTTAATGCATTGTGCTACCAGGGAGGACCCTGGACCTGTATTTTGAAGATAATTCTTATATGTTCAATATATGTTGAAAGTTGTAAAAGATGCCATGTACATTTCATATAAATTCAAATGTTTTAAATACAAAGGTCAGGTAAAGCAGATTGGTTTACATATTATTTTCTTTAAGAAATGAAAAGTTATTGGCCCTGCCTGATGGCACAATGGGTTAAAACACATAACTGTGAAGTTATCTCCAGCCACTGAAGCACGAGTCCAATCCCCGACCAGGGGGTGACCCACATGGTGCAGCAGACCTCTCCTGTCTCACCTGCTGCTCCCCTCAGCAGTGTATTTCAGAGCATCTGCCTGTTGTGCTCCCCACTCTGTCTCTAGTGGATCCTCTCACCCCCTACACCTCTAGTCTGTACCCCAATTCTTGTATATATAAATAAACCTTAAAAAAAAAGTTCTCTATAAGAGGATCTTACATTATCACCAAAAAAGTTCCTTCATTAAGAGCATGTATATATTTAAACATGTTATCTTAAAATATTTCAGCTATGTTTGAATTTTGATAAAATTCTGTTTTCTGGCGATTAAAAGTCAGTTTCAAGATGGGGCCACAGGTGGCTCAGTTAATGGTTTTTCCACCATTTACCAGAAGAATTGGGTCAATACCCCATGTTCTGCCCCACTTCATCAATCTTTACAGGAAACTCTCCCCACTCTTGTAGAGTCTTGTGATGGCATTGGCTGACTGCATTACTAAACTAATTTGAGTTTTTGGAGATTAAAGACTTAGTATGAAAAGAATCTTAAGGCAGTTACTTTACAGGCTAATATAAAATGTTGTGAAAACTTTTTATGACTAAAAATCCAGACTTCCTTTTGAACTTTTACAACATTCTTCTGGAGATAATTCTGCTTTTGTTGTCAAAGGTATTTGTGAATTACAGGGGGGATTTTGAGCATCATGTTAGAAGTCTAAAGAGCATTTTGTAGTAAATCATATCACATGGATAGTTCTTTTAGCTTGTGATTTCAATTGCTAGGTGGAAACTTACAAGGTGAACCTTGTCCTCTTATAAACACAGAGAGGAGACACACCTAGGTCATGTTTCACAATAAGTGGCAGATCATTATTGCTTCCTTCGGTATTTCCTTTGTAACTCTAATTATGATGAACTCCTGGCATCATGACAATAAATGCCATTCCAAAGAAATTCCATTTTCACTTATGTCATAGGATGTGAGACTGGGGCCCTTCCCGATTCCACTTTAGCCGAAGTCCAAGTGTGGTACATGTCAGGCACCCACATGTAAGTGAGACAAATCCACACATGTGGCTTCTCAAAGAAAATAATTAAGAATCAATTTCAAGTTCTCTTGGGACCTTCAAATAACAAAGGATACAGAGAAGAGGCAGTTTGGAGAGAGAGGAAAGACGGAGGAAAAATTAGTTTGGAAAGATCTGTTGTCAGGTGTCTTTCCCTTTGTGAGGGAGGGTACTCCTCCAAAAAACATGCCTAGTGATGGGGGAGGAGCTTTGAGCGGAGGTCACTGGGCTAGGGCTGCTGAGGGCATTAGTGCCTGATGTGCTGAGAATCCAGGTGTGCTGGGCTCTGAGGTCGATTCTATCCTGGGAAATTTTAGAGGGAGGCGAGGGCTGAGTTCCTGTGCACAGAGGAGACAGGGCAGCGCTGATACATCTTCTCTCCCAGTTTGTGGGACGGGCCAGGAATGGGGGGGCATGTACATACATTGAGGCCTATGGGGCAGCATGCAGGGTGAGAGGAGAACTTGTCAGAGACAGATATGAATACTTGATTTTCAGGGGTGGGGAAGAAGTTAAAGACAGCCTACTAGGAATGAGAATGCAACTGTCAGGTTATTGGATGAAAGGTCCTTACTGTGGGAGGGGGATGTCAAGCTCAGAGGCTTAATAATTGCACAGTAGCAGACCTGCTCATACCTGCATGTTCCTACATGCATGTGACTTCCAGAAAATGGAGAGAGTCTTACCTAACAGTGGACAGTGTCTCTGGGTTTTCCTCCAAGGACCAGGGAAGATTACTTCAGTGCAATGGAATAGATTTCAAGAGTCAATGGAGAGAGGAATATATTGTGATTTATTTATTCTCTAATAATTACTATGTGTTTTACTAGACTATATATTTACTATAATTTACTCTCTAAGGTTGTGTTCGTCCAACATAATGGTTATATCTAGAATATATTAATGGATATAATTTAATGTCTATGGTTTCAAAGTTAGTGCCCACATAGAGAAATATGAAAAACAGATCTCAATAGTGCTTCTGCTTTGGCATGAACTTGGATCTATCAGACCGTTCTTAGTTGCATGGCATTCTACAGGCCAGTGTGTAAGCTAAGCTCACACATGTATGTGAGCTAACGGCAAGTGAAGATATGTGTTGAGAGCCCAGAGACTACTAACACCCCCAGGGAAGAGGTTTACTCTTCTGCTTTCTAACCTGCACAAGTGGGTGCATTAAGAATAAAACAGGACTATGGTGAAGGTACATGGATGATCTGGTGTTTGGAAGCCCATGGGATTACAACTGAGATGGAAAAGGGCACAAAATGATGTAAAAAAAAAATGAATAAAACAAGGCTATAAAATGTAGGCATAAGTGACTCATTTCTTCTACTGAACTTTACACTTCAGTCACAGGACCGTATGAAGCACCCTGTATTCAGAGGCAGGAGAGTGTCCAAAAGTGCTTCAAGCCTTGAAATGTTTCCTCACACACACTCTATCCAGAACAAACTTCTGCGCATTAAAAAAAAAAAATTGAGTCTTTTTCTTAAATTGCTTTGAATTAGGATATGAAGATTGCAATGAATAATGTTGTTCCTCATAGATATGACTTAGATGACAGAGTAACACATTTAAGTGTTTCAAGTTTGGGTGTGGAATTTATTTATTTATTTATTTATTTATTTATTTATTTATTTATGCATACAGAACTGGGGTACAGGCCAGAGGTGCAGGGGCAGTGAGAGGATTCACCAGAGACAGAGTGGGAAGCAGAACAGGCAGATCAACGAGGTACACTGCTGAGGGGAGCAGTGGGCTGGTCAGGAGAGGTCTGCTGTACCATGTGGATCACCTCCAGGGCGGGGATCGAACTCATGCTGAAGTGGCTTTCGCTTCTTAGTGCTGTGCTTTAACCCACTTTGACACCAGGGAGGGCCCTGAAATGGATTTTTTTTTTAACTTTTTAATTCAGGCTTTCAAGATATGAATTTGTACATAATGCAAGCACCCTGCTGTGCTCTGCTTTTTCTCATCCTGAATTCTACTCCCAGAAAGTCCATCTCTATATGTGAATAAGAGGGAGAAATACTCCATTAGGAAGTTCCCTATTTTAAGAGGTCTGAGCTACCATTTATGAACCCACAATATGTGCCAGGAACTGTTATAATGGTTTAAACATTTTCTCTCTTACCCACATTATTGATCTTAAAGCTGTCTATCTACATTTTACAAAAAAGGAAATAAAGTTTTGAGGTGTCTTAAGTCACACAACTAGTTTGTATTGAAGTTTGGAATCAATCCCATCTTTCTGATTGGTTCTCTATTCTTAACAGCGATGCTATACAGAGCTAGGCTTTTGAGTAAATTATTAATAAGGTGTCAAGACAGGCCATGATGCTGAATACATAGATGGATAATGAGGGATTAAATCAACTGCCTTGGAATGAACTGCATTTTGCTTCCAAATCTGTTATCCTTGGCAGGTCTGCCCAGAGAGGGAACAGCTGGCCTACTCACTCTTGTGATCGACCTCACCCCTTGGTTTAACTGCATAACAGAAAGCAGAGAAAGGGTTGAGTGATCTAATATCCAATCCTCCCTTCTACTACTCAAAACCAGACTTCTAAAAAAAAATTTGAACATGGCTTTGTAGTTGCTCTGGAAGAAACCCAGGGAGAAGCAAGTTTTCCCTGAAAGTAGTCAATGGAAAGCTGGCTGCAATGCGTAGATCTGAATAAAGGTCTCCAGCCCTAGGAAATTATCTTTTGCCCACTAGACGATCCAGCGTCTGCTCCCTTCTTATTTAGGGGAAGGATGCAACCTGGTGTGGGTTTCCTCAGGGTCAGCCCTGGGTGCTGTCTTACTCATCTTTGCTTTATGTGGTTCCATTCTCTGTGCTGGGTTCAATTCATCTTTTAAGTGAAGGAAGTAATAATGGTAGGTGTATATTTTCAAATTTCTCTATGATGGAATATAAAGGACTTTTCTTCATTACGACATAACATAATTATCTGGTTTTTTTAATTAATTAAGGGCTCACTTAATCTTAAAAATTTACCCCCCCACCCAAATAAATATAGAAAAAGTTTTATATCAGGTCATCAAGTCTGCATTACGGTTTGTTAAATGATAATGGTAACTTTTATTTCAAAAAACTCTAAAGTTATCAATACTTTATTCTACAAATTTCTCTCTACCAAGATGGGAATCATGTCTTTGTTGATGTGTGGACAGATTTTCCCAGTGTTTGTTAGTGACTTGAAGAGTGAAAAATTGAATGACAGCACCAGAGAAGATTAAAAATGGACTGGCTTCCCAAACAATCAGTAGTTAAACAAGTAACATTTTCTTAAGTAGATAGAAAGTCACAAAATACGGCAAGGAATGGAATGACCTAAATTTTTCAAGTATCAAATTTTTCATGAAGGACGGTGACCAGATGTTTTCCATTCCCATGAAATGGTGCCAAACAGCTTCATCTGCAAACTGCTGGGTTGAATAAGGGCTAAGTGCAGGATCTGTGTGCCAGGTGCTGTGCTGGTCACAGAGTTGCCAGCAGACCAGGTCTCTGTTGAGTTTCAGTCTCACTAGCTGGATGCACTTAGATAGTTTATCTAATATATCTGAGACTCAGTGTTCATGTCTTAAAAATGGACCAGTGAGGGCCCTCACTGGTGGTGCAGCAGGTTAAAGCACAGCATAGAGAAGCTAAAGCCACTTCAGCATGAGTTCAGTCCCCTGCCCGGGAGATGATCCACATGGCGCGGCGGACCTCTCCTGACTCGCCCGCTGTTCCCCTCAGCAGTGTACTTCCTTAGTCGGCCTGTTCTGCTCCCCACTCTGTCTCTGGTGAATCCTCTGACCGCAACTTGTACCTCTGGTCTGTACCCCAATTCTGTATGTATAAATAAATAAATCTTAAAAAAAAAAATGGACCAGTGAAACTAGACACCTCATGAGGCTGTTGTGTGGCTGGGATTATTCCACACCATACAAGGTATTAACACATGGCCTAAATGCAGCATGATTGTTAACTTTCAAGTTCCTCTAAGATTTTCACAACTTTCTTACTGTAGACAAGTTGTAATTTTGTACTGAGAGGGATTATTGAGTTCACCATTGAGTGTTCAGAAGAAAAATTTAATTAATGAACTAGGGCAATTTTTACTGACCACTTTGTAGTCAGAGTTCATGTACCTAAGGGTGGTGGTGTGGGATAACTCATAGGTTCCAGGGATTCATTTTCTTGTGTATTTTCTCATGCCTGTGAGGTTAATATAATAAAAAAACCTATCTGCAGTTTTTCTTGCACCTCAAAAAACAAACAAACAAAAAAAGCACAAATCCAATTTCCCACCTCTGCCCCTGTCTCCCCACATCACACAAAAATAAAATCCGTAGGAGCTCTGTCTTTCTTCCCATTTTAACTTGATATTTCATAACTTGGGGAAATGTTATCTACAAGTTGGAAAGGTCACTGCATACTCCCTGTTTCAAGGGTTATTATCACATTAAAGTCATGCATTTTTAGCACCAAACATCAGGGAGCAATAGTGCTTATTCTACTCCATTTAATGCACATTTTCCCTGGCTTCCTACCTCGAAATCACTTCATAATCTGTGGAAAGGATGCTCTAAATTCACGATACATATTGCCTGTTTTTCAGCAAGTAACAAAATGTGCTAACAGCTCCTGAGCCAACTAAAAACAAAGCTTTGCAAAGTCAAACCAAATCATTTTTATTCTAAAGTATTGTCAAAGGCTTTTGAAAATTGTAATTTTTATTCAGTTTTACTTTCATCCACATGTTTTTCTCCTCCCTGAGAGAATAAGTAACAAATCAGTCATCATAGTTACTCTTTTTGAAATGTTCCTGTCTTTAAATAATAAAAGTACAAAGCATTCAAAAATTTTATTACTTGCACAAAAAAGACTGATTCCCAAGTGTTTAGTTATGAGGTACACTCATGGAATTACTCTCATGAATGAGGTCTCAATGCTAGTTATTAAGCAAGTTTAAAAATATAGCTAACAGCTTTCTAATTTTAGCCTGAGTTCCTTTAAATTACTGAAATGATGGGCAAAGGACTGGGGCAAACAATTCACACAAAGAAAAATCAAGAGTTTTGTAAATATTTAAAATGTAACATTCAAAGAATGCAATTAAAATAGATTTATTTTATCCATCAAATTGTTAGAGATTGAAAAAAATAGAACATCTAATTCTGACAAGAATGCAATGATTAGACTTTTTCCTATACTGGCTGTGTGAGAATACTTTTGAATAATATTTTAGAAAACAATGTTTGCAACAAGTTTATAAGAGATACAAAATCTGTATAATATATAACAAAGACACAAATTATAGTGCATAGATAACTCCAAACTTTTGTCACTGTACTTAACAAAATGCAAAACTTCTTGTAAGAGTTGAGATCTTTTAAGATTTATTTTTATTTATGTATGCATACAAGAACAAGGGTATAGGCCAGAGGTGGATGGGTGAGAGGATTTACCAGAGACAGAGTGGGGAGCAGCGCCGTTGGATCTACTAAAATACACAGGAGAGGTCTGCTGTGCCATGTGGGTTAGCTCCCTGGCTGGGGACTGAACTCTTGCCACAGTGGCTGGCCATTGTTTGATAGCACCGAGACTTTAATCTCTGGCCCGCATTTGAGAACTTTGCAGCAAGCACATAATAACCTTGGTGTATTCTCCATTAATGCAAAACATGTACCTTAGCCCTAGTGTAAGATAGAGACAAACCTTAAATTCCAGACCAGCACAACAAAGCAAATATTGTAATAAAGCAAGTCACACAATTCCTTTTGTTTCTACTATATATAAAAATTATGCTTATACTAAACTATAGTCTATTAAGTGTGCAATATTATTAAGTACAAGATAACAACTTAATTAAAAATACTTTATTGCTAAAATGTGCTAACAATTCTCAGCCTTCAGCAATCAGTGATCTTTTTCCTGTTGGTAGTTGTTGAAGATTGGAGTGGCTGTAGCAATTTCTTTAAATAAGACTACAGAGAAGTTTGCCACATTGACTTTCACAAAAGATTTTTCTAAACCAAGTGATACTGCCTATTGGCATTTTATCCTAGGTAGAACCTCTTTCAAAATTGGAGTCAGTCCTCTCAAACCCTACTACTCCTTTCTCTACAGTTTCTGTAAAATTCTAGATTTTTTTGTTTTCTTTTCAACAATGTCCACAGCATCTTCACCAGAAGCATAATTCATCTCAAGAAATTACTTTTTTGCTTACCCACAAGAAGCAATTCTCCACTCACTCAAGTTTTATCATGAGATTGCAGCAATGCAGGCTTATCTTTAGGTTCCACTTTTAATTATAGTTCTCTTGGTATTTCCACCACATTTGCAGATTTGCACATTTGCACATTTCTCCATGAAGTCTTGAACCCCCAGGTCAGCCATGATAGTTGTAATTTTCCAAGTTCCTGTTTCCTTTGATATTTTGCTCTTCTCCTATGAATCAGGAATGTTTTTAATGATGTCTAGGATGGTGAATAATTTTCAGAAGGTTTTCAATTTATTCTTCCCAGATCCATTAGCGGAGTCACTATGACAGCTGTAGGCTTATGAAATGTATTTCTTTAAATAGCAAAGTTTGAAAGTAGAAATGACTCCTTGATTGATGGGCTGCAGAATGGACGTTGTGTTACAGGCATGAGAAAAATATGTATCTCCGTGTCTGTCGCTATCACAGCTCTTGGGTAACCAGGTAAATTGTCAATGAGCAGAAATATTTTAAAAGAATCCTTTTTTCCTGAATAGTAGTTTTCAGCAGTGGGCTTAAAATATTCAGTGAACTGTGTTGTAAACAGATGTGCTAACAATCCAGGATTGTTATTCCATTTACAGAGCACACACAGAATAAATTTTGCATAAGTTTTAAAGGCCTGGGGTTTTCAGAATGATAAATGAGCGTTGGCTTCGATTTAAAGTCACACCTGCATTAGCCCCTACCAAGGACAATTTTCCATCTTTTCAAGCTTTGAAGCCAGACATTGGTTTCCCCTCTCTACCTATAAAGTCCTAGTTGGCATTTTCTTCCAGTAGAAGGCTGTTACCTCTCACTGATCCTCCACTGTGTAGCATAGCCACCTTTATCCAGATCATAGCTAGATCTTCCAGGTAATTGCTGCTTCACCTTGCACTTCTGCATTATCAAGATGACTTCTTTTCCTATACTTCTTAAACCAACCCCTGCTAGTTTGAAACATTTCCCCTATTTTCTTTACCTCTTTCAGGTTTTCACAGAATTGAAGAGAATTAGGGCCTTGCTGTGGTTTAGACTTAAGGGATCATATAGCAGGCTTGATTGTCTGTTCAGAAGCTCAAAAATATCTCCTACTTGCAGTCTAGATTAGTTTTTGTGTGTCTTACTATAGAAGCCAATTTTGCTTCATTTCCACATTTAGCTTATCCTATGACTCCTGAAGGATTTTATTTTACCACTGAAGATTGTGTAACTAAAATAAATAAAATATTTGTAAGTACTGGGAGCTCATTTGACTTGGATATTAGAGACATGCTCTCCCTCAGATGGTGTGATTGAAGTACTTATTATTTTCTTTGTTTTCAGTTTCTACTTTGTTGAAGATGTGATTTTACTCTAATTCAGACAAAGGAAAGGCATCCCTTTTATCTAGGGTTATTGCAGAGGACTTTTTTCTTTTCCTTCTATTCATCTGTGTTGTTTTCCAAATCCCTCATGACTCACAGACCCACATTTATCCATCAATAATAGGTCTTGATAGAAGGAAAATGGCTGTGTGTTTTGAGTGAAATGAACTTGGATTTTACTACCTAATATTTTCTATTCTCTATGAATAATGGATAAGTTATTCAACTACTCAAATTTGTTTTCTCTATTTATGAAATGTTCACACAAGGATACTGAGAGGGATAAATGAGTGTTTTATAAATAATAAATTCTACATAAATGGATTATTATCAACTTTATAATGAAATGTATTTTAGGGATAGAATTTCAGAGAAATTAATCTCTATTTGATGAGTGAAAATAAATCTATTTTTATTTGCATTTATTGCCAAGTGTTACTATTGAGTAACATATTTAAAAATCTCTTGGTTTCCTGAGGGTTAGAGATTTGTTTCTTAAATTCCAACTCTCATTTTTTTCTTGAATGAATGACCAAAAATGTCTAAAAGAAGCCATTTCTAAAATTGGGTAACCATTTGATGGATATCTTTGGTTTTGCATCTCTCACCAGAATATTGAAATAAATTGTGGGATATATTTCCCCTGGAAATAGGGTAACTTTTCCTCCTTTATTTGGAAATAGTTGAGTAAAGTCTTAATAAGAGGAGGGTTTGGAATAGATTAAAAATATCAAGATCCTGTGGTACTTGCTGTTTGAAAAATCCATGGGACTAAAGAGTGGAAAAGATCAATTAGTCAAGTAGTTGATTTTAACAATATATTGTTTACCTAATTGACATTATCATATCAAACAAGTGATCCTTTAAGTATACAGAATGTTAGCTCAGGCCTGTGTTTTGAGACTATACAAACACACACAAAGAGACATCTGACTTAAAACAATTGTTCTGAACACCCACCAGGATGAACATCTGTTTTCCATTGGCTGTCCTTATGCTTTTGGTTTAGAGGCTGGAACACTGACTTTCTGTTTTAGAAGTGTGACATTGCCATCCTTGACAATTTTCATTATTAGAACAATATCTTTGTAAAAGTAGAAGATGCATCATTCAAAAACCCACAACCTGGAAGTGTCATCAGACAGACAGTAGGTGACAGTGGTTTCAATTATCAGGTGGCTGATTTTTTGAGTGATTTTCTCCTCAACTTTTGTAAGTAACTTTCACTAAATTTACCACCCTCCTCCAAATTATATTTGAAGAGTTAGCTTCAGGCATAAATATATCAAAGGTAATAATTTTAAAGTACCTTTATAAAAAAAACCAAAATGTAAGAGTGTTTCATAAGAATTGTATTACACTTTATCATTCTTTATTATGTTTTAGGATTATCCTTCACAAAGCTTTGAAGTTAAACCTTCGCTGGTTTTTGTCTCACACTGCATTTCTCAACTGGGATTATACTTTATATTTCCCTGACGATGCCTCTCACCCTTTTAATCAGAATCTGGGGGTGGAAACCACACTTCATCATCACTATCATCATCATCATAGCCTCTTCAGAGTTTCAAACTTAGGGAATCTCTTTGGATCAAACTAATCACTGGGAAGAACTTAGCCCTCAAAAATCATCTCAAACAATTGCTTCTTTTCTCTGAATGCACCAAAAAACAAAGCAATGTAGCTATGGTTTAGAAGTAAAATGATCAGTCTAGAGCATGACAGATTTCTCTATTTATTTTTGAGTCAGAGGAATCGATTCCTTTTTTCCTTTCTTAGCTGAACATCCCTTTCCATCTTTAACTCAGAGTAATAATAGTAGATATTCACTCTCTGTGGTTTAATTCTCCTTTGTTTTCATCTTTTCAATTTTCTCATAATGGATTGAGATACTTGTGTCTCATTAATCTTTGTGTGTTGGTCCAGGCCCATTGAGTCTGGTGGAGCAAAGACTCAAGAAGTCTTTGCTCCACCTGATGACTGTGTGCATCAGGCACTCACCTGGGAGGAGATATTTATGGGCACCCTGGAGAGCTAGGTTCATCATGGCCTTATTGACAGTGTGACCATGTCCTCACAGAATATCTGGATGCTAATAATACATATGTAATTATTATTTTGGTTGAAAAGTGGGCTTTGCAAGTTTATTTGTGTGCATATATATTTATAAGCATAAACACACACATATTTTGACTTTCACAATAAGCTGAAGCAAATTTGCTAGGAATGGGTTTCCTGTTTTATAATTGGGGAAACTGAAGTTCAGGCAAGTTAAGTAACTAGCCCAGGGCTTGCAACATCCACGTAGTGGTAAATACGGGTCAACTATCCAGAGGTTGAGGTTATGCTTTCTTTTGTTTCCCACAGCACCTATAACCCCTGGCAGGATGAAGGCATATGGATCAAATCTGCTACAAACCCAAGGGATAACAGAATCAGAACTCTAAAATGTTTCAATAGGTTCAAATGCTGGCCTAGAAAACCCAAAAGATGAAATCTTAATAAAAAAGGTAAGATCTTAAGTTTAGATTAAAGAAAATAAATTCTGAAGTGCAGATTTGGGAGAAAGGAATGGGGCCTAGCTTGGTCTGATGGCAATGAGATAAGCATGTGATGACCTAAATACATAATACAAATCCAGGTTGTTTGTGTAGCGCTGATGGCAGTGTAGTACGTTCCAGGAAATGAGCAGGGTCGCATATTCTCCTGTGTGGGAAGAAAGCCATTTGGAATTTTGTACTGTTTTAGCCCCCACATTTTAAGTGGGTCAGTGAAAAACTGATGTGTTTGGGGGGAGGTGAGCACTGTCACTTACATCTCAGCTGATATCCTCAAAAACCACATCACAGTGGATCACTTCCTCCTGTTTAGGACCTATGGAAAATTTAATAACCTCAAGAAACATCTGAATTCACAAGGGCTTAATTCTTCTCGGTAACTCCTGGCTCCAAGCTCCCGCTTCTTTAAATTTAAATCACAGCTTCCTGCCTGGGCTGTGCCTATTCTGTTCTTTATGGTTGCAGCAATCTTTGCTTCTTGTTCTGTTCTGTTTTCCACAGAATTCTACCAGCACAAGACTTTTCAGTACTAACAGATTTTACTGGTAATTTGGGGAAACAAGGAAGGTTTATGGAGCGGGGGCAATAAAATGTCTAAATCGAAAAGCAGACATGTCTCTTCCTAAAACTATTTTGAGAGGGCCATCCAGCTTCTGGGGATTTTTTACTATATCTGCTGATATGTCCTTAGAGTTCTGACCTCACCAGCTTCTCTCACCCCGCCTTTTCACTTTTGTTCTCATTCACTTCCTCTCAGATTTCCTGCAGGAATTCATGTTTCTCAGATTCCTACATACAGAAATTCACTTTTGTCCAGTCCTTACTCAAACTCAGTTCCAAGCAACCTGTGCAAATACAAAAACCACTAAGATACTTAGTTAAAAGTAAGAGTTTACTCGAGAGTTCTACCCTAACTAAACCATTATTCCCAGAACAATATTCTGGGATGGAATATTGTGCATTTAAGTAGATTTTTATTTTTCTGTTAAACCAGGGAAATGACAGCTTCCTCATATTTAACTAATTTAAAATAATTGACTGATGAAAATTTGCTGTGTGAGGACTCATTCCACCTTCCCTATAATAATCATATATGAATAGAAGCTGATGTTTTTGGCTGTAGAAAATGCCTATTATGTTTTGTTGTTATAAAACAATGTAGTTATAGCAATATCATCTTGGAGACTGGAAAGAAAAGTAAAATAGTTGTGCATATGAAATGGATCTAAGGCAGATGTGGGAAAGAGTGGATTTAAAAAGGTTCAGACTAAATTAGTGAGAAACATGAAGAAACAAGATAAAGGTATACAGTTGCCACATATTGGAAGAAATGAGAGTAAGAGAACCTGAGATAATCTTGAGTATAAATAAAGAAAGAAAAGAAAATGATCATTTATAACTGGGCACCCAGACTTTAGAGAATGATGAGGCAAGGAATTTGAGTTTTGGAAAGCAGAGAGGATGAAAGAAGAAAAGTTCATGGGGAAACAGTTTCAGGCTAAACTACAGGGTAATTTCTGGAAAGTACCACCTTGTTTCTGCTCCCAGGTTGAATTAGCCTAATTGTCTAAGGACTGAAGTAGCTGAAGCTGAGAAATCAAACTTGCCCTTTTTCAGCTAATGCCGGTCTCTGCCCAAGTGGAGTGTTTTGTCTTTCACAGGTGCATGAATGGTGTTTGTGTCCTAAACGCTCCTGAAAATGTGAAGTGCTCCTGTCCTCTACTCCCTGGGGATGACTCTGACAGCAGTGGAGGCACAGATTGCCAGAGAGTGACAACGTCCCCTAACAAGGAGAGTTGCTGTCATACTAGTGAGGACTGACTAGTGAGATGCTACAAAGTCAGGGAGATTTTGCAGTGAAATCCTTGGAGTTCTCCAAATAAATTAGGAGACAATAAGGAGGGTGAGATTTTCTGCAAATGCTAATAGAAATAAGTATAAAATGTAATTTTCTATTTCTCTATTTACTTCAAGATGATTATAAAAAATCATATAATTTAATATTTTAATTAGAATACAAATTTGAGACAAATTTTTTTTATATTATTCATTTATAAAGAACAATTTTACTCCCGCATTCTTAAATACAAGCAGAGCCTGGGAAGTTTCCAATTAAAGGATGCACCTATGGCTATGTAGATAAGATTCTCCTTAACCTCAAGACTCATCAGTACCATGAGTTATTTTGCATATTATACAACTCAAAGCAAGGGCTGTATTCAATACCCAGAGGCCTTGCATGATGCTAGGCACATAGTAGGCACGAAAATGAAAAGAGCATGTTCATATCTTGACAAAATTACAGTATATACACAAGAAGACAAGAACCAAATTTCAAATACTCTCATAACTAGTATATATTAATGAGAAAAAAATGTAAACAGAAAATGCATTGCGTTTCTGATTGAAAAAATTAAAATGCAATTTTAATAGTGAGATTTATAATAGATTATTTGGCATTTTCCTTGTTATGGAATAAATCAAGGAATTTGTTTCAAGTATTCAAGCAATAAAAATAGAAACGTTAAACACAAAAAGCAATTAATTGTTGCAATTATCTATATTTTGAATAAATGTGTCTATGTGAATCATCATCTCCATTTTACAAATGAATAAATGGGGGCACAGATAGGACAAGTGTCACCTCATTAGTAAATGGAGTAAATTGAGACCTAGCAGACTGGCTTCAGAAGCTGTGCTCTTAAGTACTAGGTTACACTTTCT
>NW_004567115.1:41154567-41186382 GCF_000260355.1 Condylura cristata | reverse complement strand
CTGTGGTGAAACCTCTCGCCGCCCCTGAGCCTCTGGCCTGTACCCCAGTTCTGTATGCACAAATAAATAAATCTTTTAAAAAAAATAAAAAATAAATAAACTGTTATAAAAATAATTTTTAAAAAAGTAGAGAAAAGCAGAGGGAATGCTGGTCTATCAAAATACACCTAATGTATGCTAAATTCATTTATTTATCCAACAAATTTTTATTCAGTCAACATAACGAGAATAATCCCTTCAGGGAGCTTGTTTTCTTTCTAAAAAGAATAGATTTCTTTCCAAAGATGCTAATGTTACTGATAAGAGCAAAAAGTGTGAGACTATCAAAAATATCAGTCTGAAATTTGGTATTTATTAGGACAAAACAACTGAAAGGTTAGAGGGAGCCTATGAAGTCTGTGCAGATCTTTCTCTAAATTAGCTGGGTGCAGGAAGTTTCCTTTCAGATAATGACTCAGGCTCTTGGGACAGGGTGTAATTGGTTCTGTATATAATAATTGCTAACATGAATGCTTTCACTGACCTCATCTACCTCAGTGTGGTGGTGGAGATGCCTACTCCTTGTAATAGTGGTAGAGGTAAAGTAAGAAAACTTCCTGAAATCAAACATGTTTCCTACATTAAACTGGACATTCCATTTGATTGATAGTATCTCTATCCTAGTTAATCCAACAAAATTCAACTACCATTCCTAGATAACAGAGAGAAGATTTAAGTGAAAAGAGAAGAGGAGAAGAAAGAGGATTTATACAATATATACTATAAATTAGTGATCCTAATCACTTTTTATTTATTAAATCATGTATTCCTTTCAACGATATCATCATCTCCATTTTACAAATGAGGAAAATGGGGCCAGAAGAGACAAGTATTACCTCTTTGGAAATGGTGGAGTAAATTGAGACCTAACTGATTGGCTTTAGAAGCTGTGCTCTTAAGTACTAGGTTATACTTTCTCTTAAAAGTAGAGGTAGTGGGCCCTCCCTGATGGTACAGTGTGTTAAAGCACAGCATTAAGAAGCTAAAGCCACTTCCTCATGAGTTGGATCCCCAGACCCAGAGGTGATCCACATGGCGTGGCAGATTTCTCCTGACCTGCCTGCTACTCCCCTCAGCAGTGTACTTTGTCAGTCGGCCTGTTCTGCTCCCAACTCTGTCTCTGATGAATCCTCTCACCACCCCGTACCCCATTCTGTATGCATAAATAAATAAATCTTTAAAAAAATTATTTTTTAAAAAAGTAGATGTAGTTCTGATACACACGGATTTAAAATCTAATGAAGCCACACAATTATCTTAATAACACTTGTCCCTTGTACAATGTGCAGTATATATTTGCCAGCTCTGACACAGTGGAAAACTCAAGTAAACTTTTACTCCATCCCAATTTACCTGTTAATCAGAAGTCTTACTGATAACATAGTCCATTAACATATATATTTTATTTATTATTCATTAGGTATAAGTGGGTCATTCTAAGGTCATTATCTCATTGTCTTCATGTTGAGTAGGCCAAGGAAGAGGAGGTAGAGGAGGGGACCCCCTGTCCATTGGCAGAAGTCGAGGAGGTTTAAGGGAAGGCAGAGAGCCTGGTATACTCATACAACTTTATGGAAATATAGTAATAATAGTTTCTGTCCTATTTTCTTGCTTTTTCATTTCTCCAAAACTGTTTGTATATGGTATCAATCCCTCCACCTTTTACAGTAATTTCAATGCATATTATAGAAGGGTTCATGTCTTACAGGAAGGCAGAGCAGTTTTGAATAACTGGAATCCCTCTGTCAGAATGTCTAGTATCAGTTTAACTTTGGGTATTTCCTCCTTCTGTGTCTTTTTTTCATCTTCTGGCACAGGTTTGGAAGCACTCCATTCTATTAAGTCTTTCCTGTTAATTCCTCTGGTATGGTGTCTATTGGTGTGTAAGCAGAACGCACAGTTCAAACCCAGGTTGTTGAAGGGTCACTGTGTGTAGAAGAAGATGGATAAATAGTTATGTGGTGTTAAGGCAAGTAGTTCAAATAGTTGAGTGAGTCAAGACTTAATGAAAATGGAGCCTTGCTTCAGACCCTGACAGAAGCTGAGGGAAGCTGCATTTCAGCTGTCTGATTTCGTTCGTGTGTTCAGGGTACTTTGAAATCATCACCATATTTATAAAGAACACAAAATCTTTTTATTATTTCATGAAAATGTAAAAAATCTTATTTGATATGAAAAAGAAGCCTCAGAGGTATTACTATCTCTGAGGAAAATTTACTATTCGCTGTTGCTACTAAGTTCCAACATTGTGGCCAGAGTTCTTGGCCATGATGCAAGGTGGGGAAGATGTGAAAGATTCTTACTCAGACCTGCTGGCAGCTTGTGCTTTCATGTAAACAATAAATAAAAAGAACTAGTTTTATATAAAAGGCCATGGAATTTGTTTCTTGATTTATAGAAACTCTTGGATTGTGTCTGATGCAAAGTGTCAGGTTAGGTTAAAGATGAGTGTCCCAGCAAGAGCATTTAACAAATTGCCACAGAATTCCATGCCTCTAGAAACTTACCAACCTTGGCTAAAAGGAGATAAGTTAATAAGGAAATATGAATTCTATTTGGTATACAGGCACAGACTACAGAACCAGACTGCTTGGGCTGAAGTTCTGGACTATCATTCATTACCTACTCTCCCTGTGTCTCAGATTTTTTGCTTGTAAAATATGGATTAGTGTAATATAAGGGATCTCTGTGTGTGTGCATATGCGCGCGTGTGATGACTCACCGAAATTCTTAAAATACGATCACGAGAATTTGAGAATACAGTAATGTTTTGGGATATGTTAGATGTTATATTCACCACCATTTCCTTCCTTATCTCTGCAACTAAAATGTCAGTTCAAGAAGGCAGGCTTTTTGTCCGTTTTATTCACTGCTATAGTCCAGGCACTCTGAACAGTGTCTATACAGAACAAAGTGTCTGTTGATTGGCAAGGTGACTTTTCAACTTTTTTTTCTTTGCAGCAAATAAGTTACATCACCAATGATTACATTTCTTTAAAGACTGTATCTACTATAATACATTTGAGAATAAATGAAATAAAAATCCAATTCTCAGATATTTTTAGTTTATGACAAAACTTGTATCACAACCAGTAGAGGACATGTTTAGAGGGTAGGAGGATGGATTTGTTATTGGAAATGCTGTCCTTTAAACAATGAGCATATGGCAGAAAAGCAAAAATAAATAAGGCCCCAATAACAGAAATGGGTGAAGATGCAATGCAGTTACCTCTTAATATTTATTTCAGTCATGAGTGTTGCTGAATCAAGGAGTAAACTACTTAGTTCATTGAATCCTTAGTTACAGTGAACCAATATTCATCTGCTTAACCACTGTTGTGTGTTTGTGCCACATCTTCCACTGCTTTTTTTTTAAAGTATACATTTCACTGAAATGCACTGAACTCCTTAGTGGGGAGACTGTGCAATCAACTTTGCCCCCAGGGAACTTGGAGACACACTGCAGTCTCCAAGATAAGTCAGCCACATAGTGGAGATCTATAGTCCGTTCATAAAAATGTAATGGGAGATGAAGGCCGGGGTGGGGAAACAATGCCAAATAAAAACTCCAGCTCCCTGCAGTTAATTCAATAATATTATGGTGCAAAATGGCTCTTTATCATTCCAGCAATAAATTATTTTTTTCTCCCAGGGAGGGACAAAGAATCACTGAAGATATAGGTGAAGATAAAACACAAAGTTCATTGAGCTGGCAAGGATTTTCTTGTCATCTTTCAATGCTAATAAGCAATGAAAAGGTAAAACAAGAGGACACAAAGAGAAAAAAGAATATAAAACATGCACAAAGCACACATTCTGTACTTTCTGTCAAAAATGCACTAAGTAAGGACTAAAATTATCTTAAATAGTTTTTGACTCTTTAGCAGGAACTCAAGCTCTTGTTTAAGTGACATGAAGTCGCCACTATTCAACAGGGTCCTTGACTCCCTAAGTCCCTTTCAGGATGAAGGCATCATTAGGGCAGTCTCTAAGAACTTGAAGAATGTGAAGTTCTTTCTACAGTTTTGTGTGTTAGAAGCAGAAAAGGAAGCCTAGAGAAAGACAAGATGACTATAACAGACACAAATCACACTTAATCACCCACTCACATAATGTGAAAGCCTTTTCTGATCTTTTAAGCTTGCTTGTAATTTATCTTTGGAGGCTTCGTCTGTGAAAATGAAAAGCGGAGAAGGAACCTGATAGGAGCAGCCCCTTAAGGTCAGTAACTGGAAAAGCTTCATGGAAACCAGCTAAAGCTGCTAAGAGAAAGTCATAAGGGCTCATATTCCCGCTCCAGGACTGGAATGCCCGGTTCCAGTCCTAATGCAGGTGGTCACGGCTAGTGATCACTTGTAGCTTCAGGTGCTGTTAGGGTTCTTAGGCTGCAATCTGACAAATCAGACTACATACAGCTGTGTTTTAGTTCAGGGGCTTCAACAGGAAATCAACAAAGATGACGAAGGTAATTTGAAGTCATTTGGTGATAAGCCTGAGCCCACATTTTATAGATAGTAGCAATGAAAAGAAATCCTGAGGTTTACCAGTGAATTCTAAATAAACTGGAACAGTAGAACAACGTGACTTGGTTCACTTTTAGTTAACACACTGGAAAAGTAAATTTCTGTGAACCTCGGTTGTCTTCCTTTATAAAATGGGATAGTCCTGCTGTGCTGAAGCGAAAGGAAACAATGGATTCTATTAAAATTCAGCCCCATGGGAGATCCTATATCTCTAAAACACAAAAATGATGTAAACCAGCATTAACTCAATTTCAAAAAGTAAGACATTTGTCTGTACAAAAGGAATAGTCAGTGAGCGGCTGACAATTGGGAATATGTTGTAACATAGATAATTAACAAAGAACTAAACCTCTTAATGTATAAAGGACTAAAAGTTAATAAAATGCATTGGGAAGTGGGAAATAAGTACTTTATATGCAATGTGGTTCACTTTTTATTATATTTTCTTTTGGTAATAATATACTTACTTAAGTATATTAATAATATAATAAGTATAATAATATGCATACTTAAGTGTGCATATACTTATATACACTTATTGCAAAAAAAGATTATTTCTATACAAGAAAGAAAATACATTTTCTAGTTACAAATGACTAAAGAGATTTACCTCTAGTTGTAAAAAATTTTTAAAAAGGTCATTCACATATAGTAGGTACTCAAAATGCTTACAAGATAAATCCTAAATTATAACTCTGGAAGCTAACTTTCTTACATATTATCAGTTTACCTTTGGCTTAGGAAATACCTTCTTTTCATCCATAAAAGTAATTTCTCCTTGTAGGGTGGGGGAAGAACTAGATGCTAAACAAGGTGAACATGAAATCCCAGCACCCAAATTTGGAAGACTGTTGGGAAAACAGAGAGCACCTTTACAGTAGGAAAGATTTTTTTCACTTAAAACTGGAATTATTCCCAAAGTATTCCCAGTTTAATTTGAAACTCAGTCGGAAACCAGGATTAATTTTAGGTTTAACATTGGATGCTACCCTTTGCACTGGAGCGTGGACTGCACAGCAGCAGCATGACTACAGCAAGAGCTGAAACATGGGTAATTTAGAAAACTCCCTAGGACTAAGCTAATCTAATTTTATATTTTATTTAAATTTTAAAGGAAATTTAGTCTGAATTTGGAATGTCACCACTCTCAGCAAGGTCTCATTCTATTATTTTCGATTCTTTTTACATGCTTCCTTTTTCATTTTAAAGGCAGTCTTCAAAACTTATTCTAAATTTAAAATGTATCTTAAAATATTTTTATGATATTGCAGATAGAAAAAAAAGGTGTCATTAATCAACATCAGAATAATTGACTGGATTTATACTTCAATCACAAGGTACAATTTATAATTATATATATTGTCAATAAACAGTTTCATTTTGCTTCAACTCATATTTTTTTCTTTAGTCTATTTAATACCTTAGTTGCTAAAGCAAACACTCCAGTATTAACTTATAGTGTCTATATATTAGAACAATTCAAATAAAAACACAGCTTGTTTTGGTATTGCCGCTCCTGTGTATTAAAATAGGGAAAGGATCCAAGAATATAACTATCTCACAGAACTCTCTTGAATGGCTATTCTCACTTTAAGGGGGAAAGAGTCCAATTTATGACTATAGTAACAGGTTAAGCGTGAATGTGGCAATAGGTATAAATTAAGTTGAACTGGTTTTAAAGAAAATAAACTTTTCCTTCCCATGAACCTTCACCCATTTTGAAGCTTTGAAATATTTAGATAAAATTTTCTCTCTCATATTCATCTGCCTTTGTAGTCTGACTTTGAGCCAGAATTTGAAGCAGACATACTGGGCTCTTGCGAAAAAGCCTGTTCCCACAAGATTGCCAGCCAAATTTTGCAGACTCAAGATGTTTGGAGAGTTTGGGTAATCATCACGATTTTTGGACGCTTCTCTGAGGTAAACGTAAATGCCAAACCTTGAGGGTCTCATTATTAGTGTAAGTATGATTCAATATGAGGTATTTCTCTTCTTGGCGGCCTAATATAATTATAAGGTTTCTTAAATGAAATTTAATTGGAAATACAAAGTAAGACATGTTAATTTATAAAGCTTAACTACTTGCCGCAGTATACCAAATGAGCGACAAATTAACAGATTCTTAGAACTAAGTGAGAATTGTGCAGATTATTTGTTCCAATCTTTTAAAAAGATTTTAGTTTTTATTGATAGATTAAAACGTGTTGTTTTGTCATAATTCACACTTTGAAGGGCTATTGGTGAAGGGTATTTTTTTGGTGCCTGTACTATTCTTTTGGTACTGTTCTGTAGTCTTCACCTAAACTACATAGTAAAAATTCTAAAGCTTTCTTTCCTTTTAAAAAATGTCTTCCTGGAATAAAGACAATTTATAAATGCTCAAGTCTAGGAAACTTTTTCAATGTTAAAATATTTTAAAAGGTCACACAAGGGAGGGAATAATAGGAGAAGTGAAAAGGATGGGCACCATAAAGCCTGAAATGTCAAGAAAGATTTATCCCAAATGGGGGAAAAACTTTTTAGAGTTCATTGCAATTTGAGAAAACAGTCTTTGAGGGCATGGCACATAATTTCCTTTCATTCTGTTTTGCTGAAAGGGCACAGGAATCCACCTGGCCAAGGGACAGACTGAAGTAGAGATCAGAAGTCAGGGATCTTTTATGAAAGCTCTGGGTAGCGGAAAGTCTATGGTAATTCAATCACTAAAACTAACACAAAAAGCAGAAAACTTCTAATCTTAAGAAAAGATTCAGGATAGTTCCACTTATCTCCTTTTTATTAAGACAACTAAAGAATGACTGACAAGTTACAATTTATTAAGTGAGGTCTCTAGCTGGCATCTAGGAGCTTAAAGTTATTTAAATCTTGTTGTAAATTATACCCCATGTTGCTTATGTGATTATTTATGTGCTGATGTCATAGCTGGGTTTTCGGTGCAGAAAGAATGTGCATGTGTGTGCTAAATTCCTGCTTTTGCTCAGTTACCTCCTGTAAGTCTAGTATTTGAACATTTGCCATATGCATAATCACCTTCTTTTGCTTTAATGTTAAAAGTTTCAATTTATTATTTTGTCATTTTAAATATAGATAGAAAGATCTAAACAAGACATGGAAAAAAATTATCAGATATGTGAAGAGGTAACTATAAAAACCTTGTGTTTGCCTAAACTTGCTGAGTTTCTCAATTAGGGGAGGGCCTGGTATTCAGATGGTTTAATTCTCATGGTGCCGTCTCCAGTATTTCAAGATGTTTAACACTAAATGCCACAAACATTTTTTGTCCACTGTGATACCCCACAGTGGGCTCACCCTGTATATTTCCAGCTGTCCTTGGAGAGTGGTGCAGGCATGCACATTCTAGCGCATTCCCCCGACTCCTTGCCATCACCGTGGTAAGAGACCCACTGGTCTGGGATATGGAGGTGTAATTCTCTGAATCTCAATTATTATAGAAAATCCAAAGCAACTCTAATAGTAAGAGAATCCAATTACAAATCAAGAACCCAAATTCTAAGTTTGATAATACATCTTTCAGTATCAGGCTCCTTAAACAGCTTAAGCTTCACTTTTCCCTTCTATTAAATGGTAGTAAATGTTGTCTATTTTAGAAATTCTTATGTAAACTGAGAGATCTTATATACGTTACAGAGTTCTGAAAAGTAGACAATATGAAGAAATAATATTATGACTAGTCCTCAGTAGTTAACTGTCTTTGGGTAATGTTGAAGATGGCAATCAATTAGCATGTTTTAAATACTGTTCTAGGAGTTGTAGAGAATAAGAGAATAAGCCATAAAGAGAAGAGCTGTGCCCAGAGGGGAAAATAAACTCTATGTGGTCAAAAAGATAATAATCCAAAAGTAGTAATGTTCAGAAACAGGCACGTGATGTTAGCAGTATGTATTCAAAAGGTTTAGGAGAGAGACTGTGTTCAACAGAGAATGTGAAAAGCTAAAACTTGTGAAGGAACCACCCTTTCTATTACACTACATGAGAGGCAGGTTCTTTCTCATCATACACATTAGAAAAGTATCAATCTTCTCCATATGGATATTTTATTGATCATAGTCTTGGGGATATAAATGATTAAAACTTTCTTCTCTGGGAAGTGTTATCAGATGATACCCTTAAATAAGGTGGGGGGGTGGTACAAGAAAAGAAGCATGTTTGTCTCCACTACAGACAGCAGCAGTGTCCTCTGACTGACTCTCAGCCAAACACGTGTGCTGCGGGTGTCCTTGTGTTCCCTGGCCTTCCTCTGACTCGGGCTTGTTCCTGTTGGCTTTGGTCCTTGTGCCCTGGCACTGGTCCCAGTCTTCTTCTTGGACCTGGCACTCCTGGATATGAAGTTGACCTCAGTTGGGGCCCTGGGAAGCCACCCCTGAGGGGCTGATTCTTTGGCATAGGGTTTCCTCTGGAAACCAAATTAACATGCAACCTGGAAAAAGACTTCCTACCCTTGTCTTGAGTAAGATATTAAAAGCCTTTCAAAAATAAAGAGATGGCCATGTTAGAACTTGGCAAGCTATTGAATATATGATTTTTGACCATTTATATACTTATTAACTGACTTCTCTTCCCTCAGTGGCCTTAAGTGCAGAGCCAGTCATCGGGCTTTGTCTCTTGTCAGCTCATCCTGTGGCCCAGCTGTGTCTATATCTGCATGAAAACTCACAAACTCCAACCTGCATTTCAGACCACAGACAAGACCTTTCACATGAATGCTCTACCCATAGCTCAGACTCCAAATAAACATACCACCAACTTTCCTCTAACATCTAAATATTACACATCTCTTCATCCTTTGATCTTTTCTTTCTGAATGGCATAATCTTTGATCTAGTCATTCAGGATAGGAATTTTAGGAATGAGTTTTATTGCTTATTTCTCTTTTATTCTTAATTTCAAAACTCCCCAAATTACTTAAAACATTTTCAAAATGTTTGATGAATCTGGCCTTTCCTGTCTACTGCAGCAGTATTTTTCTCCCTGTTTCTTGCTGGCAACTATATAAATTATAATTCAATTAAAATTGAGTTAACAACCTCTAGTCTCTTTCCCTGGCAATTAATTCTATTCACTGCTGCCAGAGTTAATGTTTTCACTTAAAATAATTTAATTATAAATGTAATAAAAGATCATTGTAAAAATTACAACAGCAGGGTAGAAAGGAAAAAGGGAGTCTTTGTCTCTACTTCGCTGAGCTCCCAAAGGTTCCACATACATTTGGTCTCCCAGACATCATTTCAAAACATATGTGCACAAAAATGACTTGTGTGATTGTCCTCAAGGAGTGGCTACTTGTGGTGAAATGTCAGGTGTTTGTTCATTTTGGATAACCAATTTTGATTCTTTGTGAGATCAGATTTCATCAACAGTTCTATGTCTTTAACATTTATTCTGTCCAGAGAAAATGTTTAACTAAAAGTGCCTGTAGTTCTTTAACAAAGACTTATTTTCTTCTATTTCTTTCAATGATTTCCTTCCCTTCCATCATCTGTTTTCTCCTTGTGGATTATCTTCAAATTTCTATCCTTTCAAATAGAAGCGAATCACTGAGTCCCCCAATTTTATACACCAATTTCCTTCTCTCTCTTTCATGTATCAAGTAAATCTCTTTCCTATAAGTTACCACAAGTACTAAATTATTTTTCTTTTTTTCATGCCTTAAATTAGAAATACGTAAATAGGTGGAGGATATTCTTAATATATGATTTATAGTTTGTACAAGAATTTCTTCTAGAGAGAATTTGTTGGAACTATCTAGCTGTGATCTGATGCCAAAACATCAGAGGAGGGGGATGCTGTCATGTCAGTTAGAGAGGAAAGATAATTTAAAGTTTCCTCTGCACTTTAAAAGTTTCCTCTGCACTCTAAGAGAAAGTGGAGGTAGATTGGGGAGAGAGGTGAGAGCAAGGCAAGGAGAATCAGGAATCACATCAAAATTCATCAAACAAATCTGGTGAAACCGCAAGGTACTATGGTGGTTATGGGTGCTTACTGGTGAACATCAATGTCTTAAAAGTGCATTGAGCTCCCCAGCTTATCTGCCCCTTTAGCTCATATTGTGTTCTTGTGATTTCTTATCTCTCCTCTGTCTCTTTTCACATCATTTTCTGTCAAGTTTATTTGACTTATAAATGTGAATGAAAATTTTTCAAAAGTGGAACTTAATGAGAAGCTGACTGACATAGCAGCATCCCTTCCTCTGATGTTTTTGCATCATATCACAGCTAGATAGTTCCAACAGAATTCTCTCTAGGAGAAATTCTTGTGCAAATTGTAAATCATATTTTTAGAATATCCTCCACCTATTTACATATTTCTAATTTAAGGCATGAAAAAAAGAAAAATAATTTAGTACTGTGGTAACTTATGGGAGAGAGATTTACTTGATACATGAAAGAGAGAGAAGTAGATTGGTGTATGAAATACATTGAACAGATGTATTGAACAGATACATTGAACAGACACATTGAACATATCTGCCTGTTCTGTCCTCCACTCTGTCTCTGGTGAATCCTCTCACCTCTGCACCTCTGACCTGTACTCAGTTCTTGCATGCATAAAAAAATAAATCTTAAAAAAAATTTATGGATATAACAGTGGCTTACAACATTTTATTGGTTTCAGGTGTACTGCATCATAATTTGATATGGTCACCTCCAAAAATATAGTTTCTGTTCATTATCTTACAAATAACATTTTTTTATTCTGTTTTCCCCTTCCTCTTCCCTTCTGATAATCTCAATTTTTTGTCTATTCACATTTATTTAGTCAGGTTTTCATTTGGAAAACTAACATGGCAATACTCATTAATTTTGGAATTATGTGATTTTAGAATGCACCTGTTTCACTTGACTTTGCAGTTGTCTTCTACTAGTCCCATGAGACTTCCCATGAAAGAAACTGGGATTGAATTAGATCTAGGGAGTTTTTCAAAATGTGCTATCCCCAAGAATGTTTTTTATAGTAAATGGTTGCTATCAGGTTTTAATGCAACAGCAACAAGCTAAATGTAGCAATTAGGTGAGGAGAGATGCAACCTCGCTTTCCACCACATCTTGCTGATGCAATTCAGCGGGAATCTGAGGACATGTGCTCACCTTCACTGTGCTTTTTCAATGCTCCGCTGTCCTCTGGCTCCCACCTCTGCGCATGCCCTGCTGCAGTTTACCCGAATGAAGAAGGAAATCAAACTTTGAAGGACAGAGACAGCTCTCAAAGGTCCTCTGATCTCCATACATTGCCATTCGCCTGGACTCTCCTTTCTACCTCCATGTGCCTCTAACTCACATTCTAAGATGATTACACCACTTTGGCCCCCCTCAGTTCCTGATATCCTGTGTCCTGCACTCTAATTAGAGTTTACTCAGTCCAGGATATTAGATGTGAGGAAAACAGTGCCTGACTCCAGAGGTGGTAGCTAGTTTTCAATAGACTAGTAAGTGCAAGAAAATTATAAATCATTATTTTTTATATCACTAATTTTTGGAGTGATCTTTGTCACCAATTAAGCAAATAAATCACCACTTCACACACATAAACCGTCAATGATTAGAAGTCTGCCACATAGTAACACCAGCTATACCCCTGAACTGGAAATCCTTGGGTGATTTACTCTGAGTCTCAGCTTCCTCATATAAAAAGTGTTGAAGAGCTCACCCTCCAGAGTTCTTAGAAGGATTAAATGGGAGAACAAATATAATGCCAGGCACATATAATGTCCAATTAAATGTTAATCATCAGTTTTTATCATTGAAATAGAATGTATAAATAAAAAAATTCCACTGATGACATAGTATGTGTTTTAATATAAATGTGATCTCCGTACCTAGTTACAAAATTGAAGTTTACTTTAAATGCCTAAAAACAATGAGAAGTAAAAGGAAGAATGGGGCTGAAAAAAATCCTTTTCAGCCTAGTTATTTGCCCATGAATAATCCTGAATTTATGTTAGCAATTTTAGGATAAACCATTTCAGGAGTTGGTAAAGCTGAAATATCTGCTTTGCAAGAGTTATGGATCCTCTCTATGAGCAATCAGCTAGGAAGAGAGACTGCATTAAATCCCAGACAACACAGAGAGTATTTCATGAAAACATGAGATATAAAGGTAGTGTCAAGGTATAAGAAAACCACAAGAGAGAAAGCATCACTGAGTATAGTCCAAATAGTTACCACCCTAAAGACTAGAGGACCTGGAGAGGGAGCATCTTCATGAACACAGAGAGAGCATCAAGTGGCCTGGACATTCATTTAAAAGAGGACACCAAGGCTAACCCACAGGAAGGAAGGGAGGGGGCTAAGTTCCATGAATCCCTCTCCATCATTCCTTTGACCTACCAGGGCCCCCTGGTGTTGAACCCAACCAGAACCTGGAAAAAGTGTTGTTGTTCATACACACTAGCTTTCTAGGGCAAGGGAGTGAGTGGAGAAGAGTGAAAGAAGATGTAAAGGAACTGTAAATGATAAGCAGTCATGGATATACAGGGGACAAAATAGTCAAGAGTAGATGAATGGATCTTATTTAAATGTATTGTTATAGCCTTCATAGCAGCTTGGCCCTAAGAAACATGTGCAAGTTTCTGTTTTGACCCAGTAAGAGAGACTGTGAAGGTGCAGGGCAAGAAGGAAGCACTATCTTGTTTCTTCTATGCCTTTGCTCTAAGCCATAAAAGCAATCAAGAGCATCACTTTTTCCACTAATGACCTCGGTCCCTTCAGGATGGTGGTCATGTAAGGGTTGTGATGAGCAAACAAGTTTGTCCACACACAGCTGAGACAAATGTGTTAACCTCTGGTAACTACTTCCTGCTCTGCCTTTTCTCATTTCCTTCTGGGATATTTTCTGATGCCATTTGTTCCAAATCCTTTATCTTGCTACATTTGACTATCTTTTCTGCGCCTTTATTTGCCTCTCTGTAATTTTTTAACCTGTGACTTCAAATTTGCTTACTGACCTGATATTCTAAGACCCATTTACTGTATTTGGCTGACTACACATTGCCATACAGGTGAGGGTTAGAGAAAACACTCCACATGCCAAGAGCCTCTGGTAATTTCTAATACCCATCAACCATCTTCCCATGGGCATTAAGCAGAGGTGATTAGCACAGACACGGCATTATATCTGAATGCTGAAAGGCAAACTAAGTCATGTTTCTATACATCTACTTGATGCATAAGCTGGCTGACAGACAAAAGGAAGGGGAGGGCAAGAGAAGCATTACATCCAAGGAGAGAAAAAGCTGATTTGCAATGCGGATATGAGTGAGAGTTTGGATCACAATTTACTTTGTTTGGATGTGAGAAAATGTAATATTTTAACCCAAGCAAACTGTAATGAAAGACAGCTTTGGGTTGGGTTTAATCTTTTTCTGATTTGTCAAGATCTGAAATCCAGAAAACCATCAGAAGGGGAAGAGAAGGAACACAGGTATGACGGTTGAGGAAGACCCCCTGGAGCCAAGAACTGCTGAGAGCATCGAGAGTCTTCTGAATCATAGGTATCTATGAGCTGGTCTTGTGTTCTGACCAGCCATGTGAGTGCCTGAGGTGGGTGGGAAGCTAAATTCTGTGCTGGGAGGCAATGAGCTGTTCCACCCTCTTGTTAGAGAAGACACACCTTTAAATTCCAAACCATTTTACATAATGCAGTGGATAAATAAATATTAAGATTTTAAGATTTACAGATGAAAGGGATTGGGCAAGTATGAAATTTTTTAATTGGCAGCATGAGTATTACAGGTGTCTATTATATATAATACAGTGGCAGTAAAGTTATTGTGCCTCGCAGTGGGATAGACACACCTTGTTAATGAATTCATCATTCTACCTGTATTGACCTGTTAAGAATTGGAAATAAATACAATCCAAACACAACAGCTCTCATACTAGAGTGTCTCTGCTGATTGTTTCTCTGTAGAATGTCCCTGGTCTAAAGAGTGATGATGTCTCTAATTTGAAACAAAGGGAACATTTGTAGCATGTGTTCTAATCCCCTCCAGTTAAATTTTTCTTCAAATATTAGGACCTAACAAAGAAATGAAATGATCAAGATATTTTTGAAGCTGAGTGTGTACAACCAGGGAGCAGTATTTTCCAGTAAATGAATCTAACCCAAACCTGATGGTAAGATGGTGTTTTCCTAGAAAATCTCCGTGACTCCACATACAACCGCCCACCCCCACTGCTTCATAACACCGCATGGCCCCTGATGAATTTCACTCTGGACTCAGTTGCTTTGATGTGTCCATTAATGTTGAATGCTAGGATGGCACTCCTCTGACATACTGTCCAAAAGTCAATGTGATTTCCTCAGTATTGATATAGCCCTCTTAACAACTGCTGTCCAAATCATTCAAATAATTAATTACTAATAAAAATAAATTGCTGGGCCCTCCCTGGTGGCGCAGCGTGTTAAAGCACAGCACTAAGAAACTGAAGCCACTTCCGCATGAGTTCGACACCCGCCTGCCCGGGAGGAGATCCACATGGCATGGCAGACCCATCCTGACCCACCCACTGCTCTCCTCAGCAGTGTGCTTCGTCAATCTGCCTGTTCTGCTCCTCATTCTGTCTCTGGTGAATCCTCTCACCCTCCGTATCTCTGGTCTGCACCCCAGTTCTGTACGAAAAAATAAATCTTTTTTTTTTAATGCCTCATTATATTGCATTTTACAAACCTCTTTAACAGAAAAATTTCACTAGAAATCAATGGAGCCCTTCCCTGGTGGCACAATGGGTTAAAGAGCAGCACTGCAGCACTTCAGTGTTTGATCCTCTGCAGGAGATGATCTGCGTGGCATGGCCACCGGCTGCTCCCCTCAGCAGTGTACTTCATCCATATGCCTGTTCTGCTTCCCATTCTGTCTCTGGTGAATCTTTTCTCTGCCCCTACATTTCTTGCCTATACCTCAGTTCTGTGTGCATAAATAAATAAACAAGTAAAATCAATGGAACTAAAATGTTTTTAGTACAGATGAGTGATTTAGGATGATGTGGTAGATATACATATGGATCACTACTGAGCTGTAAAAAAAAAATGATGAACAAGTACTTAGGATGCTGGCTGAATGCTGCAATAAATTTCTGGTATTAACTTTCAACTCATTATGTGATGACAAGGTCCCTAGAGAAGTGACTAAGCCTAGCTAAGCTCTTAACCTTGATCAAATCCTCTTATTTGTGAATAATACCCTCTCCGTATTCTTCTTGAAGGAAACCTTGCTGGTCCATGTCATTCCCTCAGCATAATAAAATTCATATAGTGATGTGGAGAATTCTTTGACTATGGTGCTTTAAGGTCCAAAATGAAAAATATTTTCTGGCTCATCTCCATAAGTCCATTCTCTGCTATTACAATTGACTTATGATACCACCTATGATGGTACAAGTGATTCTGAAGATCTATCTTGCTTTTAAAGGAAGAACTAATTTTCCTCAAATGTGAGTCTTCTCCCAACCCCTCGTCTTCTCTTCCCTCTTCCTCTCTTACTCCTCCACTTCCTTCTTCCCCATCTCCTCCTTGGAGAAGACTTGTTTTCTATTTTTCCATTAGAAAATACTTGCCCAACTCTAACAATCCAAACTCAAGCTGTTGTCTTAAAAAAAAATCCTTATTCCCTAGGGTTATGTTGTCTGGCCCACATGTGGATTATATAATCTGTTATTGGAAATTTGTTTCTGTGGCCTAATTTACCATATGCTGTTATATAGAACCAGACTTCACTGTTAGAACTGAAAAACAAGAGAACAGAATTAGTTTCCCCTTGTAATTAGCAATTTTTCTGCTAATTAGGAAAGACTTTGGATTGTGTTTCTCTATCAGTACTCAGGTGACCAGCAGTTTAATTCTTTTCAAGTAGATCTTAAACATGAGATCTTTCTTCATTCAATAAATTAAAAATTAATAAGAAACAATCATTTCTATTACTTCATATCTTTTGAACATACCAAACGGTGGATTTTTGCATCCTGGTCAACACAGTAAGCAGTATCAAGTTTCAGACATAATTATATTTGCTACAGTTGTATTTATAAAGCAACTCCTCTAACCATCAAAAGAATGCAATGTCTAAGTGGAGTTGTTGAATTGCTGTAATTATGCCTAAACAGATTCAGTGATCCATGATGCAGTGCAGCCCTGAGGCAAGTGAAGAAACATGTCAAGAAGTATTTTAAATAACTCTAGAAAAGACTGGAGGTTGAGATTTGAGAAAAGATTTGGAGAATTTTCACTGTGAAAATATCAAAATATTAGAGACAAATTCTTTCCAAACAACTTGTGCATGGTAGTTTGCATAACAGAAAATTAAACCTCCAAAAGGCACATTTTTTTCCTTTTGAAAGCTTTGCTGTATGGTAGAATACTTAACAGGGAGAAAATACAAAATCTAAGCTAATTTATCTAACTGGAGGAAAAGCCTACATTTGTTACTCAAATTATGTTTAGAGTTTTCTTCCTGCTGAAATTATTGAAATACAAAAATAGGGAGTGGCTATGGTGTGGGGGAACTACTTTCAATTGGCCTTAGAAAATATTTAATAAGGGACCATGAAGTAAACTCAGGGAAATTGCTAAACAGTTTATAAAGCAGCAAGAAAACAATAGTCAAAGAGATTTGATGTTTTGGAAGGCTTGCCAAGTTGACAGTAACCCACAGTAAGGGTGACCTTCACAGCTTTGAGGTTTAAAAAGAGAGGATGGGGAGATAATTAGTTGTAGGAGGGAGGCACAAAGATTGAAAGCAACCACTTTCCTTGGCTTTGATCCCATCCCCTACAGCAGTGAAGGAACAGAAGGCCAAGTGAGGTGAAAGTTTCTAGAAAATGACAGTATTCAGTGACCTGGGAAATGTACCCCCCTATTCCAAATACAGCTTAGGTGATGATTCTGACATCCAAAGCCCAGTGAAATTCTGACTCACTGTCCCACTGAAAGAAAAAAACCTTTCAAGATTTACTATACTTTATATATTAGTCATTTAGCCTGTAATTTTGAAGTGTTTCCTGTCCTTAAGTGCATTGTGAATTCTTAGCAATATGAACAACAATTATGGTATAAAGATTTTAAAGAAAGGAAACAGATTCAAAGGGTTTGAGAAAGTAGAGCAGAGGGGGTTTATATAAAATCAATGACAATGAAGTAAATATGTTAATATCTAATATAGCAAATATAAAAATACTTAGTATTACTCTGTGCCTGCACAACTCTTAATGTTGTGTTAACTAACTTAATGCACTCAACAATGCTAGAGATAGGTACTTTTAATTCTTCCCATTATTTAGAAAGACTAAATAATTTGATGTGATAGTCAAAAGTTACACTCTTGCTCCAGACTTCATATGAAAGTTTTCTGATGTTTGTCATGCCAGTATACATACATATTCTATGCACGAGCATATCTTAAATTCTAAATTATCTGTGACAGCTTTTTTTCCATGGGAAATTTTATACATATATATTTTATTCACCGGTTTTCTTATGGAATCGAGGAACTAGGTAATTAAGATGTAAACTAAAATGATGGAATCAATTATTTAGAATAGAAACTAATGTCTACTTTGATAATGGCTACTTTATGACTAGGTATCAATTACTGATAAAATCAATTCAAATGTCTGACTACAGTAATACCCTACATTTGCCTTAATTAGCAAGCTTGCCTCTTTATTCATCGAGTATCAGTATGAAAAATGTTTTACACAGTGGAATGGGCCTCTCACAGCATATGGTATCTTGGGTTGACCAGGAAAATGTGATAAACTCAGCTGCATCCACTCTGTAATGTTGAAAGCACTAAACAAAAAGGTCACAAAATAGTAGCAATATTTTCTGAGCTCAATGATACTGAGTTTATTCCACTCACTCACTGGTGTACAGAAACAGGTTTGAAATTCTTGTTTATAATGTCTTTTGGCAGTAAAAGTTTTGTAGAAGTATAGCTAATATTTCAAGTAAGAATTATGAGTCAAGTAGATCCTGTACGGGAACAGAGGTTGAGAAGGAATGGAAAGGATAGGAAAGAGTACAAAATAGCATGATAGACCATAATCCTATAATTTATTAACTCCAGAAATTATCTGGATATAAGGGTATATCTTCATTTCGGTGCAAGTAAAGGTATCTTTCTTTTTCTGGGTCTTTTTGGTTTCTAGTTCTAAGGCAATTACATGTCTAGGGAACTTTTTGGGTACTAAGTATAAAAGATGTCGATTTTCAATGTAATGCACATACAGAAAGAAAAGATTTAAAGGAAATAATAAAATAATGGGGTGATGTAAAGTGGTCAGACTATGGAATATTTTTTTAAAGATTTACTTTATTTATGCACATAGAACAGGGGTCTGGGCCACAGCTGGGGGTTGTGGTGAGAGGATTCAAGAGACAGAGTGGGGAGCTGAACAGGCAGATCTCCTGAAATCCACTGCTGAAGGGAGTAGTGGGGGAGACAAGTAAGGTCTACTGCATAATGTGGGTCAGCTCCCTGGATGGAAGTGAACTCCGACTTCAGTGTCTGCTTTTTATAGTGCAGAATTGCAGGATGGTTTGGATGTGAGAAAAAGAGGTGTTGAGAATAACTCTTTTTTTTTTTTACTTGAAAAGTTGAAAAGAGGATTGTCATTTGTTGACATGGAGATTTGGAAAGAAAAAGTTTAGGGGGCAAGAAGAACCAGAAATTTAGCTTTAGAAATATTACATTGATAGCTGCCCATGTAGAGCTATGTCAAGTAGATAACTGGGTATTACATAAAATTTAATATAGGTACATCTTCCATTTTTATTGTGCATCACAAAATTGTGCCCCAAATGGTGCCTTTTCACATTTTATGTTGCAGTACTAATACATATACTGTCAAGCTTTTCATACTGATAATCTGAATGTACTATCTGATGTCTCATTTTGACAAAAACTTTATTTTTTAACTGTCATCTTTAACAAAAACAATACCCTTGGGCTCAGCCATCTGGACCCCATATATGCTTTACAAGCACTGCATATTCATAACCTACTGGCTGGTGATACTACTGCCACATTTCCCTAAACACAGCACTCAATAAAAGGGGTATCCTAGAGATTTACACTCTCATAAGAAAAGTGAGTAGAGGCTTATTTTTTTAAAGAGATATTAAAGACTTATTTATTTATGTATACAGAACTGGGGTACAGGCCAGAGGTGCAGGGGTGGGGAGAGGATTCACCAGTGACAGAGTGGGGAGCAGAACAGAGAGATGGATGAAGTACACTGCTGAGGAGAGCAGCGGGTGGGTTAGGAGAGGCTTGTGATTCCATGTGAATCACCTCTGGGCGGGGGATCGAACTCGCACTGAAGCAGCTGCGGCTAGCTTATAGTGCTGTGTCCTAACCCGTTGAGCCACCAGGGAGAGCCGAGATAAAAATTTCTATAGACAGTGTTGCATAAACTTGATACATCTAATCTTGTTTTGGTTTCTAAAGATGATCAAAGTCTTGTAAATGTAAATAACTGGAGACAGTAGAAGTGCTAGGTTTTGAATATAAATATAAACTTTGGTTTGTGTTTATGGCTTACTTTGCAATATTAAGTTATTGCACAAAAGAATAACCATAAACAGCTATGTTTCCCACCCCCATTCCTTATGTTTCTTTGTCCCTTCCCCTCCCTACTTCCTCTTAATCTCAACACCCTCAGAATGTTTGTTCATGTCCAGCAATTTTTGAAAGTATGTTTACACTTTGAATTATCTGCAGTTTTTATCATTCTTACTTTGCTACATTAAGTATTTTTCTAAATTCCCTATTTTGTTCAAAATAGCTAGACCTCATCTTTGTGGCTATTCCACAGTACGTATGAATCACATCTTTTTGATCCAGTCATCTATTGAAGGAAATTTATGCTGCTTCCATGTCCATGTAAATAACACTGTTGTGAATATTTTAGAAGGTATAGTTGCTTTTTTTTTTTTGGAGGGGGAGGTCATTGATGATGGTTTCATATTTGGTGACCATAAGCTCAGAGTTGGGATACTTGGATTACATGGTATTTCTATTTTAATTTTTTAAAGGTAAATCCAGTTCTGTCCTCATGGTTTTACCAGTTTTACATTCTCATCAACAGTGTAGTAGGGTTCATTTTTCTCCACATCCTCTCCAGCACTTGTTGGTTTGAAATAGGTCATTCTAATATGCATCTCACTAATTAGGAGTCATGTTTAACATGTTTTCATATGCCTTTTGGATATTCTCTTTAGTGAATTGCACCCCCCACCTGTTTTTTTTTTCTTTTTATATGTAGAAATGCATTATAGAATCTGTCAGGATATCATTTTCTCTAAAGATATTTGGAATGTGAAGCCAAGTATAGGAGATTTTAAAGTTGGCTGTTCTACTTATCTGCATTTCTGGAGCTTGTCTAAGCTTTGCACAACAAGATAAACAGCAATGACAGAGGCTAAATCTTCTCACAAATCACTGCACTATATGATTTGAATCAAGAGACCGTCCTGTGTTGAATTACTGTTTCTATGATTATTTTTTTGTTAGTAGGTAGATAATTTCACATCTTTCTATTTTTTTTATAATTAAATGGCTTAAAGCAGACAGTTGTCATAATAACATACTTTAAAAAGAGCAGAAAGTTAAAATATAAGGCTTCATTATTATAATACCAGAGAAAATTTTTTCTCTAATTCTTCGTGAATTTTTTGTCAACTCATGGCAGTTGAGGATGGGGAGAAAAGGGAAACTGATGAAAAAGGACCATTTCTTTATACCATGGTGAAAGTGCATTAGGATGCAATTAGAAAAAACATGGATTCTGCCTTTAATAATTAAATTATTACCAAATAACTAGAATGTAATATGAGTGGTATCTATATTACTTCCATAATTGTTAAAGATTATTTACCATCAACTTTTCTTTTTTGCTGAGGTTTTGTTGGAATTATGCAAGAACATAAGAGGAAAACAGAATTTTTCAGTCCTATTTGTGGTTGTAACTGATATTAGTGCCAGTTTTATTCGTGGGAGGGTGACGTCTATAAAGTAGAGATGCCTTGAATGACTGATCTGGCTTCTATCCTACTATTTCCATCAATCCTCCTCCCTTTAGTTGGGTCTATTTTATCTACATCTGTAAGTTTCATGAAGTCCAGGTTCCCAGACAAAGACCAAGTGGTTTCTATCTAGACCAAATTTAAGGAGCTTCAGGCCAACAGTTTAATAGCCCAGCCATGTCAGTGTAGCAATTTGTTTTCCTATCCAAGACACAGTACAAATTTAGTTACTAAAGGCCTGCCTCATTTAAACATATTTGAGCCTTTTGGACAGAAGTTTTGCCTTTTCCTTGACTAAAATCTGCAAGCATAGAATTTTCTCCCCATGTTTCCACACCCTGCATTTAGCGCTTGACACCTGCTGCCATATTTTTCTGTGAGGCATTCGTTTGAAGTAAATCTCAATCTTAACCATTGGGGACTGCAAATTTCTTACATCACCCCTCATTCTCCTGCTAGGACAGCTTATTTCTTAACACAAATATCTTTCGGATTACCTGTACTGATGCAATCTGAGCTAAGGTCAAAGACTCACCAGTACAGGGAATTCTGTTAAGATTTTCTTGCTTACACAAAACTTCTAAAGATTTTCCCCTTAGACTGTCCTTGGTGTCACATGGAAAAGCAATGTTGTAAAATTTTTGGTGTACCAGACAAGATCTTTACAACAGAAAGTAAAAAACTCAACACCTACACTCTTCCCATCTAAAAATCCCCGACGGGATAAAAAAATGACCAGCCAATTTAAGCAATGACAGATTCTCATTAAAGACTTCATTACTCCAGAGGGGCATAAGTTGTGATGGCTAAAGAACACCGGTCACCTCAGGCTTTGGTAGACTGAGAGATGACAAGAGAAAACTAGTGAAAATAATAATTCTGTAGCTACTAAATTAATGGCCCTTCCTCTTATAATAAGAAAAGAGGGAGAAGCATGATTTGATGGCCCTCAAAAAGTCAAATGCTTAAGTGAACTTTAACACCGTAATTATAGCTTGCTCATGAGAATTAATCCTCTGATTAAGTGGATTGAAAAAGTGGATGTACCTACTTGCCATAATAATACAGTTGAAAAGGGTCTATTGTGAAAGTAAATGCAAATGGAACCATATGTAGCTTAAAAACCTGTGGATCTGTTTTGAGTAAGTGTGAATGTATTTATTTATTTATTTGAATGTATGTTTACAAAATTATTTATTTGCAACATTAGTAGGTTAATAAAATAAATATAATCCAAAAGAAATACTCAATTTAACTTCTATCATAGGCAAAACAGTAAGAAAAATTCTGAAGAAAATATAAATGCAAATTTTAACATATTTTAAATGAACACTTTTACTGCCCCCTGCTGTTAGTTTCTAGATGAAACTTATCTAGATGAAATATAGTGGAATTACTGTAACCACTGACTCAAGGTGAATTAGCTGAAAATAAATGGTAGAAAAAAATCAATTCCCCACCTCTAATGGCACTTGTCAGTCAGTAAGTGCTAATGCTTACCTCATGTTTGTGAGTAAAGACTTGTCAAATCAAGAAATCGACTGCAAGGCAAGGGATGTAGGATGAGAAGTAAAGCTTCTGATTTGTGAAGAGCTAGGTTACTAAGAAAATACCATTGTTGCCCATTTTAGCAAATAATGTGTCATACTTAGTTTCATAATTTTGGATGTACTTTTTTATACTTACACAATTCAGGTAAAATTAGTTCATTAATAGAAACAAAATTTTAAAAATTAATGGTTAATTTTTTTTTCTCCTAGTATAATACTGACTGGAGATGTTATTTTCATTTTGATACATGAAATTAAGAATTGAGGAACAATAAAAATAATAAATATATTAATGCAGCAGTTAGTAGGTACATGGCGCTGTTTTCAAATTGAGACAAACATCTATTTCAGGTGTATAGCTTTATATTTCCACATCTGTGTATACTGCATAATTATTTCAAACAGCACTGAAGTCTATTATGAATATCCTAAATTCTATACACCGGCATCTACCTTCCTGTAACATCCATGAAAGGGACTCAAGGGCTTATCTAAAGAAAATCTATTCTTTTGTCATCAGCACATGGTAAGTTTACTGAGGAAAGGGAAAAAGTGAAAACAAATGCCTGCATAGCCACAGGTGGGTAGGAAATCTGCAGTTCTGAGAGAGATTAAGAAAGAGACTCTGGCATAGACACAAGCACACAATCTTAAAAGACAAGAACTGCCAAAGAAAGTCTGTATCTTCCCCTGCCTTTTCCCTCATATTTCATTTAATCATCTTAAAATAGAATGGGATAGGTTATGTTGTAATGTTCATTCTTTAGATGAAGAGGCTGACTCACAAAGTAATTTGATTAGGTGTTCATTTGTTAAAAGGTGGCACCCTGATGGGAAACCCTGCAGTGAAAGAGTAGCTGTTACAGCACTCACCTAAGTGTTACTACCAGTTTTTGCTCCAGCAGCTAGAGCCAGCGGATGACACACACAGCGGATGACACACACAGCACATCTGTAGCACCCAGTTTGGTTTCCCTTGGGTTACTAAAGTCCTTCCTTCTGCAGCCGCCTCACACGGAAGTTGTGTGGGTGTAGTATCTGAGTGTAATGTACTCCATGTTTCAGGCAGGATGTTCCACTCGGTGCTAATTTTGCAACACGTGCCATCCATCTCTGTACTCACTGACAACTTCTGGCTTTAGGAACTTTGGATCATCCACAGCAACTTACATTCAAAAGATGCACACACTTCTCAGAGCACTTTGAACAACTCAGTTGCCCCTTTGAGGTGTTCTGGGGCAGCTATTAACCGCAGAGCCCCACACAACAGGCCCCTGTGCTCCCCTACCTAAGTCAGGGCTAGTGACCACTGAAAGACCTGCCAGCACCACTGCAACCCCTCACACTCACGACTCTGACATGCCTTCGCCTTACAGATATTTGCAAACGCTACTACATACTCCAGCGGGCAAACTATAAGGAAGGAAATTTCTTCACCTCCAAAATTAAAGTGAAAATCTCAAATCACGACCAGTCATTTGATAGTCATTAAAATGTCTTACCTGACTCGAGGTGGTGGGTTTCCGGTGACTCTGCACTCCAAATAGACTCGACTTCCTTCCTCCACTTCTTGACTCCTCAGCTTCTGGATGAATCGAGGAGGTGAGAGAAGGTGAGATGTATTCTGGGGCTGTGGGTTTGAGATGCTGTTGTCTGGGGCGGCCACCTCCTGGCCAGCCAGGTAACCCAGCCCGGCCTCGGGGGGCTTGGCCTCGGCTTCCAGCTCCTGCTGGTCTTCCATGGGGCTCTGACTGGCTGAGGCGCTCATCAGGGCCGATGGATGATTGTGGGGAGACAGGTACCCGCTATCTGGGGAAGAGGACTCTCCATTGGGGCTTCTGTTTCTGGGCTTTGCTGCTTCTCTGAAGATGGATGTCAGCTCCTCGATGATATTAGCTGTCTTGTCACACAGCTCGCTCTGGGGACCTGCCTTCCCTGGAGAGGCGGGCTTAGGCTTCATGTTGGTGTCAGGAGTTTTTGCACCATGTTTCTCAGTCTTCCGGAGGCTCCGGATATAACTGGGGCTGGCCAGCAGCGGGGACTGGGCAGCTTTCCTCTTTGAAACAGGTGAAAGGAAACTCTCTGTTGGTTCTTGGGGCAGAGGCTGCTCCGGGCTTGGCCTGCTCCCCGAAGGCCCCCTTGTGGAGGTTGGCTCACTGGACTTAGTCTCCAGGTTGGAAGGATTTTCACAGAGGTTTCCAGGAGAGGTGTTGAAAATCTGCGAGATCTCCTTTTCTGAGTCACATTCTTCTGTCTCAGAGTCCACTATAGCCCTGCGCGCCAGGTCAAGACTCTTGTTTATCTCTTCCTGACTGAGAAAGGCAGATAGCTCGGGGAAGAAGTCAGCAGTCTTGCTTTCTTCCTGCATGTCTGATAAAGAATCGTAGAAGGAATCATGGGAGGAAGTCTCCGACATATTTGAGTGGTCCTTATCCACTCTGTCTGCTTTCAACAGGAAGGCCGGAGGCACTGGAAACCAGCTTTTGATTGCGTTCTGAAAATCAACAGATGAAATTGCCATTAGTCGCAATTATGTGTTATGCATTTATCACAAAGCTACAGCTCAAAAGTTGGGCGAAACATTAAGGAGGCTTTTGTTTTTTCCTTTTCTATACATTGGAAGAAACCGCCAGTGGACATGTGTTTATCACTTTGACATTTGCCTGTGAGGGAATATCCAATATCTCCCTAATGGAATCATTATCTCCAGCATGGAATCATTCTCGAGGCCGCCCTCAGCTCTGTAGGTGTGGCTGGCCTGGCTGGTGTCTCCAGCCTCCCGCCAGCGCACCTTTTCCCGCAGGATGTTCCTCTGTTCCATGAGCGTCTGTTATAGCGCTAATGAGGGGGAAAGCAATCTTGCCGACTGGCTGGGCCCACCGCAGGGGTGGAGGGTGAATGTTTTCTTCACGTCTGTGTGGCTTTTCTACAATGTTTCCTGCCACATTCTGAAGATGTGAATATGAGGTTTGTCCTCAGGCTCAAGGATGCCAGACGCGCATGCGCACGCACGTGTGTGCGTGTGCGCGCGTGTGCGCGTGTGTGTGCGCGTGCGCACTTGCTTGAGTGCGTGTGTGCCTGCCTGCGTGCGAGAGGCGCCAGAGCACTAGGTCAGGCTCCTTCCATCATGACCATGAACTGGAACAAACAAATGCATGAATATTAGAAGCCTCTGGGGTCTTTTTGTAGAAGTTTGGTGACGTTCTTGTGCCCAGAATTAAGCCGTGGCAGTTTGACATCGATTGCCCTATAGTCAAACTGGCTTCACGTTACTGAAAAAAAAAAAAAAATTCCCGGTTTACACGGAACCAAATGACTTGATTCAAGGAGCAGCTTCCCTTTTTTGTCATTTCCTTCAAAGTCAGTTTCCAAGCTCCTGTGGACAACATGAAGTGACGACTTTGGTGCTTGGACCTGTCTCTTCCCCACAGCAAGTTCGCCAAATCTGCTCCAGGACAAATTGACCGTAAAGCCATTTGCCATAAAACAGAAACTAGTTAAGTGACCGGGTTTCTCTCTTCACTGCTAAGTCAACCAATCCACTGCCTTCCTCTGCACTGGTTTATTGTTTTCATGGTTTTTAATTTATTTCTACTAGGCAATGACAAATGACAAATTTGCACACAGTGAAAACGGTCTTTTTCTAAAATATCAATACAATAGGGCCTTTTTTACATACACATTTTAAATGCTGAATATATCAGACCCTCATGATTTGGATGTAACCTCAAGCATTTTTAAGCAGGAGGAATAGAGAAGAGTCATGCATGGTACTGCCCGCAGTGTCTTGTGTTTTTATTCCAGAAACATAAAGTTTATTAAGGCTTATTAAGAAAACTTTGAAAAAAGTTGTTTTATACACATAAGAATATGTTTTGGGGTGTGGGAAGAGTAGCAGCTTTCACTTTGGTCTAAAGGTAAGACTATGAAATCCTTAAACTTAGGGTGCAGAAGGCACGGAGGGTTCTATGGACTCTAAAGCGTTTAAACGAGTTGTCAGTTGATTTAATTTCTTCGTTGGTAATATTTGAAACCAACACTTGCCGTTTTCTAGCATAGTAGTATTCAACCTAACTTTACACACGTCCATTTTAAAATGTTTGTATTGTTTGGTAAATATTTGTAAAAAAATATATAAAATGTTTGAAAATTGTTTTCTTATGAATTTCCTGTGTATTATGATGTCTGGATGAATGCCCCCTAACCCGCCCTTTTTTTTTTTTTTTTGAAAGATTTATTTATTTGTACATACAGAACTGGGGTACAGGGCAGAGGCTCAGGGGCGGTGAGAGGCTTCACCAGAGACAGAGTGGGGAGCAGAACAGGCAGATCAACGAAGTACACTGCTGAGGGGAGCAGCGGGCGGGTCAGGAGAGGTCTGCCACGCCATGTGGTCACCTCCGGGGGCAGGCGGGGATTGAACTCATGCGGAAGTGGCTTTAGCTTCTCAGTGCAGTGCTTTAACCCGCTGCGCCACCAGGGAGGGCCATAACCCCCCTTTTTAATGGAAAATTGCTTTATGGTTATTCACTTATACAGCAAAAATGCTTGAGAAGAAATTGGTTTGGTAAAGATGCTCACAGGAAAAATACCTGGCACATACCTCGGTAAAGCTTCATTTCATTAATGTTAGAAGATCGTAGCTTATAGCTTATTGAAAATTATTAATGGTAAATCTGCTCATCTTGCCTAAAGCCACAAAATACATTAGAATTCCAGTTTTCATTTTTTTGTTTTTTTATGCAATATTTTGTATCTTATTTCATACTTTCCTTGTACCTGCCATGTTCATTCATCACTTATTTTTTTTGAGTTATTTATTTATGTATATAAGAACTAGGGTATAGGCCAGAGGTATGGGGGTGGGGGTGGGGAGTGAAAGGATTCACCAGAGACCAAGTGGGGAGCAGAACAGGTAGATCGACTGCAAACTGTTCAGGGGAGCAGCGAGTGGGTCACTTCCCTGGCTGGGGACTCTAACTCATGCTGCACTGACTGCGGATAGCTTGACAGTGCTGTGCTTTAAACATTGCCCACCAAGAGGAACCTTCATTAGTCACTTATTAAGCTTTAGGTGCTAGAGATGCAGTTGTGATCTGGAATAGGGAGTAGCAAAACTTTTCTAGAAAATAAATATTTTTAATGTTTTGGATCCAACGATCTGTCATAATTTCTCAACTCTACCATTGTAGTATGAAACCAAAAGGAGCCAGCTGGTATTGTATGATCCTTGTAAGTCTCTACTTTCAAAGGGCATTACTCAAGGGCCTAGAGAAAAATCCAAAAATCCACTTCAAATACCTATCACCACATCGAATGCAGTGATTTATAGAATCTGTTAATTCAAAACAAGATAATGTAGTCACGGATCCTACAGTTCAACATAACTTACCATGTTGTTAGCTAGATTGTGGACCTGTGCCTCACATATCCTAAAAACGACTCATTTTGTTGTATATGAATTGTGGTCCTGATCTGCCTGCTAAACAGTATTTCCCACTCTTCTTGAAGTCAATTTTGTAAATCCACGAGAGTGAGCTCATCATCTTCCCCCTCATTATCAATACAGTCATTATTCTAATTCCTTTGTCCTCTCTGTGCTCCAGGATGAAACTATCTGATTTCTCATCAGTTGTACAAATATAGTCCATATATAGAGAAAAGTTTTCAGTGTATTTATAATACTTGGTTATAAACATGTATCCAAGATTTTACTTAAAAAAATCAACTAAAGGGAGTACCAAAAAAGATGGAAAACAGAGCTCCCTGGTGGCACAAGGGGTTAAAGCATAGCACTATGGGGTATCTCCAGCCAAAAAGCAAGAGTACAATCCCCAGCCAGGTACGTGACCCACATGGCACAGCAGACCTCTCCTGACCTGCCCACTGCTCCCCTCAGCAGTGTACTTCACCAGTCTACCTGTTCTGCTCCCATTCTGTCTCTGATGAACTCTCTCATCACCCCCACCTCTGGCCTGTACCCCTGTTCTTGTGTGCATAAATAAATAAATCTTAAAAAAAAAAAAAAAAAAAGATGGACAACCATTTCAAAAGAGACTGAATACCAGGCACTTATGGTGGCATTCAGGAATGCTGAAATGAATTTGCCAATAGCTTCAAAAAGGATAAATATTTACAGGGCAAGAAAACGTAACCTTTGGAGTCATTTATACAGAGTAATAATCCTACTAGAAAAATTTCATTTCTATACCTATGTTTAAGTGTAATTTGCATTGCTATCAAGTTTCTAATGAAGTTATGAAACTACCTAGTTAGATATAATAAGACAAAGACTTTAGGATAAGATGACCTTGGAAGGGCCACCAGAGCCCATTCAACATTTCACTGGAAGGACATCAGTTCTATGTTACCTAATTCAAAGCCTTTCATAGCTGTTGTAAGAAGGCAGACTAGTTTCTCTCAGCACAGAGCTCCTAAGTACAATGGTAAATCAGTGAACTTGGCAGGTTAGGAGAAGCCAGGTCAGGCTCACATGTTGGAATGAGTGAGGACATAAGACATCAGGCAACATGAACCCAGAAAACACAGGGAGATGGAAAGAGAGAGGCTCTGAGGCTGAAATGTTTGTGTACTAAAGGCAGACACATTGTATTATTTTTTCATTTCTTGCAAAATTTATTTGTCGTTTTCATTTCTTGCAAAATTTATTTGTCGTTGGGAAAGAAGCTTCTGGGGTTTGTTTTTTGTTTTTTTGTTCTTTGGGGGTTTTTGACCTTAGACAAAGATACTTTTTGTATTGAACTCAATGCTGAGAGAGTCTGGGAAGCATTTTTTGTGAACTGTACCGGGCATAAACTACATTGAAAATGCAAGTAGATAATGGAAATACAACCTTTGATTCTTGAAACTTTTCAAAACAGTCGCTGGGCTACCATCTCCCCTTCAGAATGCATTAATAGCGTCTGTATTAGGTGCCAAGCAGTGTGCTAGGCACGGTGATACAATTTTGAAAAAAAAAAAAAAATCTAGTCGTACTAAATTTAACAGTCCATAAATGGATACAAATAAGAAATGAACATCTACTGTGCCCAGTTCTATAAGGAAAGAACAAAATGCTTTGTTAACACTTAGAAACTTCTTACCAGGGATAATATCAGGAAACATTTTATGGGAGAGATGAAGTTTAAGGATATTACGTGAAGGATAAATAAGAGCCAGGCAGGTAAGGAGGATATTGGCGGAAATTTAGACAAAGACTAGGAAACTTCCAAAGGGTCAGTCAAATTGAACTCTAACTGAATTTGGAAACATAACCAGAGATAAGGTTAAAAGCAGGAATGGGGTCAAGGGCCTGAAGTCGTTGTGAAGGGCTTAAACTTTATCTGTGAGCAGTTGGGAGACAAAGAAGAATGTGAAGTATGTGAGAAACACCACAGAGTTGCATTTTAGAGAGATAACTGATTGGATCCTGGCTTGGGCACAGAGTGAGGGAAGGAAAAGGGGAGACTGAAAGCAGGGAAGCCAGTGAGCAGGCTGTTGTCATGATTTTTGGGGGATGTGTGTTTATTTTTGGTCCTCTATCATCTGAACCTCCTTCATATGTTGAGCCTCTGAGAAACTGAGCTCACTTGTCCTAATGAGAAGTGAAATCTTCAAATACTTGCTTTCCTGGCTCTGTGGTGTCTGTGCCCAAGTCTGGGCAAGTTGCCCAGACTTAGTCATTAGAGGCAGACATCTTGTTTATTTGAAGCAAGGACAGCCATGTAGAAATTGTCATGGCAGCTGGAGCTGGTAGTGGTAGTGGCAGCACAGAGTATCCAGGGGCAACAGTGGTGGCATTTGGGGTTTCTGACTATGTTATTGACATCACTGTAGATTATGGGCTTCTCTCTGTGAGTGACCACAGCTCCTATCAATAAATCTTTTCGAACACAGGTTGGCCAAAGAATATTTCTGCCTCTTGCCACTAAGGAAAGTCATTGATTATAAGCAAAATAGATGACTGCATCCTGAGAAAGCGACACTGGGAGCAAAATATGGTCTGACCATAAAAATATGGTCTGAAAGGGAAGGTATTGGTGGTTGAATGAACAGATGATTTAGACAGAATTATAGGTTTTTACTTGAACAAATGGATGATATCATTTACATGCAGGACACATGTAGAGACTGAAGTTTTAAGAAAAAATAACTAAACCTTATTGTGACTTGTACCTTTTGCACTTGAGGGAGTTTTGGTATTGGGCTCAAGGCAATTTGAGATAAAGTTTGAGATCCCAGGAGAAATTATATCAGAGCTGTACTGGGAAGTTTCAGCCGATGGGTGGCACTTTCAGCCTCTGGCACCACAGGAAGAAAGACAGTAAGAAACTGTCAGAGAGTTGGAGGGACCAGGAGGGTGAGTTCTCATGGAAGCCAGGCTAGAATATGCCTCATGAAGGAGGGCTTGTGTCTTTGATTTAGACACTGGGAATATTTAACACCATTGGCAATAGCAGTTTTGGTGCTTGTGATGGAGATTCTATATTCCAGAATTTGTAGAAGGAAAGGAAGTACTAAGTGTGAGAGTAGTTGACTTCTTTGAGAAGTGTATAGCATGTAGGAGAGACAAGATGTATTAACTGGATGAAAATATGGCATCTGGTGAGATTTTTATTTGTTTATAAGGATGGGAAGAAGAGTACGTTTCAACCTAATGGAGC
>NW_004567115.1:41142751-41154132 GCF_000260355.1 Condylura cristata | reverse complement strand
ATCTCTGGCCTGTACCCAGGTTCTGTACAAATAAATAAATAAATCTTAAAAAAAAAAAAGTTGTTGCAGAGAAAAGGAGATTCATGGGCAGAGGTAAAGAAGTTAGCTGAAGTTAGGGCTGATGCACTGGTAATGCGATTCATCTGTGACTACACACTTCTCTGAGCAGCACCCAGATGTGGAAGAGGCAGGTGGTCCAGGTTTTGACACAGGTGAGAGGAAGGGGAAATGGATAAGGTTGTTGAGGCCATTGGCAAAGGTGGCACAGACTCTAAAAACTCCACTGCATGGAAATTCATGGATAAGACTTCACACATAGAAAAGCTAAGGGCTGAAGACACAATGAAACAAAGGAGGGGTATGGGACAGCAGGACAGCACAGAGTGCCAGAAGGGTGCATCGAGGCAGGAAGACTTGGCCTCCACATCACCCCCACTTTCTTGTAGGGATCTTGAGCTTCCTTCTCCCCTGCCGGCTAATTCCACAAGAGGGAGTGGTTTCCTCTGCCCATCCTTATAAGCAATAAAAACCTCAGCGGATGCCATCCCTTTGCCCAACTACTACTTTCTCCCATCTATAAACGTGTTAAATATCTGAATCAATCATTTTAGAAGCAGAGGCCTTTGACTCCTGGCTGAATTCTGTGTGGCCGTGTGGCTGTCCTTGACTGTTGACAGTGTCAGCATCAAATAGCTACAATAGAAACTGCCTGCCTGACAACATTTGTCATGTTTATCTGCACTTGAAGAGAAGTTTGCCAGTTCTCAATATAGAACATCAGCTACTTAATGAATTCATGTAACACTAAGCATTAATAGTGAGGACCACAATGATAATGGTTAACCAGGCTGCTTGCTGTGAGGTAGACGTTATGCCAAGAGCAGTTGGAGAGATCATTTAAGAGGCTCACAACAGGTTCCATTTTAGAAAAAAGAAAATTGAAGCTGAAAATGTGAGTCAAGAGACAAAAGTTAAGCCTCCTTATGATCTTAATAGTACCCTTTACTATCTTTATTGTTTTCACAACCAAGAAGCCAAAGCAATACATTAGACTGATAAATGTGAATCAGAAATCACAATTTTCATATTAACTATAGTTAGTACAAAGTGAGCATAATGCGATACATTTTAAAACTTCACAAAAATATATGAGGAAGCTTAAAGCACACTTCTGAATGCTGAATCAATTTTCAGCTCTCTTTTTTTCTAAATAGGGAGTGTTTGCTGGAGGCAGATTAAATCACCTGCTTATTAACTTATATTTTGGTTTTAAAGAGGCGCCATCTGATGGGATCCAGTTGTCAGGATTAGGTTTAGCCTAAAAACTGCTTGCATAGTGAAAAAGAAAATAATAGCTTTATGGCGTATATGGTTCAAGTTTAATTTGCAACCCAGTTATTGCTGCCGGGAATGCACGTGGTCTCCAGGGAAGGCTCATCCTTAGCAGATGAATGGCGACGCTTCCAGGTGGCCAGACTCACTGGAAGTCATGATTTCTATGTCAGTAAACACCCCAAAATTAAAAGGTCATAATCAAAAGAAACTAACTGCAAAGCTCTCCATTATTTCCCTGAGATCTCATGTTTTATTTCAAATAATATTTTCGGTAATTTTATGCTGTTCTGGTAGACATGAAAAGGAAATACACTAAAAAGCATTAATCATATTGCCTTTAATAAGTCAAAAGGAAGTAAAGTAAATGCCAAAAACATTAGTGTTCCCTTGAGGAAGCAGATTGGGAAGCCTTAGACATTTTCAGGAATAAAGTATACTTGGATGTTCAAGTCCTCTGTGCCCCAGGCTGCTCCCCTTCTCTTAAGAAATTTGAAATGCTTCAAAATTCCTTCTTTCTTTTTCACCTCCATTTTCCATATAGTTTCTCTTAATCGCCCCTTGTCCTGAAACTCTCATAAGCCACAGCTATTTTCTAATTTCTTTAAATTTGTGGATTCTAGCTTCTTCACCATGAGAGAGTTGGGTCGTGCAGTTTTAGTTTATTCTTCTTCAGTTTGCCCTTCCCAGAAAGGGAAATTGAACAGACAAGCAATTTACTATATACCAGGGAAGCTTCAGAGAAAGCCCAGGAGACAGATATAGTCCCTCCCCTTTAATGATTTTACAATCCAGTGGGAGGGATTAGAGGGATTATAGAAGAGTTAAAAATGACTCAATACAAGGAGGAACATGATAATTGCTATTAAAATACTTTAAACAAATTGCTGGAGGAGATCAAAGGTGGTAGGAGAGATCATATTTACAAATTTAGCCATGTCGCTTCTGTGGTATTTTTTCCCAGTGTGCCCCTGACTGCAAAGATAAAGTCCAAAGCATGATAAGCAGGTTAGCCGTTCACTCTCTGGAGAGTCTGCAAACTCTCCAGCCTCCGCTTCCATCATCGCTGACACTCGCTGCTTTCAGCCTTTGCTGCCTCCTCCTGGCCTGTCCACCGGTATTTGATATCTTCATGTCTCCACACTACCACGCTGTCCCTTCAGCCTGCCCACTATCTCTGTGTTACAAACTCCAGTTCGTCATGGAACATTTCATGTCTTTTGGGTGTTTGGGATGATTTCCCACCCACTTCCAGACATGATATTTTGCATGATATTTTCTATCGCATCCATCTAACTGCATTATGAATATGAGTTTTGAAAATCCTCTCTCCACTAGACTGTGCACACCATGAGGGCAGGAGCTGTGACCGGCAGTCCTGTATGACCTGTGCTGGGCACAGTGCCCAGGCCACAGCAGATCATGGAGAGCCACTGAAGGACCTGATATGTGATTTGAACAGGAGAGGCAGGTGGTACTCAAACTAGAGGCCCCAGGGAGAGGCTGCAGCCACCCAGGCCCCACCTATGGTAGCATTTCTCTGGCTCTGCTCAAGGGAGACTTGTTCTGCTCCTTGCCCTGCTTTTACATCAGATTTATCAATAGTTTCAGCAGCTCCTCTTCCCCATGGCTATTTCCTGTAAAAAGCTTATGAAATTACAGCAGATCCTCCAATAATGTCATTTTGTTCAAAGTTGTTTTGTTTTAATATTGCTGAGATAAAACAATCCTGACTGAGGTTAAAGGAACCATATTATTTGAGGATCTGTTTTCCTTAGCTGTCATGTTGCTTAAGCCCCCACTTTTTAAGCACCTATGGAGGACTTTGAGGACCCCTTGTCATTAGTGACATGTTAACATGTGGGAATGCATACATATAAAATATACATTATATGCTCATTTTTACTAACACAAAATGGTAGCAGGTCAAGCACTGATAAAATTTTGAAAATTTATAACGACATTGGTTTTGTGTTTCTTGTTACTTTCAAAGTTTGTCATAGTGCAGACTTTATGGAAAATGGTGTGAAGATTTCTTAAAAAATGAAAACAAAAATACCTTTCCTAGATACTTATCCTAGGAATATGAAAGCATTAATTTGAAAAGTTATATGCTCTTCCATATTCCTAGCAAGATTATCTACAATGTCTAAGACATGGAAATGACCTAAATGCCCACGTCTGGTACCTGGATACAGAAGTTGTGGAGTATATATTCTCAACTAATACATTCATCTAGCAAGAGATGAAACTTTGTCTTTGGCAACAACAGGAATGAAATCTGAGGTGATTATGCTCAATGAAGTAAATTAGAAACAAAATTGATGGTTTCTCTCCTATTTGGAATATAAACAACAAAGGAACTAACAAATCACAACAAAAATAAACCTTAGACCCTAAATTTTAGACCCTGTGAAAAATACAGTGGTTAATGAGGGAGACGGGAGGGAAGTGGATAAGGAAAGGAGAAGGAGCTGACCTCATAGTGGGAATAGTGCTAGAATTTTAGTGGTAGATGAGATGTGTCTTATAGATACATAGATGTAAAGATGTACTCCTGAAATTTATATAGGGATTTAAGTCAATAATATCTTATTTTTAAAAAAGTAAATTAGTATAGCAAAAGTGCCAGCTTTCATAGGGGGAGCTCTCCCTAAAAAGAAAAAAGAATGAGAAAGAAAGTGAAGAAAGAGATCCTTAAGTGTCAAAGAATCAAGTGCGCCCCCTTCTGGCACACCTGTTTATCTTTAAGAACTATTCTGCAAAATGACACAGAATGGCATTATGGGGAACATTTAAATTTGATGAGATAGTTCATTTAAGAAGTGCACTTGAAATGAAGGGTTGCCACACCAAGACATGGAACAGGATACCTCTTTTAACTGACATGCAGAAGTCTCCAGAAAACTTTAAGATTCCAGAAGAGCTTCACTGAAAGATACACTGCAGAAGGCTGATGAAAAAAACTAGACACAAGAGGTACCTGAAGCGAAGGATGATTGCACTGGTTGAACTAATATTCCCCTCTATCCTTCTTCACTTGGGCACTCAGAGTTGAATAGTGCCGTGTCTGAATCACCTTTCTTTGCTAAGAGAGCAACCACAGCTTTTCTTTTTGCCCACTGCAAACTTCTCCCTGATTTCCAATGCCTCAGTTTCTCAGGAACAAGCTCTTTGGGCAAACACTTCTGGGAAAACAAAGACATAGTTGCAGAGAATACATATAAAAGCCAATTATCTTGAAGAAGTATTTCCTTTTTCCATTCACTTTTTCATATGAGTCTATCTAGCTGGTTTGAATCATGGGGATTCAAAGAGTGTTCTCCAAACCACGGACATTCTACCAATGAGTATTATTTCCCTAACACACTGTATTCTCTTAAAAGTTTTTGGGCCCTCCCTGGTGGCTCAACAGGTTGGGATATAGCACTGCAAGTTGGCTACAGCTGGCCTGGAGGTGATCTACAAGGCGAAGCAGACCTCTCCAGACATGCCTGCTACTCCCTTCAGCAGTGTACTTTGTGGATTGATTTGCATTTTCTGCTCCTCACTCTGTCTCTGGTGAAGATTTTCACCGCCCCTGCACCTCTGGCTTGTACCCCAGTTCTGTACAAATAAAACTTTTAAAAATATATAAATCTTAAAAAAAGAAGTTTTAAAAAAAATGTGGGTAGTTAACTAGTGGACAGGTTGACTCTTAATTCAAATGACAAAAGAGAACAGAAAAATTAATGCCAAAACTAGAAACCTGCCATGGTCTCTTATGAGTACTATCCAAGACCCATAGCAGCAAAGGTAATGGAGAATCACACATAGACCGATATTTTCGATCAAACCTCCTCAGTGATCAAAAGGTTGATGAAAACAAGGAGAGATGGGCAACTGTTGCAATAACTTCCATGGATGGTTTCACTCCTGCGTCCGGCACCATGTCAGCAAATTAAACCTCCGCTCTGAAAATATTCCCTTTGACTAGATACTCAGGATTTCTTCAAAAGTCAAGCCAATGATTAAAAAGATATGGTACATATACACAATGGAATAGTACTCAGTGATCAAAAAAGATAAATCCATGCCTTTTGCAGCAACATAGATGGAGCTGGAAGGGATCATGCTTAGTGAAATAAGCCAGAAAAAAAAGAAAAAAAGAAAAATACTGAATGGTTTCACTCATAGCAGGAACATAAAGGACCGGGGCAGGGGATAATAATAATAATGAACAACTGTATACCAGAGACATTTTACGAGGGTGGAGGGGAGGATGGGCTCAAAAATTGGGGTGGGGAGTGCACAGTACTATGGTGATGGCACACGGGTGATTTGGTGATGTGATACCCACGGGGTTACCACTGAGAAGGAAAAAGACACAAAATGATATAAAAATAAACTATTATAATAAAAAAAATCAAATATAAAAAAAATGTCAAACCAACTCGGGACACAGTGCTTCCTGTTGCTCCTCAACCCAAACAAAGTGGATTCTATGGCTGCAGTCAGCCAGATAGTGTCTATTTTCTCCTCCTTGTTTTTTGTTCTTTATTCTCTAAGATTCTTGTCTTCTGTCTCACTTCACAGTTCTCTGAAATTGCTCATGAAGTGTTAAAGTTTGTTTTCACCTAAGTTGCCTTCTTTAATCAGTTTTAATTCTTTTTAAAGATTTGTTTTGTTTATGTATGCATACAAGAGCTGGGATACAGGCCAGAGGTGCAGGGGAGGATGGTGAGAGGTTTCATCAGAGACAGAGTGGGGAGCAGAACAGGCAGATGTACTGAAATACACTGCTGAGGGGAACAGCAGGTGAGGCAGGAGAGGTCTGCAGCGCCATGTGGGTCAGCTCCCTGCCCAGGTAACAAACTCTTGTTGCAGTGCCTGACAATAGCTTAATAACGCTAAGATTTTAATCCCTGCACCACAAGGGAGGCCTGCTTACTTTTCTTGCAATATTTTCACTAAGGGCTGTATAGGGCAAAAGTCAAAATTAAAAAGCCATGAAAATGGGCCTAGGGTTTAAGTCTCAGCATTATCACCACCAACGCCTGACTTCGATCTCCAGCCAAGGAGCTGACCCGCATATCGTGAGCAGACCTCTCCTGCCTCACCCACTGCACTCCTCAGCAGTGCGTTTCAGTAGATCCGCCTGTTCTCCTGAATCTTCTTACTCCTGCACCTCTGGCCTACACCCCAGTGCACAACGATTTTAATAGTTTATTTCTTAATAAGTGCTTATGAATTCAGTTCTTTCCTAATTTTCCAGTAAATTTTCATGAAAGAAGACTTATCATATTTATTCTAGGATACTAAATAACCCCCCAAACAATATATTTTATCTCAATTTCACAAATATAATGTAATAGTTAATGCCTATGGAAATCACATGAAAATATTTTTCAGAGAGGATTTGCAATGATCCCTGGTTCCCGCCTCACGTGATCATCTTTTCCCATCATATTGTGTGACTTGCAGATATCTAGTTCTCACACCAACTCACCCATCGCCACCATCCTTAGGGCTTCATTTTTCTCAACTTAAATACAAAATCTGTCAAATTTGATTCTTTATTCTCTGTATGATTTGACAATTACAAATTATATCAGAGCTTCTTTGCCTTGTTTCCTTTGCTGGAATTTACCCAAGATGCAGTGCAAACTCTAACAGCGTTCCTAACTGGAACTCACTTATCACTGTACCCTTCAGTATCCTCCACACATTCTGTTAATGAAGTGGAGACTCTCGTCTTGGACTTGCAGATTCCAGCTGCTATCTCTTTTAAGAATGTGTCACATTTATTTTGAAATTTGACTCATGTTTCCTTTGTACACTTTTCAAAATGAGGTGAAGATATCAGAGTAACTGTAATTGCCCCATGGAGTCTAGCTCCTTTATCGTGAGCTAGGTAGAGGATCCCTTCAGTATTCAGGGGCAGCGATCAAGTAAAGAAACTCCGCAGCGGACTGATAGAGGACAGAGACCCTATTATCATGGACTCGGGAGTGGAAGAAGATAATTTATATTCTAGGAAAATATAATCGTATCTTTAGAGAGCAATTATTGGCTAGGTAATTCTCTTAGGCCTTGTTCACTGTTAGCAATTAATTTGAAAATTAGATTCTGATTAACAGTATGGATCACTGAGGTAAACACTCTAGTTTTCTCTATGAGAAAAATATGCTGAAAAGTATGTTTATCATGTAATAAGGATTTAATTTCTGTATACACATGTTTGAAGAGACTTTGAATAGTAGATAATGTGACACAGTGGACTTTATTATCATATTATTCATACTGTGAGGCAATTCGTATTTTTAGCAATGATTAAAAAGTAATGAGTCCAAAATCACTCTGTATCAACTTCATATATTGGATTCAAGACAGGTTCATGTGTAACTTAAAACAGCATGATGTAAAATTATACTGTGAAATTTGAATGGACTATAATTTCCCTTAGTAAGCTTTATCGTTTAAAAACAAGTAGTCTTTCTGCATAGATGTTATTTAAATGCCTGCTATTACCACAGTAACTGATGAAAAAAATCCTTTCCAAGTATAATTAACAACTTAAAGCACTACTAAAACCTTGAATAAATCATTGCAAACCATCAGTATTAAACTTAAGTCTGGGTAAGGTTCAGAATAACTATTATCATTTTCTGTGAAGCATAACACATACACAATCTTGACAAATGTTGGCTCCATCTCAACATTTAATCCTTTTGGCATTGATGGCACCAACTCAACATACTTAAGATTATAATAGAAAAAAGAGCTTTCTGATAGCACAGGTAGGAATAAAGCCACACTCTATATTATCTGTTTTTAGAAAGACTACAAAATTCCTGTTATCTTGTTTCTCCAAATAAAAGAACAATGATAGCATTTTCTAAATAGTATTATAACTTTCAGCAAACTATTCTTACACTTTTAGTTTAAAAAAATAAGTTAAAAATGTTGCCTTACTAGTTATTAATATATTTCTTACAGACCTTTTCAATTCTTGGTTACTTCGGAGGCTCCAAAAAGGTGATGGATTTCAGATGAGCCTTCCTTCTTTTCTGGGGGAGTAGAGGTTGGTCTTGCCTATTCATTAAAGACTGCTTGGTCCGTGGTCACTTTGAGGCAACGGTCGCCTCAGTCCTGCATCTGTCCTCTTGCTCCACTCAACTATATTTGGTAACTGAACTCATGTTTCAGCAGACTGCCACAATCAGGAATTCCAGCAATGGGCTGGGAAATAACCCCAGGTCTGAGGACTGGGTTCTTAGAAATTAAAGCCCCCTAACGTAGAAAGAACTATATTTATGAATCTGATAAAATAGCATTTGTATATATTTCTTCACCATCTGTCCTGGCTAGAAATCATCATCTGTCATTTTAAAATATTCTTAAACAATTAATAGTACAGTGTGTACTTTTTTCTACCGTTTGTATGTTGAAAAAGTGACATGCATAAGGAATGATCTTCTTCCTCTCATCTGCTGCTATATGCATTAAACTTATAGTCAGTTGGTAGCTTAACCTAAAATAGAAATCTAGTAACTATTTTAAAACTTAGCCACTTGTCAAATTGGGGAAGAGTCCCACTTTTCCCTTACTTCACCCTACTAATTAAGGACTATTAGATGACTGTTAAGTAAATTAAAGACATAGCATTTAGTAGGATTAAATAGCCATGGCCTTATGGGAGCAGGGATGGAAACTGGAGAGATGGGGGACTGGTGGAGAGGCAGGGGCTGAAAACGGGGACCTACCTGGTGTAAAGAATCCTTGAGGAGCAGGGATTCTCTTTTCCATTTCCACTTCAGCAGCCCATGGGACCGGCTTCCTATGTTTGGAGAAGAGAGGAGGTCTATTCTCTGGAAAATTCACAGCAGACAGTCTCCTGTCCCTGAGACAAAAAGCACACAAGATGGAAAAGATGAGGCACTGAAAGAAATTTCTGGAGGTTGAGTCAGAGAGGAAACAGAGACTTCAGTTGTATCTAGTCCTGTTTGCTAAAAAAAAAAAAAAAAAAGGTAGACTATGGCAAAGTGGTAGCATTTGATACATTTTGGTGTCTGTTACATTGCCATCTATACTTTTTGTCTTGAAAACTATCATAACCAAAAACTAAGTAAGTTGCAAGTTGCATAAGTGACACCCATAAGTAATGCCCTTCTTCCTCTCATCTTGTTACTTGCATTAAACTTGATATTAAACTTTTCAACTTGCAACTTCCTCTGCTGTGCCCTAAGGAAACTGAATGTGAAAGAGGCTCTAGGAATCATGTAATTTCTCCCCAACGTGTCTTTATCTATGGAGAGAATCGCTGAGTTTACCAAGGCAAGTGGTTGCCATGCCAAATACACAACAGATATATTCATGTTATATTATTACTAATTTGAAAATAAACGGATGCTAATCATCTAATTCAAGTTTCACCTTAAAGTTTTAAAAGATTCCCTTGTTGTATTAATAGTAAATTGTGCAGGAACCACCAGTTCATTTACCCTCTAGACCAGGCTGCAAACAGGCAGTAACGTCTGGGAGTTCCAAGCTCATTTTCAACCCACCCAAAGTGTGTGCAGAAAACATGCTAATGTTTTTCTCAAATCAAATTAGTGTTGGAAAGATAAATATTTTTACAGTTCTTAGAAGGAGAAGAGATGGGTTTACTAGCCAAATTCCTGCACTATGTTTAGTGTTCTCTTGTCACAGGACATTCTTTTTGCAGAAATAAAATGTTGAAGTTGCAAGTATGAAAACCCTCAAAGAGACATGGATTTGCCTTATAGAATTGATCCTTGAACAGTTTGGGGGTGACCTCCCATGCAGTGGAAAGATCCCAGTATAACTTCGGACGCACCCAAACTTTGCTAATGCCTGATGTTGACTGGAAGCTTTACTGATAACATAAACAGATGTGATACCTATCTATTATACGGGATATCTTCCTACTATCTTCTCAAGATAATTTAAACTAGAGAAAAGAAAATGTTATTAAGAAAATCATAAGGGGAGAAATTACATTGATGGTATTTTACAGTACTGATTGACATTGTAAGTTTACAGATTGTATGCCAACAAATGTCTTTAATGAAACCATATGATTCAAACTTTTGTTTTTCAAGGGTCAACTATATTACTAACACAAACCTTCTGGATCATCTGCAAGGAGAGGAGGCTGGTGCTTCTGGTGGAAATATTGGTCCTACCCAGGGAGAGACGTGGGTTCTCAGAACCAGGGAAACAGAATGGTGGTGAACCTGTGGCTGGCAGGATGCTCGTGGAGGAGGAACAAACGCATTCATGACAGGGCGTGGTCCTAGATGCCTGACTCTGGAGCATCATGTCTTGGCTTCTGCTCACTAACGGGCCCGGGGCCTAGACTAATAAATTCCCATGTGTCCTTGGATTGCCTGGTTCCTAAATCCTGTCATAAAGTCCGGGAAGTGATGAAGTCATAAGAAGGAAAAAGAAAAAGAAAGATTTTTTCCTGAGAGATGCCTCAAAGCTAAGGTTTTATTGATGTAAAAAAAATGTGACATATATTGTGAGCAGTCTAGTAAACCATGTTTGCTTTTTTTTTTTAATATTATAAGATTCTAAAACCCAACATTTATTTTCTTTAGTAAAGATCATCGGCTGGGCCCTCCTTGGTGGAGCAATGGGCTAAAGTACAGCACTATGAAGCTATCAAAGCCACTAAAGTGACTTTCAGTACATCTGCCTGTTCTGCTCCCCACTCTGGTGAGTCCTCTTACCACCACCCCCACCTCTGACCTGTACCCCAGTTCTGTATGCATAAATAAGTCTTAAAAAAAATAGAAAGAAAAGATCCTTGGCCAAGGTTCTTAAGTTATCACAAGGTCAGTTGATACTGAGGATGAGATTAGTGCATGATGTAAATACAGTTTCTCGTGCACTTAGACCCCTCCCCCTGCCCATTTTGCACTTGAGTTTGGGAGTACAGTCAGTGGCTCTTTTGCTGGGCCTCAGTTCAACTTCCGAGTGATAATACTTCTTATAAAATGTCTGCTCTGGGCTCTCCCTGGTGACGTAACGAGTTAAAACAC
>NW_004567115.1:41121902-41141331 GCF_000260355.1 Condylura cristata | reverse complement strand
ATGTGGAATATAAAGAAACGAAACAAAGATCTTAACAACTAAGCCAAAACAAACCCTAGAAATCTGACTGCAGAATTGAGGCTTCCAGAGAGAAAAGGCAGATGATGGGGAGTAAGGGTGGAGGGAACCCTACAGATGATGATGGGTTATTGATGCTTGGGTGGTCCCTGGTATGTAACATACAAATTAAAAAAAAAAAACTAAATGAAAAGAAAATAACTTTGACACATTTGACCCAAACACTCCCAGCCTCTTGATTCTCTTACATTTTGCATTCTGTGTGCTTCTTTAGGAGGGTCGCGCCCAACAATAAGGGACAGCTTGACAGCAGGTTAGACACTGCTTCCTCAAGACAGGCTAATGTGGAAGGATGTGGCTGTCACTCCCTGGGAAAACAGGAAGGAAGGAAGACTATGGTAAAGAAGGAAATCAGCTGTTGGACCAAAGAAGGATTTAAATATTTGAAAAATGCCAACCATTGAAGACAGTTGCTGTGCCACAGAAAACCCTGAGGTCTGGCCACTGTCTGCTTCTGTGAGCCTAGCAATTTACTTGGCTATTGCTATTTTGGGAAGGAATTTCAACAGAGCTGGCCTATCTTCAGCCCCTGAGATTTCCTCTGATTGACTGATCAACAGGTGTTGAAAAAGCTGGTGGCAGAAATATCACATACCCAACACTTGTCTGACTTCTCTAACTGTGAGTGTAGTTTCTCTGGTGTATGTATGTTGTTAACCCAGGAGGCTTCCTGTAGGAGAAAAGCTAACGAATGTTTATATTTATAGTAACTGCCTTTGCATAGATAGAGCATATGCATTTGATAATACATTATAATTCTGTGTGATTTCTAAGTTGAATATTGTCCTAATGATTACACAGCTAAAATCTAAATGAGGTTCAGATTCAGAATGAACTTTTCAGAGAAATGTTGATATCACAATCCTAAAATATATTGAGCTCTCTCAACTTAATTTTGTCAGAAAAGCTATTAGTTATGTCAGTATTAGAGAAAAAGAAAAAAATAGACTGTCAAATACTTTAAGGGATATCATTTGCTGTACTAGTTTTACATTAAAATTCCCTTCTTGATGTTTTTTCTTTACAGTATATGCCAAGCAAGACAAACACCTGTATATGAGTTTTTCAAATTTTCACAAAAATAAGAAAACCTCTAAGACCAAAGTTCTCAGTGTATTTCTCATGCCATGGCTCCCCATATTCACAGTAAAAGTGTGAGTCCTTATTTTGTTCTCTGGAGCCCCATACAAGCTGATGTGTCATTTTATTTTTATGACTTCAAGATTCTCCCCTCTCTCACCTTGGTTTCTCCACTCGGCTGGCCGCACAGACCTCCCTGCTCTACCTCCAGCCCGCTGGGCCCACTGTGTCTCAGGGAGCTTAGCTGTCCCTGTGCCAGGCACCAGCTCTCCCTGGGCACAGCATGTCGGACCCATTGCTTCTCTGTTTCTTAAATAAATAAAAGTCACCTTGCACAAAATTTTTAAGACTTGCGTCTACCTCATAATTCAGCGAAAAACTTGTTATCTCATGTTTCATTCAAGGTTTTCAGTATTTCCTGAAAGAGAATAATAGTAATGTCTGGGTTTTGCCACTTTGTCCTTGACCTCTTTACACAGATGAATTCATTTAATCCTTTAACAAGTGTGTGAATTAGGTCATGTTATCTCCATTTTACAGATGAAAAAAATTGAGGCTAGTCAACTATTTTCACCGTGATAAAGTTATGTGATAGAATTGGTGTTAGCTTGATTATCTGAATTAAAATGCTTAATTGCCACTATTGGAGCTATGGTACTTGGGAGATCTGAACCGAGATGAAATACAAGAGTAGGCAGATCTAATCTGAAATGAATGAAGAAACAATGGATTTTAAACTAAGGAATGACCTGATTAAATTTACGTGATAAAGAAATGACTTTGGCAGTAGAATGGAAAATTGAAGAGAAAGAACAGTTGATGGAGGAAGGCATGCAGGGGAGGCATTACAAGACTGAGTCACACAGAGGGGACAGGTAGAAGGGGCTAGTGCAGCAATTGACACAGCCGTAACATCAAGATGCCCAGCCAGAATGCCTGGCACTCAGGTGAAGACAAGGACATGGAGATGGAGATGAAGCTCACGAGGGAATCTCTGGTCCTCTCAGATTCTATTCAAAGTCAACAAACCTAGGCTCACAAGGAATGAGCCCCTCCCAAAGAGAAGCTGTCTATATCAGGGCAGTCTCTACACCAGCATGAGGCAGCCTCTCCTCTGCCCACCTGTGCCTATGCAGGTGCTTCTTTCCACCCATTCTTTCCCTCTGCAGTGCTGCAGCTTCCTGCCTGCCTGTGACCTGTACCATGCCGGGGCCTCTCTGCACTGACCTCCCTCACTGGAAGCCGCTGTCCTAAGGCCGCTGGCCTTGAATCAGCAATCCTGTCTCTGGGGCAGCACTTTCTGCCCACCTGTGCCTATGCAAGTGTCCAATACGTCTGTCCTTTTCTCAAATAAACCTGCTATTTATGTATAACTGAGTCTGTCTCATGGAGAAACTCGGCTGGGATCTCACTGTGTGACTCTGAAAGAGAAGCTCTGGTGAAACCTTCCCCAGTAACCCAAGGACCCTGCACTAACTCCAAAAATGACATCAGTACCTTCTTCATCTACAAGTTATCACCAGAGCATATTCTTTCCTCTCTGATCCACTGCCCCTCTCTGCAAGAATTTATGACGTTATGTTGGGCACACCATGGATAATACCTCCAAAAAAAAACTTCAATCACATATGCACATTTCCTCTTGTCTGTAAGTTCAGTTTCTGGAGAACAGAACAAGGACCTTTGGGTATCATTTCTTTGTCTTTTATAGTTCATTCTCTGTGTCCAAAGATTCACATCTATGTCTTACTGCCAGTTCATCATTATCCCATTCAACAATTTCTCAAAGCAACAACCCATTACAATATCAATTTAGCCTAAAATCCTATCAAAATCTCACAAAATCAAAACACCCAAATCGGATCACCTAAACTATTTGTCAGGTATAGTTGACACTGTGGGTATGAATAATGCCTCAGGCAAAATTCCTCTCATCTGTGAATCCTGATGAAGAAAAAATGACTCACTTAACAATGTGTGCATAATGGATCTATATTGACTATGAGGATTTTGACATTGGTACAGGGTGCTCCCTAGGAAAAAGGGAAGTTCCAGGTCTTTTTCCTAGGGACCACCCTGTTACAACTTCAGTAGGGAAGCATAAGTCTTGAAATCCTAAATTGGGGAATGGGGCAGTGGCCTGTGGTGCAAAGGACAGAGAAGGAAGATTCACATGACAAGGAGGGAATGACTTAATTTGACTGTGCAAATAAAAATAGATATCTCAGAAAGAGAGGATGTTGCTACAGACGATTCTATACCTAGGTAATACTCCAAATTTTCATCACTCTGGGTGTTTTGTCCCGATTTCTGTGACCGGCCGCAAGGAAGAAAGACGGGAGGCAGAAAGGCTGAACAAGCAAGAGTTTGTAGTTCCCGGGAGGAGCTCCCTAGGGTGGGTGCTCCCTAGGGTGAGGTTGGCAGCTACTGCAAGTGCTGTAGGGAGTGTCTCTTAGGTAGGCTTTAGGTTTGGTTTTAGAAAGCTGATGTGTCGCTGTTCTCCTGGTGTGAGGCCCACCCAGTTCCGGCCATTGTGTTAACGCCCATATCTGGTCACACAGGTAGCTGTTGTGTTACTGCCCCTATCTGGTCACACTCAACACTATGTAGTAAAAAGGACTGGCTATCACTTCTTCTCTCAGGGGAAGGGCAAGTGCTTCTTCCACTCCAGGGCCTCAACTGTCCTCAACTCAAAATAATGTCCCTATCATTCTGAGACTCTTGCAGTGGTCTGTTCCCAGCACACATTAAGACCCAGAACTGGCACAAGACAAGCAAACTCCACATTTTTCTGTGGAATTTCATAGTCCATTGTCCTGCATTTTTTATCTTGTTTAAACTCTCAGTTTCTCTGCCAACGATGCTTTTATGTTCACTCTCATTACCCAAATACACATCAGTAGCTCTGTTGTTACTCCCTAAAGTTCTTGCTGTAAAGGATGGTTGGTTGGGCTGACCTACCAAAAGCAGATAATATTCTGCATTAAGAAAAGCTTAGGATGGAGAAAAGAAATAGAAATTCAGTCTCCTAAGAATACAAGAGGATGAGGTGGCTTCCAGCCCTCTTTGGTTTTGTTTTGGAGAAACAAAAGGAAATGTTAAGTATATCCTTAGGCAATTTGGCCATTAAGGGCTTAAAATACTTATAAGATCACAAAGGGGTTCATTTTGGTTGCAAATGGAGTCAATTTGAATGGGAGGAAGAAGGGAAAGGGTTACCCTTTATGCCTCTTAGTGTGAACAAAATCTCCCAACCCACTTGACTATAGTCTACATTTGCCTTGCACATGTCAAAACGAGGAGGTTTCCCTGATGTAGTATCACAGTGGATGAGCAAAGAAAGGCTCACAGAATTGTTACAGGGCAGGGAGAGGGGCATCCCTCAACCTCCAACCCCCAACCCTCTCACTCTAAATAGTTTCTGACAACCTCCTCATCAAGACAAAACATACAAGATCTCTAATGGAAAGGTACTTTAATACAATTAGTGTGTAATACAGAAAAGACAAAGAATATAGTTTCTAAATCAAGCACCCAAAGTTACCCATCCCCTCTTGGACTAACGTGTATTCAAAAGGGATTGGCCCAAAGGGAGGCCCAAAAGCCCACCACAAGTCTAAAGCAGCTTTTGGCGGAGACCCATGGAAAAGGGTCAGAGATGGCCAGGCAAGATTGGGAGAAAAAGAGCAAACTCAAAATCAAGATAAACACTGCCATAGTCAACCTCCCCTCAGGTGTTTCATGCTATCTGTTTCAACCAGTCCAGGGCCAAGAAACAGGAGCCACTTTTCCCCAGGTCTCTGCTCTCTGTGGCCACCTCAGGTCCCCTTCTGGCTCTCAGTCTTGCTTCCTTCCTCTCTAGTGTTCTCTCCAGATTCTTCTCTTCTCAGCTCCACCCTCCTTTGGGTGGAGCAGGGAACCTGGACCCTCCGGTTTTCCTGGGGGGACCACCTTGTTACATAACTGTTAGGTCCAGCTGGAGTCCCCAAGCCTTTCCATATAGGGAGATATATCAGATCCTCTCAAATCCCAGAAGCAAAGCCCCCACTGCTGTACATGGAACCTGGATGAGGAGCAGTGCTAGGTGGTGACTTCGATATTGTTCACCCAGACGCTGAAAAAAAAGCTCCGGGCCCTCCCTGGTGGTGCAGCGGGTTAAAGCACTGCACTAAGAAGCTGAAACCACTTCCGCATGAGTTCGATCCCCGCCTGCCCCGGAGGTGAACACATGGCGCGGCAGACCTCTCCTGACCCGCCCGCTGCTCCTCTCAGCAGTGTTCTTCGTTGATCTGCCTGTTCTGTTCCCCATTCTGCCTCTGGTGAAGCCTCTCACCACCCCTGAGCCTCTGGGCTGTACCCCAGTTCTGTATGTACAAATAAATAAATCTTTAAAAAAAAAAAAAAGCTCATTTCCACATTGTAGGAAAACCATCAGTGTCAGTAATTTTCCATTCCCTGTCTATAAAACACCCCTAGCCTGTGACCAGAGCGTGACATTGCTGGCCCTCTCTGAGGACTGACAACCCTCCCCTGAGTACTCTCGTCTTCTCCAATAAATCTGGTTGCTTTGATGAGCAGCCTGTGCTCTGTTGCTTTCCTTGCATTTTGTCCTCACGGCTCATCTGACAATAACAAGGATATTTATTAAGGTCTCAAAATGTAAATGTGAACATTTTGCTAATTTTTGACATTTTCTTCTTTTATCATTTAAATATAACTCATGGTAATTGTAATCTCTTTCCAGATTACAACGTGGAGGTTGTAGTTGTTTCAAATAAAAGGAGTTCCTGACCCTCTATGGTATTGCTGTTTAAATTTTAAAAGACATGTTGCTCTTTTCCTAAATACAGCCATGAACCAGATCCCTTTTCGGCTTGTGCTCTTTGGCTATGAAAAACTGTAAGTCCAGCTGGGGCTAGAATTTCCCATTCTTGGTGCTTATGTACAGTGACTGAATTTCTCTTAAGGGATGCCCACTTCCTTTTAGAATTCTACTTCTCCCTTTTCTCTTTCCTTACCAAAATCTCTTTCCTGGAAGAAATCCAATATTGTTCATTTACTATGGAGGTTAATGTGAGTTAATTTATTTTGTTTTTCTACCCTGAAGACTTGGTGTTACCTTCTGAGAGAGAGAAAATGCCTTTTTCCCTTAAAGGATTTTGTTTGTCTGTGTCTGGAGAGTTAGAACAGAACTTTCTGGGGGCTTGCAACTTGACCTCACACATCTGAGCAATTACCTTGTCTTCCCCAATATCAGGTTACCTCTGGAGAAATGCAGTTAAGTCAGAAAACTAGAATCACATTTCTACACTTTTTATAATTTGTCCATAAGGATGTGTCACCAAATGAAAACTAGAAAATGTTAATTCTCCGGCTTGCATTTGGAAACACCCCATTAGTTATATCCCAACGAATATAAACACTTCAACTGCATCTCTCTCCTATATTTGCAGTCTTATTTTAGCTAAGTCAATATTTTGGCAGTGTATATTCACTTTGGAGTAAACATGCACTCTGCTTTAATTTAAAAAGAAAGAACAGTCTTTTGTGGTTTTCTGTTTCTTACTCAACAATCAAATTATTGTCTAGAAATATGCAAGTATAGATAATCCAGTTATGTGTCCAGATCAAAGGGAATCTCGAGATGGTGTTCTGTGGCTATCCCTGGCTGTATACCAAGTCTGGCTGCTTAGTTCCACCCTCAGTTCCTTCGGTGGTGATGTCATTATGGGATTTGTAGTCCTTGGGGTGATTTGGACTGGGGTGGGGTCAGGTCCATAAAACCCATTTGTGGAGTTTAGAAAGGACATCCTTTCCCCTCAAACCTACAAAGGGAAGTCAGGATCTCTGATCCTAACAGTAAGGTGATTATTTAGTTATGCATACAGAACTAGGGTACAGGCCAGAGTGCAGGCATGGTGAGAGAATTCACCAGAGACAGAGTAGGGAGCAGAACAGGCAGACTGATGAAGTACACTGTTGAGGGGAGCATCAGGTGAGACAGGAGAGGTTTGCTGTACCATGTGGGTCAACTTCCTGCCCAGGGATCAAACTTGTGCTGCAGTGGTGTGCATCTTCAGGAAAATGATTCACTTCACAGGTCCAGGTGGCATGGAGCACCTGTGTCCCTCGTGCAGTGTCCAGCACCAGCGCAGTAGCAGGGACATGAAAGGCATTCAGTCTTTGTAGAAGATGGAGTAAGGACACATCACATTGGTGCTATTGTGCATGGCATTTACTGACCTGTTTTTTGGTTTTTGTTCATCCATAGATTCAGAATTAGATGAAAAATAGCCCTAGGAAAATGTCATACTATTCATTTTAAGGATTTGGTTAGGGATATTAGTCAGCACCCTTAAACTGTGCTCGCTGTAAGAATGCATTGGAGATGTTCTTACCTGGCTTTAGCTCTGAAAAAAAAGTATTTGTCATGTACGTTGTAAAATGTGTAACTCATGATGAAGTTTTCTTTTCACACATAGCTTCTAGGCATGTGGAGTATAATTTGTGACCCGTTTCAGCTTCTTGTCTTTGTGCTTCTTCTTTTCTTGTATTTGATTTATATGATATTATTGCATTATCATCACCATTATAAAATAACGTTCTTCATGGAAAAATATAGGGAATAAATAAAGTACCAAGTGAATTCATGCTATTTAAATGAAACAGAGACTTCTAGCCTTAATTTTAAAAGAATTTTAGTTATGAACTTTGTAATCTAATCAAGCTTGCAATACCAACTACTTCCCCTGCTCCCTGTATGCCTTAGGCAGGTTAATCTCTGTGAGTTTGGTTTTTTGATATATAAAATGTAGATGAAAATGTCAGCTTTATAAGATTTTCCTGAAAATGACCTGAGTTAATATGTACAAGTGCTCACTGGCAAAGCACAGCAATGTTGACAATCAGAACTTAAAAAGAAAGCCCTCCCTGGTGTGGAACCGGGTTATGAAGTTATCTGCAGCTGCTTCTTTGTGAGTTGTATATCTGGCCAGAGAGGTAGGTGACCCACATGCATGGCAGACCTCTCCTGTCTTGCCCGCTGCTCCCCTCAGCAGTATATTTCAGCTGATCTGCCTTTTCTGCTCCCACTCTGTCTCTGCTGAATCCTCTCAACCTACCCTTGGCACCTCTGGCCTCCACCCCAGCTCTTGTATGTGTAAATTAATAAAATTAAAAACAAAAAACAAGAATTGATAGCAAATTGATGTTACTTTTAAATTACTCTCTACACATGCCCCTCTAGTATTTGAAATACACACAAATTTAAGATCAGCATAGGGCATGCCTCTAGTTAAATGGTAGTCTTGATTTGTCAGAAACAGAACAGATATTTAAGACAAAAGGTTATTTGCATTCAAATAAACTTGAATGCAAAATTTTGTTGGCAAAATCCCCAGTGGGATTTTACCTTACTCTTACAAATGAATAAAGTAAGTACTGACTTCATTGAGTGAACTTTAATCAACAAAACTATGCTGAACACCTTTTTTTTTTTTTACCAGTTTAATTGTTTAAATAAAAGTACTTCTAAAAAGCACTTTGGCTGTAGGTGATTCTTGATGAACTCCAGGAGGATTTTAAAGCTGCTTTACATGAATATAACTTGTAAGTGATGGAAGATTTTGCCTCCTTTATACTGATTACTGCCAAGTTAGGGAATATGAGAAATGAATATGAACTTTTTTTTTTAAAGATTTATTTATTTATACTAAACAGAACTGGGGTACAGGCCAGACGTGTATTGGCGGTGAGAGGATTCACCAGAGACAGAGTGAGAAAGCAGAGCAGACAGATTGATGAAGTACACTGCTGAGGGGAGCAGGGGGCGAGTCAGAAATCTGCTATGCCATGTGGTCACCTCCCAGGTGGGGATCGAACTCGCACTGAAGTGGCTTGTGGTTCTGCATCCTAACCCGATGTGCCACCAGGGAGGACCCTGAATATAAACTTTCTTTGTCAAGAATCATTAAGAAAAATTTACTTTCATTTTTGGAACAATTTTAAAAACAATAATCTTGCCTCAAGAAAGTCTCTGGACATCAGGCTTTTAAACATGTCTGAAGACTTCAATGCATGATGGCTCTATTAATGTATTTAATCCTCAGATAACAAGTTAGTTTATACCTTCTATTTCCCAAAACATGTTATAATTACCAGACATTAATTGTACATTGGTGGGAAAAAATAGAAGTTACTCATGAGCCATTGTTTTGAAAGTTCCCTATGGGCTAGGGCTGGGAAATTGGAAAAGAAAATGTGACAAATGAAGGAGAAAACAGAAACAAAATGGAACTTTTCTGCAATGTCTTTCCTGAAAGACAAGATTGTTGAGTGCTTACAACCACAAGCAATGTTCTCCTACTTAGTAGCCATGGAGTTTATGCTAATTACTTAACTTTTGTATTTAAATGTTATCTGTAAAATGAGGCTGTTCAAATATATCAAAAGTTGGAACAGGGACAGAAACTCTTTTGGTCAGTCATCCATTTATCAACCATGTTCACATTAAGGTATGACATATTAGAGGCATTCTTCCAGAGACTTCAGTGTCAAGGGAGAAATTATCTTATAGAATTATATTTGGTAAGTGCTATGACTAAGTTACATACAAAGTAATATGTTCACACAAATAACTATGAGTAATACAAGTAGGATGAGAGAAAACATAGAAGTATTTTGCCAATCTTGTTTTAAAAAGTGAGGATGCATTAGAGATTAAAAATAGGGTGATAGAAGAGGCCTTCCAGCAGAGGCCAAAAACCCTGATGCATTAGGGTGAGGTCACAGGCTGATGGTGGAATGCAGAATACAGGGAATATGGGAGGGAAGAGAGAAATGCTGAGTGAAGAGTCTTTAATGGGAATTCAGTTTTACATAGTGAAGGGTTTTACTTTAAATTTTAAAATTGTATGCAGGCATGAGACAGAAGTTTCTAAGGATGAATAATGCATTGGTTTATGTTATCTCTAAAACATAACTCAGGTAGATGTATGTTAATTGGCTAAATAGATAGAGAAACTGAAGATAAGGAGCTATTTAAGTATGATATTATAGCTCCAATCCAAAAAATCTATAATGACGATTTAAATTAAGGCAGCAAGAGTGGGGATGGAAGGGAGGAATGAGGAAAATGTCTAAGAGGTAAAATCTAAGCAGTAGGGCTAAAGGTATTGATGAAAACTGGAGTTCTTAACTTGGCTAACAGTAATATTAATGAAATAAGGGGGATGGAGCGTGATGATGGCTTGGCATCAAAAATCGGTGAGTTGCAAGTTAACATCATTGCATGTGGTGCCTGTCAACACCTATTGGGAAATGTCTGGTGGTCAGAATCACAGATCTGCAGCTCAGGTTTGAAGTAACAATGTGTTCATTCTAACATTCAGCTACTGAGAACTAGTAAAAAGCTAAAATTCTGCTCTGGTGTATATAAGGTGGAGTGATAACAAAATATATGACCAAATGTCAAAATAATGAAAAACATGTCAGAGGCAGAGAGCCATTTGTCTCTCTATTCTTGTTTACCCTGAGTTCTAACTCCTAAGATACATGGGTAGTGCCATAAATTTCTTTTGTTTCACTAGTGACTACCGTGACTTTTAAAAATAATGGTCACCAGGCTAGGAAACCTCGAAGATGGCTGCAGCTTCAAATGTTACTACAAAGTGCAGGATGTCAGTGTTTAGCATAAGTTTGGGTGAATGTCTAGGTAGTTGAATTCTTATTTTCTGTGAAATATAACACAAGCACAGACTGGGCAAAAGTTGTCTCCATGAATACACTTAATCCTTTTATGATAGCATCACTGTAACATGCTTACAATTTACACATTTTATATATCATCTATTTCCTATCAATCCCAAATAAGAGCAAAATCAAGTCATTTTAAAAATATTATTATAACTTCTGGCAAAATGCAATGGTATTTTTAGTTTTAAAGCAATGTTTTTTCAAGTGTTGCCCTGTTTGTTATTAGTTGAAGATATGTGTTAATAGACCCTTTCAACATTTGGTCTGTTGGAAGACTCCAAAAAGGTTGTAGATTTCAGATAAGAATTTCTTCTTTTCTGGGGAATAAAGGTTGGCCTTGCCTATCCATTCAGACTGCGTGGTCTATGGTCTCTTGGTTTGAGGCAATGGTGATGGTTTCAGTCCTGCATCTGTCCTTTTGCTCCACTCAACTATATTTACTAGCTGAACTCATGTTTCACCAGACACCCCTATCGGGAGCAATGGGCTGGGGAACAAATCAGGTTTCCAGGCCTAAGGGCTAGGTTCTTAGAAATTTAAGTTACTTATTGCAGAAAGAACTATATTTATGGATCTAATAAATATAGGATTTTATGTATACCTCTGTCCTTCTAGCTAAAAATCACCACCTGCACTTTTCATAAACACTTAATTACAGTATGTGAGTCTAATAATTTCTAAGTGTGACATTTATAAAGTATGCTATTTGGACAATAGTCTTCTGCTATGTGCATCTAAATTTATTTAGTGGTAGATAATCTTAAAGTAGAAAGCTAGTGGTTCTCTAAGAAAATAGCTATCTGTTTTATTCACATGGTTAGAGAAAAATGATCACCAATTATGCTGAATATTATAGACATAGCCCATAACAAGAAGATTAGATAGGGACTGACTTTATACCATTTTGCTACACTGAGTTCAGTATCTGGCCCACAAATGCATCTGAAACATATTGGTTGAAGAGACAAGTAGTTGAACAGATAGACCTAACGTGTGTTTTACAGAAAACTATGTACCCCTTGAATTGTAACTTTCCAATAAATTATCCATAAGGTTAAAATAAAAAGCCCAACTATGTGTGTGTTGGTTTAACTCCGTTGATTATCACTCATCTTTCCATTTTATTTTGTTTTAAACATATGTTGACTGAGACTGTAAATATTTATAAATAGCATAAATAAAGACTAAAACTAAGACTGCTCATCAAAGTGCCACCATAAGCCCACAGAGGTTGTCTGAAGGGAATACACTCTCTGGATAACACACTTGTTCATGGGAAGGCTTTTCTGTAGCTATAAAAATACTTCATAAACATATAGTATTCAATTTATAGTATCATCTCATGATGAAGCCTAAAATTTTAATCTTCCAAATAGCAAACTATAGGTAATAGGGAAAAAAAAAAAGGCATTTCTGTTCCAACATCTGAAGGCAGAAACATATCTAAGGGGAAAAGAGATAATAAAAAACTCTGTTTTGCTGACTTAGAATTGAAGTACTGAGTTTTCCCTTAGGTGGATGATAACTCACCATGATATATGATCCAGTTTCTCAACAAGTTTCTTAGAGGTTGGCCTGAAAGAACATGTGTTTTTGTTTTTTTTTTTCTCCTAGCACCCTTCCGTCCTCCCTCCTATGATTGTGCAAATCTACAAGGACAAGGACTGGATAAGATATAGCAGAAGATGCCAAAAATCTATGAAAATTGACATTCCCGATACATCAAGATAGGACCAAGATAAACTGCCTGTTTTGCTCCCCACTCTGTCTCTGCTGAATCCTCTCACAACTACCCTGCACCTCTGGCCTGTACCCCAGTTCTTGTACACATAAGTAAATACATCTTAAAAAAAAAAAAGCAAAACAACCAAATACGGGCACAGAAAGCCACCCAGAAAAGGGCTTCCTGTCCTCTTTAAACTGGATCTGACCTTGTATTAGAGCAGGTTAACAAGAAAGAGAACATCCAGTTTGAAAACAGTCATGAAGAGAACCTTCCCTTTGTGCCATCTCCCCTTAATCCGTGTGCCTCAGAACTCCTTCATCACTGTCGCTTCATTCACGTGCTCGCGACCACATCCTTCAGACCTACCCTGCCGGAACTCATGTTCTCTGAATTGCACATCTGTGCTATTGCTAAATGAGCATCTTCTGGCTTCCTCTTAACTCTGCTGTACTCACCCATGTGCCATCACCAGAGTCCTGTGTTCTCTTCCTACTTTGATCCTGTTCCTCTCTCCACTCCCAGAGAATGTCTCTGGTTTATAGTTGTTTGTTATTTTTTATTTTTACTTCATTGCAATTGCTTTTTTTTTTCCCCCTGCCTGCCTTTCTTGGGTGAGGTCATTTGTTTATTCTACATTGTGGGATATTGCTTCATATTTGTTGTTTGACCTGTTAAATCTATTGCTTTTCACCTCTATTCATCTTTAATTACTTAGTGACACAGCCAGATTTGAATGTGTTCCACTTTCAAAATCTTAAATCAAAATGGGTATTGGTTGTGAGGTGCTGCATAACAAGTTATTTCAAGGCTTAAAGCAAACCACCTGAACTTTGTGTGTTTTTATCTAGAACATTAGAAATAGCCTTTATTGATGTTAAACCCCTGAAACAAAGTGTCCTCAGGTCTCGTCGTGAATCTGTAAATCTTAAGATCCATTTATAAGTGGATTAGTTTTGTTATTGCACATTTTATATATTCATGCTTTAGATTGTTCATATTCTTTGAACCATCTGTCCTATTCTACTGTGAGGATATAATTGAAGTCATGTTCATTCCAATGTTACTAACATTGCCAATAGAATGAGTAAGCAAACTCATAGAGTTTTGAAGTAGCCATTATGAAGTGTTTATAATATACAGACAAAACTTATTACAGAATGACAGTGAAAAGAAGAAAAAAATTCTTTATTTTTACAATATAAATGCATTGTTAAAATGTAAATATCCCTCTGCTATTGCTGAATATTTTAATTTGAGCTAGTTAGAAAGAGAAATAAAAGCTGGCCTACATAAGGCTGATTATTTTTTCCTTTTCTACTACACAAGGAAGGAAAATTGACCAAGATAATTCGATAGTTAAAAATGCTTGAGGACACTCCCTGGTGGCACAGTGGGTTAAATCACCACATTATGAAGCTCTCTGAAGTCACTGCAGCACGAATTCCATCCCCTGCCAATGAGCTAACCCACATGGCATGGCAGACCTCTCCTGACCCGCCCGCTGCTCCCCTCAGCAGTGTACTTCCTCTATCTGCCTGTTTTGCTCCCCACTCTGTCTCTGGTGATGCCTCTCACCCACCACACCTCTGGCCTGCACCCCAGTTCTATAAGCATAAATAATAAATAAATCTTTTAAAAAAAAGTGTTTTAAACTTAATAGGATTGAAGCCAATATTCATGGCTGCTTATAATTTGCATTCTAAGCATTCCAAACTCCTCTTGGACATCCCTAAGAGGAAATATCAAACTTGCAGATTGAGAGGCCGCTGCCCAACAACTAGGGACAGCAGGTTAGAATCTGCTTCAAGACATTCTTGTGGAAGGATGTGGCTGTCACTCCCTGGGAAAGCAGGAAGGAAGAAAGTATAACAAAGGAGGAAATCAGCTGTTGGACCAAAGAAGGATTTAAATATTTAAAAAATGCCAACCATTGAAGACAGTTGCTGTGCCACACAAAATCCTGAGGTCTCTCCACTGTCTGCTTCTGTGAGCCTAGCAATTTGTTTAGCACTATTTTAGGAAAAAATTTCCAGAACTGTCATATTTTCAGCCTCCTGTATCTCTTCTGATGACTGATCAACAGGTGTTGAAAAGCCTATGGCAGAAATATCACAGACCAGGGTGATCACTTTAATTTTACATCTGCATTGGCCATTTTGTTTGAATTCTTTTGTATTTCTGCAGGACAAAGAATTAGATTATGGCTCACATATTTGCTTTTCATAAGTATACATCTGAATTTATTAATACCATATATTTGTTTGTGATTATGATTTGTAAAATTGATATTGAGTTTATGATTGCACAAACAAATCTAAGGTGTAAGCATTGTAATTTTAAGACAGCAAGCACTATCTTGGCTTTTTAAAAAAATTGTTATACTAGAAAAATAACTAGTACTTGGCATTGGTTCCTTTATAAAGCCATGTTATGTAAGCTCCTGAAGCATAATCCTATCATAATCAGATAAAAAGTAAAAAACAAAACAATATAGTAAAAACTACGTATTAAATAACACCTAACGAATGGTGGGGTGATACGCCTCCATTTATTTATTTAAAGATTTATTTATGTATTTATTTATTCACAGAAGAACTGGGATATTGGAAGGGTGTGAGGATTCACCAGAGACAGAGTGGGGAGCAGAACAGGCAGATCTACTGAAATACAGTGCTGAGGGGAGCAGCAGGTAAGAGAGAAGAGGACTGCTGTGCTATGTAGGTCTACTTCCCAGGCCGGGGATTGAACTCAGGTCTTAGTGGTGATAGAATGATAGTGCAGAGATTTAACACCCCTGCCACATGGGAGGCTCTCCTCCATTTAATACGCCAATTTGTCACAGCCTTAAATCCATCAAGATACACTCATCAGAGTGGATTATCGCAGTCTTAATGCTCTGGGCCCTATGAAAGCCCTCATACCCAATAATCAATATTATTAAAATTTCTGGCAGCAGGTAAATAACTTAGCATTATGTACTAACTACAATATATATTATTATATATGGACATTTATATATGTAAACACAGTATGTTCATTTCTTATGAACATAATTAGACTAGCATGTTCTGTTCAGTACCTATTTCAAAAGCCTCTCAGCCTCAGTTCCCCTATATCTCTGAAGGGACACAACAGACATTAACATGGGAACTTCCACAACCTGACAGTCTCTGGAAGCAAGGTCATCATTATGTTCTCCTTTCTCCAGGAGTACAGGGATGTCATCATCCTCTAAGGAGATTCATTTATTCATGTGAAACACTCATGGAGACTAATAAAGGGAACTTATTAGTATGAGCCATTGCTTTTGATAGAATGCAATATCCTACCACCCTGGTGAAATCCCTGAAAGTTATTTGGTGAAATGAAGATTGCTCTGACCATTCCAAGATCCAGCTTCCATGATATCAGCATGAGCCTAAGACTGTGAGTCCTCTCTGGGCGCTGAAAGCAATATATGTTATCTCATTGATGTAGAGAATTGTAAATTAGTCTGCCTTAAATGGTGTCCTCTCTCACATATGTCTGTAAAATATGATCTAATTGCACTCCACATGCCTACTTCAAAGGTGGTAACAACTTCCTCTCATGTTTCTTGGTCTCTAGGCCACCTATGATGGCCACGGGTTCCCCGTTTGTCACTTATAAACCTACTGCCTTTTTCTCAGCTGTATACTGTACACATCATCATGCTATTCATTGGTCATATACTGGGGTCTTCTGGAAACAGATGGTCTTACAGACCTTAGCTATGACCCTTTGTATTCATAACCCATTATGCTCTGACTCTTGGAGGCAACATTTCACAAGTTTGCAATTGTGATCATGGCTTCCTTGCTACAGGATGGTGCCAACTCACTTTTAAGATATACAGATTCTCAGTATACCTGTCCCCATTTTCTTGACAGATGCCATAATAATGCTCTCCCAGAAACCTTGGCTATCTAAGGGATCCCTGGGGATCAACTGGGCAAATGGAAATAAATTTATAGATTTTATAGATGGAATCACCACCACTGTGTGTTATGGACCTCTGTGGAATGTTGCTGTTTTCGTTAAAAGATATTGCTGCTTCTTTTGCCAAGCTTTCTCTGATAATGGAGGTAAGCCAAGGGTCACCATGATTGGCCCAATTTTGGACAGTCATTGCAGCATTGGACACTCTGGCCAATAATTGGCTACATCTGTGTATTTGTACATGTTCTTGGACCATGGCCTAGAGATCCTCCCTTTGGCTAAGGAACTCTGAAAGACTCTTGCTTCACAGATATAAATTATGGTAATGTATGTATCTACATATATTAAAGCCACAGCACAACACTTCCCCAGGACATTCTATATCCCGCTTTGAGTCCCACTCATTACTGATATGACTAAGAACTCATTTCACTTCTCAGAATATTTGACATTGGGTTCTTGAAAGTGGGACTCTCACTTTTCTTCTATGCCCCTGGCAGTTGATTTAATCAGTTTAATTAAGAGACTCTACAAGCTCTTCAAAGAGCAAATAGGTCCTTGGTGGGTGACACTGTTGCCACAAGTATTAAAGCAAATTCAAACCCTTTGGGAACATGTACTCCATTTCCCAGTACCACACAGATTCTGCAATGCTTTTAGTGACCATTAAAGTAAGGGTGACAAAAGCTATGAAACTTCTGTTGCCAGACAAAATCTGGGTGGAGGGGAAATGCTCTGAAAAATCAGAATTTCCATGCTAAATTATGTTATGACCTCCCTTTTTTGTATAATCATCAAAATATTCTGAGCAACCATCAGTTCTTTTACTGCCCGGATGAGAACCCAAATCTTATCACTCTACTCTTACTTAAGCTTTCTATTGCTTAGTCTTTAAATGAGGAATCTTAGTATTTCTCTTAGTGATTTATCTACAAGAAAACTCCTCCACCCTAGCCCTTGACCTTACTTTATCCTCTTTCACAATCCACTCTAGCCTCCACCCCAGCCTTGGATTTTACTTTACTCTCTAAGATGTCTCAATGAGAATGAAGGTCATTAAGTAGTAAATAGGGCTTAAGGAACTTTATTTTAGCTAATCATCACTGTGGTAAATATAAAATGTTAGTCTTAAATTTTATGAATTTTTGTACCTGTTTTAACTTTAACAGATTGATAAATATTATAATCTCAGCTGAAGGTCAAATTCTTCTTAGGAAAAAATAAAGATGATTATGATCTCTCAGCCCAGCTCATATGCTAATGTTATCCTACTGCTTGCTTGAAATGTATAAAATAAACTCCTGCTGAGGAGAGAGCAGGAAGACTGGCACTCAACTCTGATTCCCTTGTCTTCCTTGCGCCTGCTCCCTCCCCCCCCCCTTTTAGGAATCTCCACTCACTGATGCTGCTCCCACCTTAAGACTGCCTGTTCTGCTCCCCAACAACCCATGATTGGGGCCGGTCCCCAACAGAAAAGGGGGGGGGTGTCTCTACCATGAGTGTAATCTGTGGCCATTTGGTTTTCCTTCTCATGACTTCATGCCCACTTTGCTACTTAGGGTGGTATTTTTCCTACTCCCCAAAAGCCTCAGTCCTCATGAAGGTTTAAGTTGATATCAAGACATTGTACTGAATGTTCTAACGTTTCATGTGCTCCTTTGGCATCTTTCAGTCTCTAGGACTTCCATGAGTTTCTCATAAGGAACCAGGAGCTCTGTCACTATCTGGCTAGCTCATTCATCAGCCAGACCAACTGTACTTATCTAACAGTTTTCACCTCTTCAGCAGCAAAATTACTCAAAAAAGCAATTTTGTTTTCCTAGTGGAACAGGGCTCACCCTACCCTTAGCTTCTCACTGTCCCACCTTACTAATGATTTCATCTACAAACAATGAGACAGCTTCAAAGTGTTTGTTTTTTAAACAGAGAATTAGAGTGCTTAGATTTACATGTTAAAAGGTTGCCCTGGCAGTGGTTGGGAAATGGAAGGAATAGATTTAAGTCAGGATGGCTTAGAAATCAGCTTAGGGATGGCAATCCTAGATCCTATCAGTTGCTCAGGTTCATTGGCATTTGAAGGAGGTGAAATGCAAGTACCCAGGCTTCTTCCTTGGGCAGGTGCTGTGCAATGATTCCATTAACTCTGATAGATAAGGTAGGAAGAGGAAATTTGAAGAATACTGTAACTGAAACTGAAACTGTCTTCGGTGGCTGAAGCCAAAGACTGTTGTAAGTGGTATCCCTGGAGGAAAATATGAACAAAGTATCAGTGGCGGTGGCTCTTGTTAAAAAAAATTAAGGACTGCAGAAGCAGTCCATGAGATTGCGTGTTTGGGATTTAAGTGTTTTGACATTCAGAATTTGGGATTTCAGCACTTTCAGACCTTCAGGGATTCCAGGGTCAGTAATTTCCGCCATCACCGTGTGGATCTTCTAGAAGGCTGTTGTGGGTCTCTGAACAATGTGGAGAGGTGGCCAACACCCAACCTCAGACAGGAAAAGTTTGTAAGTTTGTAAGTAGCCCAATCACTAGACCTGTACCTGGCTTTGGGTTTTGCTACTGTTCCAGACTGGCAGGAAGGGTGAAGACTTGGAGCCTAGCACTTTGCTGAGCTGTGTGATGTGGCCCTTGGGTGGTAATTCTGCTACTGCTGCTGCTTGTTTTTACTGTTGCTTGCAAATATTGGCAGCTCCATTGTGTCTCCTGCTATCTTTGTGAGGTGGAACTGTAACAGGGTGGCCCCTAGGAAAAAGGGAAGTTCCAGGTTCCCTGCCCCACCCAATGACAGGAGGGTGGAGCTGAGCAGAGAAAAAGGAGAAGAGAGAAGAAGAGAA